>NW_026999337.1:1913574-2242606 GCF_037126465.1 Ornithodoros turicata | reverse complement strand
TCCTATGGTGAAGGTGCTGCTGACAATGTAGGAGCTGGTGTGGGATGTCAGCTCTCACGCCACAGACATTGCAGTTCGGAGAATTTAGCCGAAGGAATATACACACACAACGATGGGACATTGTGCATGCCTCTTCCTACCTCTCGTCTCGGGGTTTTCGCTATGGGCCTTACGTAGAATTGTGAAGGCACAGCCAGGCACTACACTGTTTACAAATCAGACTACTTTTCTTAGCAACAAGCAATAGAAGGTTCACACTCTTCTTCAGCATTGCTGATACCTATGGTGCATGTTAAATCAGGGTGTCAGAGAGAACCCAAGACCAGAACCGAAAACAAACAAAACAAAAAACGCTATTTTGGTGCGAACCGGAACGGAATCGAAACCGTATACGTTTTTTTTTTTTTTTCACTCAGGAGGGAAACCGAAAAATTATTTTAACGGTTTTCGGATCAAGAAAAAACTTCGCCGGTTTGGACTACGAAACGGCGAATGAAACTGACGTCGTGTGTTCTGAAGTCATATCATGGATACTTTACGAGGGTTACGGTTACGGTGGAATGTATGTCGGTATACTATGACCCTTAGGCTCCCTTTGTAACGTTTTATCGTTTGCGCACATAGACTTGAACCGGAACCCCCTTGACATGACCGGAACCCCAAACTCGCCCGCATCAGTCACGCATGGGAAGAACCACAAAGGAGGTTTACTCACAACAGACCTGATTTATTCCCTGCCATGCTGCAGACCACGCTCCCAAAACACACACACTTGACATCTAGCCCGTCCCCTTAAATACTAGCGTACCAGAACAGCCAGCGCCCCCCACTGGGACTACAATGTCGGGTAACCACTAGCGCCCCCACAAGGTACATGTGACCGGTTGTTACTCTGTACCAATGCGCCGTAGTGTTCGTTTTAATTTCGTCCGCCCGAAGTTTCCTCAACTAAACAGCGACCCAAGGGGGCTGCGAAACGGTTTCTCTATCGGTAATGTCTCGCAATGCGTCCCTTGTTTGGGAACAGCGAGGCATCGCAGCATGAGAGCAGCGTATCCGCGAGAGCAAGCGCGTGCGAAGTGGCGCCCCTTTTGTGGACAGGACACACACACAAAAAAAGAAATCGGATCAGTCAACGTTCTGCCCTGGCTTCCACCGTTGATGAAACGAAGACGCCCTGGCTGAAGTTGCCGTGAAAGGGTGGTGGTGGTGGGATGACGCGAGTCCGTCACGGAGCGAGCAGAAACCATTCCAGGGTACTAGCAACAATAACTGTTTAATTACAGTATATACATAGCACACGGTACCTCAGGTCGAGGCTGACTGTCTCCTCCCCAAACTCAGGTGTAGCCTTCCGCTGTCGAGTCTTCCCCTCCATTGTTTGTCCGGGCCCTTTTATTTACAAACACCAGTGTCCCGCCCAAATGTTCCCAACGAATCACAGTGATGACTGCACTTTCCCAATACCCTTATTCGGCACCTCAAAATCGATGCAGCCAATAAAAATGTACTCCGGAAGAGCTTACTTAAACTACAGTTAGCCATGAACACAATTGTTATAACTAAAAGCAAGTACATTAGTGGCAATCCCTAAGCCACAAGGAAACAGCGGATTAGCCTTTCCCCAGACACTCTTCCTAGTATACAAAGGAAGTCAACCTTCGCGTGCGCGAGACGCCCTTGTCATTCCCTTATACCCCTGTCACACGGCGCTTTCAATGCGGATTGAGTCCGATTCGCATCGAGTGTCTCAAGAGCGTTCTGTGCTCGATGCTGCTACACGGTCCAACTCTATGCATATCGAAAGGTTGGCTTGTCGACAGGCAGCGCTAACAGCCCCGAGACAGTACGCTGTGATTGACAAATATGTTCCTAAAAAGTCGAGAATAACCGCATCCTCTTCCGCATTGTGCTGCTTACTAAGCCTTTACGGGGAGCGCGGTGTCGAGAGTGGTGGAGATTAAACAAATCAGCAACCGCAGTCACCCCTCATACCTCAATTGAGAATCTCAGTCCCGTTTAACGAACTGGATCGGGTTAAGGAGGATCGGAGTTCGATCCTGCTCGAAAGTGCCCGTGTAGCAGCGCCGGATCCGCATTCAGCTCGATGAGCATTGACTCAATGCGGATCGAAAGTGTCCGTGTGACAGGGCTATAAGACTGAAAGTGTCCGTGTGACAGGGCTATAAGACTAAGTCCCAACTGCGACACAACCCATTAGCGTATCGTCCCAGGTGCGGTTTTGTTAACAATGAGCAAGGCCGAGACCCTTGTGACGAACAAAAAAATAAAACAACACTGTACACGCCATAATGTTGCGGGCTGGGGCCATTTAGAAAATAAGAAAGTCATCTACATATTGTGAGGACAATATTTTTTTTTCTATAATCAAACTCAAACTCAAACAATAATATTAACAAACACAGAACTTAAGACCTCCCCCTTGTGCGGGCTTCTTGAAAGCACAACATAGCAACACAAAAACAAGACTCATCAGAGGCCCAACACTAATCTTTCTTATTATTATTATTATTATTTATTGGTCCATCAAGGGGCCTTTAGGCCATTACATGAGGGAGTGAGCACGTATGCAACACACTGGCACTGTACATTAAACAATGAACATAGACTAAAAAAAACAACAAAAAAACAAAAAAAGACAGCAGACAGAAAAAATTATAACAAGGTGAAAAGCAAAGAATATACCACGTTAGAGAGCAATGATGTGCGTGTACATGGAGCGACAATGGTCAAGTGAACTCGGCGATTAATGCGTTGGTAAATTGGATATGATCCGTGAGTTCTGCAATATGCCGTGGGAGTCTATTCCAATCTGATGATGTTCGTTGAAAGAAGGATGATGTTGTACGTGACCGAGTTAGTAGTACCTTATGTTGATGGTCAACGCGGCAGGAAAGGTAAGAAGGGGAGCGGATGTAACTACTGCGGAGCGCGGGAGAGTGATAGAACTTGTGAAATAATGACAGCCGTTGAATCATGCGACGTGTTTTAAGGTCGGTGAGCTCAGCTCGGACCTTGAGTGAGGTTACGCTGGTGTAAGGTGAATATTGTTTGAAAAAGAACCGGGCAGCCCGATTCTGCAAGGCTTCGATATTATTCGAAAGATACGTTTGGTGGGGATCCCATATGGCACTGGCATATTCGATCTTCGGGCGGACAAACGTGAGATATGCCAGCCATTTGAGGTGTGGAGGTGCGTGAGTAATGTGTCGCCGAAGATACCCAAGACTACGATTTGCATTAGAAAGAATGTTCGAGATGTGTGTGTTCCATGTTAGATCAGATGAGAAATGCACTCCAAGGTATTTGTAGTTAGTAACGGTTTCTACAGGTGATCCACTTATGATATATGTAGTGGGACATGATCGTTGTTTTCGTGAAAACATCACATGTTTACATTTTGTGGGGTTAAGCGACATCTGCCAGGTTTCGCACCATTCGCCTATTTTGTCAAAATCTCTCTGTAAGGCTATATGGTCAGCTGTGGAATGGACTGTGCGATAGACGACGCAGTCATCTGCAAATAGGCGAATGTGCGATGAAACTGACTGCGGGAGATCATTAATATATATTAGAAACAACAAAGGCGCTAATACCGTACCCTGTGGGACACCAGAGGTGACATGCACACATGAAGAGTAGTCTGTTAAGAAGTCCTTAATCCATTGAAGTATAAGTGGGTGGAAGTGGAGCGCTGATAATTTTTTAAACAGCAATGAGTGTGATATCCTATCAAAGGCTTTTGATAGGTCGAGGAAGATAGCATCGCATTCAGTGTTGTTATCTAAAGCGAGGCTAATATGATGCGTGAACGATGCAAGTTGGGCTTCGCAGGAAAAACCCTTTCGGAATCCGTGCTGATTGTGGAAGAAGAACTGGTTGTTTTCCAAGAACTGGATCACGTGTTTGTAAACGACATGCTCTATGAGTTTCGACGGGACGCTTGTTAGTGAAACTGGTCTGTAATTCGATGGAGTGTGTGGGTCGCCTGCCTTAAAGATGGGAATGATTTTGCCTGTCTTCGAGTCACGAGGAATGTCACCTGTCTCTAACGATTGCTGAAAGATAAATCACAGGAAGACTGAGGATATGTCTCTGGTCTGTTTTAAGACTTTGATATTTATACTATCAAGACCGCATGATGAGGTATTCTTAAGAGAGTCGATGAGTTTAGCGATACCATGCGGGCTGACGGATACACTCTCCATGGTGGGATATGGGGGCGTAGAGAGTTCTGTGGGCGCAGTTCTAGTGCAGTCACGCGTGAAGACGGAAGAGAAGAAGTTGTTAAATACATCCGCAGAGTCGCCTTCTGGCCCTGGGTGTCCCTCAGAGTCAACCAATTGGAGTTGTGATTTAGAACGTGGGTTTATGATTTTCCAGAACTTTCTAGGGTTATTTGACATAATCTTGGGGAGTTCAATATTGTAGAACTTTTCCCTTGCATTACGTAAGGAACGTCTGTATTTCTCAGCGATCAACCTGTAGCTGTTCCACAGGACGGGATTACCCAGAATGCGAGCCTGATGAAAAAGGCGTTGTTTTTTCTTTCGCAGCAAGTGTAAAGTGCCAGTGAACCAAGGAGCATCGGCTCGATTACGTATAGTCATGGTAGGTATATGAGTTTCCACTAAAGAGAGCAACTTTGTTTTGAAGGCAAACCAGTTTTCTTCTACAGTGCGACTCAGACACTCCACCGAGAATCTATCATAAAAGTGGCGTAGTTCGTTCCGCATCGCATCAAAGTCACCTCTGGAATATAGGAGAATGCGGTATCTCGGTATGGTAATTCTAGCGGTGATGATGCAGTGATCGCTAAGGCCATCGTCTATCGACAGGTTATTAAGAATTTCGGGTTGTGACGTCAGCAGAAGGTCTAGAGTGTGAGGCGCAAAAGGTGGATTCCTTGTTGGGGAAACGATCATCTGTGTTAAGTTCAGGGTAAGGCACGGTTCGACGAGATTCTTATCATCGATGCTAGTACCGTGTGGTTCACTTGACGTCCAGTCAATGTTGGGATAGTTGAAATCTCCGAGTATGAGAAGGTGGTGACGTGGGAAACGATTAATGAGCGAAGCGGTTTCGTTGTGGAAGATGGTGGCAAATTCACGGTTACCTTGGGGGGTCGGTAACACACACCAAGAAGAACAGATGGATGAGTGCATTCTAGTGATACCCAGCACGTCTCTAAGTTACTGTCGACATGAATCATATGCGAGAGCAGATTAGACTTCACGGCCAGAAGTACGCCGCCTCCCCTCCCTTACACACGATCAGTACGATAAATAGTATATGCGGAAGATTGACGGAATATTTCGTGATCTCTAATATTCTGTGACAGTCACGTTTCTGTGATGGCAATGAGGTCAGGGCTGTGGTCGTCGATAGCAGAGGATAGAGCATCTACTTTCGACATCACACTACGTATGTTTGTGTAGAAAAGCGAGAGACCAATGTCTTGTGGCCGTGAAGTCAGGACTGGACAGCTCGAAACTAGTTATGGAGCACGTTTCCCAGCATTTATTTCTTTGACTGAATTCGTGGAACAATCGTACTCGTACCGCTTGTTGTCGACATGCAGTGTGTTGAGACGCAACTTATATGGTGATGACAAAGACTTTGCAAAAGTGAGGAGGTGTTTTCTAGTCGTACGTATGGCTGCTGGGTAGTCGTTGCTGACTGCCATTCCTGTACCTTTGAGATTAGGTGCAGCAGATATAATACATTCCTTCTTTATAAAATTAAGAAATTTGACAATGATTGGTCGTGTTTTGTTCGGCTGATAACGACCCAATCTGTGTGCACGTTCAATGTCATTGTCTGTGACCGGGATGTTGAGCCTATCAAGGCACACTTTAACAATGTTCTGCTCTAATCTTTCGTTGTTCAATATAATCTCAAAAGGGGAGTCCCTTCGTCATCAGGTCCGATGACTCACCATGTCAAAACAGAAGAGAAAAATAACATCATGCACACAAACAATGCTGAACTAAGTTATACTAGACGCGACAACGCATCTGCGCACTTATTAAGTGTGCCGCGGATATGTCCCACCTCTAAGTCATAGTTTTGCAGGGCGAGAGACCATCTTGTGAGGCGAGCACTAGTGGAGGCAGTGCGCGACAAATATGTCAGAGGTTTGTGGTCTGTCTAGACCTCTATTTTGGCTCCAAATAGCCAGGTGTCCAAAGGACCTAATGCCCAAATTACAGCAAAAGCTTCCCGCTATATTGCGGACCATTTTGACTGCGAATTTGACAGCTTTTTACTTAGCAAGGCAATGGGCATTTCTTTTCCTCCTCTACTTTGAGATAAACACGCACCGATAGCTTTCTCGGACGCGTCAGTGGTTAGCGTGAACCCAAGTGTCGGATTTGAGGAGTCAACTCAGGAAGCTTGGCCAACTCCCTCTTGACCATCTGATATGCATCATTTTCCTGACTGCTCCACGGCAGTTTATTTGGAACTCTACGATTGGTCAAAGCCGTTAGAGGTAGCACTATAGTTCGGCGTAGTTGGCTATATATTCCCTATAATCATTAAACATGCCAAGAACGCTCCTCAGTTGTGTTTTGTCTACGGGTTTCTTTGTTTGTGGTTGGTTAATAATAATATATTTGGTCTAGGGGTCTTTTTAGTTCGGTGATTGCCGCTACCTCTCCGGATCCTGCGAGTGTTTACAGGAGCCTACCCAGTGTCCCAGATATCTGCCAGATATAGGCCCGAGCCTACATTTCTTTACGTTCGCGGTTAAGCCGGCTTCGTTCACTGCGGAAAGCACCGCTTCAATGTGGCGAACATGATCTTCCCATGTATCTGAATGTACCGGCACGTCATTAGTATACACACAAGCATAATCTTTATGCTCACCCAGAATCCGATTCCTTGTCCGCTGGAAGGTCGCCGCGGAGTTTTTCAGCCCGTACGGCATGACATTCAACGCGTACAATCCGTGGTGTGTGGCGAAGGCTGTGTACTTTTGGGACTCTGTCTCCATGGGGATTTGCTAGTATCCCCTGGTCATATCGAGGACATATACGTATTTCTGGCCTTGGACGTCACACGCTCCCGGAGATCGGCCAAATATATACTTGCAGGCTTGTTTATACCTATTGGAGGAGTCAAATCTCTCGTCCATGTCTGCTTCGAGATGGAAAGCGGACCATTCGGTGCACGACCAAACACTAATTCGAATGGCGAAGCCCCAGTGACTTCATTGGGCACCTCTCTGAATGCCCAAAGCAAACAGGGAACATACCTATCCCATTCTCTACCTTCGGTCTCGATCACGTGCTTTAACATAGCCTTGAATGTCCCATTCGAGCGCTCTACGAGGCCGTTACTTTGGTCATGGTCGGGTGTCGAGGACCGCATTTTCACCCCATTCTTGTTGTCATTTCACGCATGAGTTTACTAGTGAAATACGTGCCCTGATTGGAGCATATTAGCTCAGGTATCCCATACCGACCAAACACCTCTATGAGCGCCTGGCACGTAGCTTTAGCCGTTAGAGACCTCAGAGGAATAACTTCCGGCCACCTGGTACTTAATTCTACAATGCTAAGCGCATACCTATGTCCGCGCGCGGACGGTGGATCTACAGGCCAAATGCAGTCGATAAATACCACTTCAAATGCCTTTTCTGGTCTCGTCAATGAGGGGACAGGAACATGATCAGTGTCTCTACTTCTGGAGAATATCTGACCTGTGGCATGACTGACAATATTTCTTTATGTCTGACACGACTGAGGGCCAGTAAAACGCGCTTTTGACTCGTAGTGTTGCCTTCTTCATCAAAAAGTGGCCTCACCAAGGCGAGTCTTGCCCCAAGGAGAGCACCTCTTTTCTGCGCCCTACAGACAACACCAGTTGCCTGGAAACACCAGCGCAGTGATTTCCCCAGAAATTCACTCCTGGTTAGGGGGGGGGGGGGGCGTATGCTTGGTGAAGGTTCCACTTACGAAAGTTTTCTTACACACAGAAGGAATTGTGGCACAATGGTGACATATCTGCACAACTTTCCTGTTTTATTTGTACACGTTATTATGTTAGAACACGCATGACCGACGAAGAAAAAAGACTAGCACCCTGTCTCACGAAGCTCAATGAATACCTAGCAACCAACGGTGAAAACCTTAGACGGAAAAAGCAGAATACCTCGCTTGACTGAGTTGGCGCAAACGGTTCTTGATGATCCACATTAAGTGTGCGTGCCCGCACGCATTTTTGCTCGTATATGCGCGCAACATATGCATTGAACAGTTACTTTCAAATGATTTTGGACAAATGCGTGGTACGATCATCTGCATGACTGTGGTCCTACAGCCCAAGCTTGGCAGTACAGGATGTAATTCGCTGCGCCGGACTCACTACATGGTCGAGCTGGGTGGGGTCACCTGAGCGATTTCGGGGGGGGGGGGGGGGGGGTTGCAAAAATCCAGGGAGCGCGGGGGGTGTAGGGAAATCCCTGCACCTGCGTCGTTTTTCTCTTCGTGAAATAACAGCCCATCTTCTATCAGCATGCCATGTGTCCCTTCTTTCGCCTGCTCCCATAACTCCCTCAACGATTCATCGTCTCTTTGCTCGGGCCCGAATTTCCGACATTCTTGGTATTTCAACATTCTGTCCTCTACCGTGGCTCCCACTCTCATTTACCGACATTTCTAAGAGATTTGCATTTGCATTTTCCTCTTCCCGCTTTCCGAATACATCGGGACATTTCCATTCTTCCGATATGTCTGCTATCGCCTTCGGCTTCTTCCACCGAAATCTTCTTAGCGCGCTTCATCTCGTCATAATCATCCGGCGTTAATAACACATCTACCCCAACGGACAACTCATCGGTAACCGCGCACACTGCCAACACCTGTTGACCGCATTCCTGTTCAGACTGAAGACCTAGGGGTAGTTCCATTAGTTCTGCGTTTGCAATATGACCGAACGCCCCTTTCAGTTTTACTTCCTGTCATCCTTCTTCCCTCCATTTGTTAGGAACCACCTCTTTCCGAACTACAGTCACATCGGCACCCGAGTCAAGGCGGCCATTTACGACGTTATTGTCTATGCGAAGCCGCATGGTTGGAGCTTGTTTGTCAGCTAATCCATTCGACTCCTTGACCTCTTTACACAAAAGAGTCACTTTGACTACCATGTTTCCTTCCCTTTTCCTCTTTGTTCCAGACTGCGACTCGGTCTGCCCCGTTTTCACCGACGTCTGCGGACATTGGCTTCTGTAGTGCCCTAATTCACCACATCCGAAACACTTGATAGTGCTTCCGCGGCTGACGTTACGATTCACCGTGCTACTTTGCCGACTGTTCCCGTTGCTGACTGGTGGCTGCTTCTCTTTCGCACCCGGCTGCACCCCTTTGTCCACAAGATGACTTTGATTCTTGCGATGCTTTAGCCCCTTTTTGCTTTCATCCAAGTTCTCAGCTAACACAGCCAACTTACTGAGCCTGAACCACGTGTCTACCTCTGTCAGCAGGATATATGACCGCGTTTCCTCCGATATCACAGCCTTCAAACGTCTGTGATCACGAGGTCACGTAGATCGTCTAGTGATATGATTTTGCGGCTGATGATATAGTGGTCAAAGAGGGACTCTAGCCTCGTCGTGAACTGACACCAAGACTCAGAGTCATCTTTTCGCGCTTGGACGAACAATCTTTTGTACTCCCCAGGAGTCAAACGTAGCACCGTTAGAACTTTTTCTTTTAGTTCTTCATAATTCAGAATCTGCCCATTACCGTGCCTAGCAATGACTGCGCTCATCTTCTCATTGAGATAGGTTAACAAAATAGGAGATATGCGAAATAGCGCCATCTGTCGAGTGCGCCGCTCCCGACCGCCATGGCTAAGGCAGATCTCTCACGAGCTCCAGCGCGGCTTGAGGGGATTCCGCTAAAGAGGAATCCACGGCCGCAATTTTTGAAGCACGACTTCTCAGTGGAGTACAGAACATTTCGGCGGAATGTACGAATGACAAACTGTTCAGAACTCTAGTCTCAGCAGCAGAAATAGTCCTACAGTTTTTCGGTCGATTCCATTTTCAGCGAGATCTCACACGGCATTTATCATCGACGTTCGGCATTTGCATTTACTTTGTTTTCTGCAATACTTCACTTTTTAGTTTTAGCTGATATTGTGATGGTAAGATTAAATGAGATACTGGTCTTATAAAAGGGAATATTTTGATGCAGGAGTTTTTCATACCATTTGCCGCACTGTGCCGAGCAATTTCTTCCTTAATGTTTTGAGATTCTGGTAACCACGCCACGGTTGTAGTGCTGCTGCATTTGGTAGTTGTGATATATAATTAGACTATATAGTACTAAGTTTCAGATTTAGATATTGGAATATATCTGGCTCTATCATTGCTGCTTGCTCTCCTTAAGCCACGACTTGACCCGTTTGTCGAGCATGTGACTTCATTTAACATTTACTTGTACACAACATTTATTTGTTATTTAATAAATAAACATTTGATCAACATAAATGCCATGATTCTGAACCTGTAAGAAGAGTGATTTTATCCTACGTAGTTCAACTACAAGAAGTTATCTTCCTTAACACACACACAAACATAAATAAGATTTAAAAGCAAATATTCATAGATGATGTCCTATTCTCGCGTTCTGACCTATTTAGTGGCTCGACTAATTTCTTTTCTTACTTTCCCTTGTGCACGAGAAACTGGAACACAGTAGAGAACACATGTAGAGACCGCAAATTATTGTGCACATGCTTATTTGGAGTTAGGATGTACGTCAAGAGAGCGCACTAGGTACATATGCAAAACAATATTCCAATCTATCACATGTGACAATTCACCTGCGGGTTATGATATAATTCATCATAAGTTCAGTGATTTTACACAAAGAGTCAAATCAGGATCACTCATATCACATTATGGGTCTGCCTCTCAGGTTCTGCATCAGTGGTGCATAAACGAGCGGCAAATGTCTGATTCTAAAGTGACTGCATACTCGTATTAATTCTGAATGATCGAGAATGTTAAGCTTTACTCGTTAAGCTTTAGTCTGGTCCGATAGTAGCCTCAACTACAGGATACTATTTCAGGTTTTTTCTTCAGGTCATTTTCTTCCTAGTGCTCAGTTACAGCGATTCATGAAATACGCACCCTTTTTGTCGTTTTATTCCTCTCTGCTAGTACAGCTTCGCGCAGCAGTGCGGTGATACCTACATCATTACTAAATAACATTGTGTTTTGTTCTTCACAGTTTCGACATACGCAGTCCTTTTCACGACAAAAAGTTGTGGTAATCAGACGATTCTTTACTAAGCAGAACGAAAAGCTTGCAGCGTTGTTTACACTATGCTGCCGGCTGCTGCCTTGCTGCACAACAAACTTTTACTAACGCACTGGTACATGAGGCGCTTACACATAGGGTGACAACAGAAGCCCTTTTCAGCTGCCACTATTCAGTCAAACTTACTCAGGGGCAACGCAAACCGTGTACACGGAAAAGCGGGGCCATGCTTCCCAAGCATCGCCTCGAGGAAAATGGCGCGAGCGCGTTTCCGCTAACGGGCAAGAGAGGGCGCTTCATTTCGCATATATCCTATTGGGCCCTGCACGTCTTCAGGAACCTCAAACTTTGTGCAAATTCTCTCTACCGCGGTGAACCAGGCAGGCACTAACGCCTCCTTTTCCGGCATCGCCGGTATATAGCACTCCGTTTAGGTCTCTCGCATATTCGCCTACCCTGCATCGACTTGTGCTCGGTCGACTAGTACTCGTTCCAGTCCTATCATTTTCCATCTGAGCTAATTGCATTTTCGTTTTCTACAGTTCAATTTCTAGCCGAAGCTTTTCTAGCACACTAGCAGGCACTTCCCGCGTAGCGGTTCCTGTTTCGTCTACGATCTCATCGCGACTGCTAGTGTCATCATTAGCATTTCCATTGAGGAGCTCTGTACTCCCGTTCCTAGCCATCTGCCTAGTAACCACAGACATGGTGAGCCCCCAAACCCAAGATGACAAACAGACTCACCCCGAAATTTCGATGCCTTGCTTGCGTCTGTTGCCGGACGTCTGGACACTGTCTTCCTGGTCATTGTGCGCAACTCCTGGGAATGTGATGGAGTCCATTATATCACCTTTCCACAGTTTTCACCTTTGGACGACGTTCCCATGTGTCGTTTCACAGCAGGTGATGGACCTCTCACGTAGATGACGTCCTCCGCTATCTTACGCCGCTCACCACTGTCTCTACGTTTCTGACCACTAAGGTCTCCGACCTCTCACGTAGATGTCGTCGATGTTGGTTGTTCCGGCTCCGGTGAAGCAGGCTTCTCTTGCCGATGCTGCCTAATCTGTCCACCTTCGACCCTTTCTTTTCGCTTATGTAACCACGTAGGTCCGCCGTCTCTCACGTAGACGTCACCGGTCCCTTGTCGTACCGACTGCAACGAAGCAGGCTTCACACGTAGCTACCGCCCTATTCTGTCCGTCGTCGTCCAGTCTTTCCCAGAGCTTCTCACTTGGATATCGCTCCGCAGCTTCCGTTGCTTCTTCCTAGAGTCAGTAGAGGCAGTCTTCCTAGAGCCTGCTTCAGCGAAGCAGGCTTCTCACTTGGATGTTGCCTAGACTGTTCCGCGTCACTCTGCTGATCCAAGGCCTCGCTGGTCCTTGCTAACCTCGCTCCTGTCAATCCCATCCTGTCGACTGCACCAGTCAACGTTCTGCCCTGGCTTCCACCGTTGATGAAACGAAGACGCCCGGTAGAAGTTGTCGTGAAAGGGTGGTGGTGGTGGGATGACGCGAGTCTGTCACGGAGCGAGCAGAAACCATTCCAGGGTACTAGCAACAATAACAGTTTAATCACAGTATATACATAGCACACGGTACCTCACGTCGAGGCTGACTGTCTCTTCCCCAAACTCAGGTGTAGCCTTCCACTGTCGAGTCTTCCCCTCCATTGTTTGTCCGGGCCCTTTTATTTACAAACACCAGTGTACCGCCCAAACGTTCCCAACGAATCCCCACAGTGATGACTGCACTTTCCCATTACCCTGATTCGGCACCTCAAAATCCATGCAGCCAATAAAAATGTACTTCGGAAGAGCTTACTTAAAATACACTTAGCCGTAACACAATTGTCATAACTAAAAGCAAGTACATTAGTGGCAATCCCTAAACCACAAGGAAACAGCGGATTAGCCTGTCCCCAGACACTCTTCCTAGTATACAAAGGAAGTCAACCTGCGCGTGCGCGAGATGTCCTTGTCATTCCCTTACTCTAAGTCCCAACTGCGACACAACGCATTAGCGTATCGTCCCAGGTGCGCTTTTGTTAACAATGAGCAAGGCCGAGACCCCTGTGACAAACAAAAAAATAAAAGCATACCATACGCGCCATAATGTTGCAGGCTGGGGCCATTTAGAAACGAAGAAAATCATCTACATATTGTGAAGACAATAATATTAACAAACACAGGGCTTAACAGGAGCCGTCGAGCGAATTTGTGAGTGAAGGTTATGGAATCTTGTAGGAGCGGCGCTTGGCGTCCTCCCAGTCACAATCAGATAAGAGCGGCTGCGGCCGTCACCAGGGCGGGGTTTTTGCTACTTAAGCAGGTCGTCCTGCTGAATTCGCTCTCTTTTCCCTGTTGCTTGTCCTGAAGAGGACTGGGTGCTTTTGTGAAAGGTAAAATAGACCTCGTATGTTTGATTAAATCTGTTGTGCTGCTTGTTCCTTCGCGCACGGAACGGACGGGCTGCCGCCCCGAGGTTGTGGGAACGTAGGTTTCCACAAGGTGTTCCTCGATTTGCGTCGTACTCGTGAGGTGGTGCTTGTTGGCTAGGAAGCAGAAACAGACATTCCGATGAGACGCGATCGCACCAATCCAGCAAGAAAGTACTTTACGTATGACATCACGACAAACAAGTCCGTCTGTATCGTGCGCTTAAAAGATGGAGAAAGCCTATTTGAACAGACAGCCACCTACAGAAACTAGGAGCTACCAATTTCACAGCTGCCTATTAATATTAAATACCATGTATGCGGAATACGCGGGTTTACATTTTGCAAGATAGATTTTTTCTCGGAATGAATATGCCCACCAGAAGCGGAACCGGATAAAACTGGCATGAACCGTTTTTTTTTCCTCCGGAGCAGAACCGGTACCGGACTGTTTATGACAGAACCGGAAAGAAAAACGTTTCGGTTCGACACCCTGATGTTAATGACTTTGGTATGTCCTTCTTGCTGTTCTCTCTCCATCTGTCCACATCTCTATGCCCGCTCATAGCTACAGTTGCTTCGCGGCGCTAACACGGAATTAAAAAAAAAAGCTTTGATATGTCAAAGGCATGTCCCGGGGTCTGGCACGCTGTTAGAGCTGTTCAACAGGCAGACAACTATTTCTCATGTCATTCGAACCCACATTTTTAGGCACATACACACAAGAGGGAGAAAAAAAAAAAAAACTAAGTTTCTGGCACCTGTCTATGTTGACGCAGGAATGTCCAGAGATTTTGCCAGACCGCAAACATATGCCTTTAAAAATGTGGTCTTTACTTTATTGTGCTTATTAGTCGGCTGTCAAGAATTGGGGAAGACAGTGATGTACAGCTTCGTACAAACTTAACTTGAACACGGCGCCGGCCTGCGGAGCAAGAGGGACGACACCCTAACTGGAATTATCGGGAGAGAGCGTTGAGGGCTGTCCTACTCGCATCATGGGGGCGCCCGTCTGAGAACTGTTGCTCTGCTTCGAATGGGCAATGATAGGAGACCCAAAGCTTCAGCTTGTTTTGTAGTGATTACGTGATCTTGTGCCGCCTGATATCGCTGATAGCTGTGAAGCAACATGAGTTGCCTCAAAACTGCCGTTTCCTTGCTATTAACTGAGCGGGAGAGGCTTTGTGCGTTCAAGCGCTACAAGTAATTTCACTCGCATAACGAACACGATTTATTCTTGAAGCAGCATGGAAGTGGTAATGGACAGTGAATATGTGTATAATGCGAGCGAGTAACCACATTGTGATGTCGCATGGAGAATTCCATTCTTACGACGTTCTACAAAGGTTTCTTTACCATAAATTATTTCGACATATAGCAAGCTGCTCATCCTCGTTGTTGTTGTTTGATGAAATAAATAAACTTTAGCGCTCATAAGAGCGCCGGCTACTCCACAATATTTAGTTAGCATATACGTTTAACTTCTTCGCTACCACACTGCGACACAAGGGGAATCAATGGGAGAATGGAACGAGCTTGTCAACTGGCTGGCCATCGCGAACATATGATACAACGTGGCGCGGAATGCAGTACTTTAAGCAACAATCTTTTCCAGCGCAATGCATTTACGTGTATTATTATTCCGTTGCTTTCATTCTATTGCTTAATTCCAATCAATGTGATGTCACTACAGCAAAGTGACGCATACCAATGACATGGTTGTTAACGGCGCGGACAAGTACTGATCAGATAGCGAAGATTTCAATCGCCGGCACAATCTCCAGAACAGACTGGAACGATGTGTAGATAACAAATATCCACGTAAAAGTCAGCACCCGTTCGAAGCGGAGCACCAGTTCTCGGACGGGCACCCCGGTGATGCGAGTAGGACAGGCCTCAACGCTCTCCCATTAATTCCAGTTAGAGCCGCTAGGGTGTCGTCCCTCTTGCTCCGCAGGCCGGCGCCGTGTTCAAATTAAGTTTGGACGAAGCTATCACCTACACTCTTGAGAATGACCTTCAAGCGCAACACAATCAAGGCCAACCAGAGTCCAGAAGGGTATCCTCTCCCTCCCTCCCCATTGACTTGCCCATTGCTCCATTCTTGTACGACTTTGCATAAGGGAAAATTAGTACACGCTTAGAAATGAACTTCACCACACAGCACGCTCCTAGCCAACAATCACACCGAATGACAACGCTCTCGACCCTGATTTGTTGAAAACGGGAGGAGGAGCCTATTTTGTGCCGCGCATAATGAACACAAAATAGGCTCATCCTCCCGTTTTCAGCAAATCAGGGGCGAGAACGTTGTCATTCGGGATGATGGTTGGCTACGAGCGTGCTATGTGGTGAAGTTCATTTTTAAGAGTGTACAAGGAAGGCATACACTCCCTTTTTGAGCAAATCAGTATTCAGAGCGTTATCATTCTGAGCTGCAGGCACAATACAGGCACAATAACCGCGCGTGTGCGTTATCTACCACGCTTTACCTAAATGCCGGTTTGCGGAAGGGCGAGCTTGAGGGGCACAATATTCTGAAATAAGTTTGAGACATATGCAGACACTGTAGGCTCACCCATGTTTGCTCTGAGCGTTCTGTTCACTATGATATGTGTTATCACAGATTTTTTTTTGTTTTTGTTTCATCCCAGGCAGCACAACCCAAGCAGCACAATGTACTGAAAGTCGAGTGCAATAGGGGTGGGCGGGTAGGTGGAAGATCTTGAACAGACTCTTGAAACTAAGGAACGTTGATAAGACACATACCGTCCACCCCTATTGCACTCGACTTTCAGTACATTGTGCTGCTTGGGAATGTACTGAAAGTCGAGTGCAGTAGGGGTGGACGGTATGTGTCTTATCGATGATCTTTAGTTTCACGAGTCTGTTCAAGGTCTTCCACCTACCCGTCCACCCCTGTTGCACCCGACTTTCAGTACATTGTGCTGCTTGGGATGGTGCTGAGGAAAGATTTGGTAACGTGTTTGTGGTGATGCAAATATGCTAAATAAACACTGATATTTTTGCTCGTATAGTGATTTTCCTATCGCTGAGTGATCCGTGCGTGCTTGCCGTGCCCCTGTCGAGAGGGTGCCCTTGTGCACCAGGGCCCTAGAGTCTCCACCCCCGCACGCCCCATCATCGACACAAGGCGGCGCTGGCACGCAAGCAGCTAGGCCACGCGCTCCCGCGCTACGGTTGAGGGTGGCGACGCCTGTACATGCATATGCGAAAGCACGAACGTCACTTATCAGTAGCACTTTCTCATTTGATTGTCCGATAAAGTAAGTCTGTCCAGTGCAAGTGGGATGACGGCACATCATGAGGGCAGTTCAGAGAACTATGGATATATATCGGGTCACTAGTACACCTCTTGGTTCGCACTTGGAACTTGAGGATCAAGCGTCCAAAACACAGCGCTAACCTTATCGTAACGGAGCTCGTGCACGGGTTCAGGAACAAAATGCATGGCGGAGCACCTCACTACACAAATGCCAAGACTTTCACATTTTTATACGGTCGGAAGAGTTGAAGGGCAGGAAAAACATGTAATTTACCAGACTGCGTCTTAGATTCTACACGCCAAGATACCAAGAGAGAGACGTTTCCAAGTTCAAAACATATTCCGAATTGATGCCGATGGCGCTCGGTTGCATATGACGACGAGAGCATTATGGCTGTAGTTTCGTTTTGACAGACTGGCAAATCTGGGTGGAGGGTAAAGCCAAGAGCTGTCGCATTGCACAATCACGCGGAGTTGTGTGTGTGTTGTGAGCATAACTTTGCACACGTTTCAGTCTTTATTTATTTTATTATTTATTGTTATAATTATTATTCTTTCATTTATTCTATTATTTCATCAATATGTTTTATTGTATTTCAGCATAATTCAATATGCACATGTTGTGCAATTAATTTCGACAGTTCTTTTCTTTTCTTCTTCTTATTTCTTCTTCATCTTCTAACCAAGAATCTAACACTATCTGGCGTACTCGCTGGTACATCCCAATTCCAGCTCGAGTCCAGCATTCAACTATCCTGGTTTTCGAATGGAAGTTGGATGGTGTCAGAATGGAAATTCAACCTGTGCTGACCCGGCATGGAAACTACCTCGGCGAGCCTAGGTCCAGCCTGGGATGGCTTTTCCAGACTGGTAGATCCAGGCTGAGTTTTTTCTATTTCTTTTTTTAGGCTCATTCTTAAGTTTGCATGTGAAATGGAGCTTCACCATTGCAAGTCTTCAATATCCTTCAATAAGGGGTATGCGAAATAGCCATACCCATCGCTATCACCATGAATGAGACGCCATGAACAGGGCAGCTCGTTTTGACGCTTGTCCTGGCTTCGGTGGCCAGTGCGATCCAGTTTCGCTTCTCGCCTAGTGTATGGTCTTCTTCTTCCTCGCGGCTGGGAAAAGCCGCGGCCAGCACATTTAACCCTTTATGAAGCGAGATGGTTGCCTGAAAGAAAAGTACTTTGAATTTTAAAGGTGATGTTCACTGCATCAATCCACATATTCTTCCGATTTTAATCCCTCGGGAAGCGGTAGTATGATACCCGAAGAAAAGTGAAGGACTCGAGCATATCGGCTTATAAAACTCAACCTGCGTTTGATAACGTACCTTACTTCCTGCCGCATCTCGGTATCCCCGCTGTCTACATCATTTCATGCAACAATTTGCAGGCATTTTGGCTAGTACGGACGGTACGGACTGTCCAAATCAACCCACCCGTTCCGGCCGGCCAACCGTCCGTCCGCCATTAAACGGGCAGACAGTGCTTCGCGAGCTGACCGCGAGGTGGGCTTTGACATCGCATACCCCCTATTATCATTGTTTGACTCACAATGCCAAAAAATGTCTTCAATTTTGGACCTCTCGGTGCCCTATTTCAGTGGCCGCTACAAAGTACAAACATTTGTCTTTGATTATGCTGAGCAACTGTTACAGAACCATTTGCTGGGACATGCTTTGAAAGTTTCGTCTGCACGGACACTTGGGAAAGGTGTGGAGCACGAGACCGTTCACACGTTCAAAAATGAAACGGTAGTATTGCCTTCATCATCCACCGCTTACATGCGAATGATCGCCAAAGAGGTCGTGTACTATTTCACTACAGATCATATTAAATGTCAGAGGACAAACAACAAGATATTCTGTCTGAATGCGGGTCATATGCCGAGATTCTCCGCATTAGCTTTCACCAAGTGGGAGAGGAAACGGTAACTTCACTGACACTTTTGGAATACAACAGTGTTCGAAACACACGTAGCAGTATGCTATGTTTCGCAGTAAGTAAGGCTACCTTCACCTGTAGTGTTGGCATGTAGACGTATGCGCATGACAATAAATGAGCAGTTTGTGGTGACCAAGTTGCAAAACAAAATTGAATATGAGTGATGGCTACCGTTGTGAAAACCTGTTTTTCCTTTCTTGGTAAAATTTATTTCATTGCATGTATCATTTAAGTTTTTAATTGTATTAGTAGTGCGACAATCTTGAGATAACCGTTAACGTCTTTTCTAGCAGTTTATTTTTTTCTGAGATAGCGTAAGCTATAAACATCAATCTTTCTTACACGATGTCATGTACCCTGTTTTTGAGATTTTCTTGTTTGGAGTATACTTGCAGCTGTTTGCTATATATTGTTTACATAAATGTGTTCACCACTTGCAAACACAATGTGCAAAACTATGCATGGATACAGAGCATACTTCACATGAGGCACTCCTGGGTATTGCTATATGCATGCTCCTGTGAAAAAGAATACTCTCTTTCACTCTCGTGTATTGCAAAAAATATATATACCTATATAGATTTAAACTTAAGCACTCTAAAACTGGTCAGTTGCGTAGTTTGTGCCCCTTGAAGTGTGTAGGAATTCAAACACGTTTCGAATAGAATATATTTTAAATTAGAATGATTCACTTCTGTATTCAGTGCTCACCAACTTGCTCTATCCGTCGAATGTGTCTTTCATCATCTTGCTCCTTTCATCTATGCATGGAGCAGTCCTACCCGCACCACATGTTTGCTAGCATTAATTCAATTGAGACAGTGATCATGATGGTTCCATACTAAACCAATTGCCCAATTCGTTCGTCTTCTGTGAAGGGGAGCTTCACTGCACGACACGTCGCTTCAGATTGGTTCAATTGGAAATCATTGTTTCTCATTGGCACCCTGTGAACTAATTACTTGAAGTACGTGCGGTATTCACATTAAATGAATTGGGTATCTCAGTTCTCATTGAAAGTCATTGGTTCTCATTGGACAAATTAGCTCCTGGTTCCCTGGAACACTCCTTCACCACAGTATCTGTTGGAGCTCTCAAACATGAAGTCAGCTTTCCCGCAACACTTCTCATTACTTCAATGAGAAATACCTGCTTTATGCACATTAAATGAATTGGATGCATAAATTCTCATTGAAACTCATTGAAATTGATACGGACACTGAATGAGATCGAGTCAGCTTTTTCCAGCTGGGGAGCGAACATGACGACGTAGAGAGCTATAGAGATAGCGAACGACGTCTACGACATAGGACGGTAAGGTCTTCATTTAGTGCATATCCACGTCTCACAGGGCCGAATCATCGAGACGAGGTATCGTCGAGGTTAAAGAGGCTACAAGCAAGAAGCGACGCGAAAGGCTGATGAGGAGCGCAGAAGCGAAATGGCGGCGTGACCATATCTGATGTTCCCTTCATTTCATCGTTTGCAGCATACAGTCCTGCAGAAACGTTCTAGCAGTAGTTGGTGTGAAGCTGCAACACTCGTTCGATTTCCACGCAGCTCCCGGGAGACTGCATCTCGCACGCGGATCGCCGATGCGCAGCCAGGACGCAACGGCGTTATTCGAGCATACAAGGTGGCACTCCCAAGCAGAACAATCCTTCGTCGGCCTGTCCAGCATACTCCAACTCTTGCATAAACTGGAGCTATAATATCGTCAACATTACATCCCTATTTGTCCCATCCCATTACACCAATATTGGTGCAGAAATACGTACACCAATACACAAAGGATGTATTTTCTTCAGAGGGTGTTGCTATATACACCTTAAAGGGCGTCAGATAGGGTACCATGGCATTACACCCGAAAGGGAGTTTTTCAGTTTACAGTTGGAGTGACCGCACGTTTTCCTTGCTTGGCGTAAAGTGTGACACGAGCCGCTCTGCTCTCTTGGCTCATGGGGAACGACATGCTCCCGCATCCGCCTATCTCACATGGATCATCAGTACACGTTTCCGTCAACCCGAGCACGTGCTCCTTCGTAAGAATCGCATCACCCTGAACGTTCATTCTGCGTGCCCGCAAAATCTGAACCTTCGCTATACGGCCATGCTGAGAGTTACGATCATGCCAGGAGCGCTTGTTTTCGCCCTCTTCGACCGACTCGAGAAACATCTCTGCGCGTCGGTGCCCAGCCTCTGGCGCTGAAGTCTTCGAAACTCGTCGTGTAAATGCTTGTTTGCCTTGCGCTTAATAGGATAGAACATCTGCGTCTGCGTCGACATTAGTGATATACAGGCCCTCGAGGCTAGCCACTCGCGACATGGCAACGTACGGGACGAGGTGTTGCGGTTGTGACTTGCTATAGGAGCACACTACCTCGTTGTAGGTGCAATTGATGAATGGTCATGGCGTTGGCATAGACGAGAGGGAAGTGAACATATTTGCAGGCGACACCCGTGCTTTTTTTTTTTTTTTTTTTTTTTGACACCGTGGCGATGATCGTTCTCAGCTTGATGGGAACCCTGTCCGGATTGAGACAAGGATTGGTGGAACGCAGCGAGGCGGCCTTGATTTTAGAGGTGGGACCAGTTACTTCATCAACAAACCGGAGCGATAGACTCTCAATGAATGACCGAACGAGTCCCCACCGAACCGTTAAGGATGCCTTCGTGCACATCTGCATTTGTCGTTGTTGACGACATAACGCAGCCACGTAGTCACAAGGAAGTTTCAGCAGGTCGCGAGCACTCTATGAAAACGATACAATAAATGAAGCTATCAAAACAAAGATCCAGAACATGATGCCATTCACTTGAAAGAAATAAGGGCTTATCGCGTTTTAGGGACCGAAATCATGAAGGCCTTCCAATATGCTAAACCACAGCCCGCCGAAACGTTCAGAAGCGCGGAGAAGGTGCGCAGAAGAAAAGAAGGTTAAGTTAAGTTAGTTTAGGTTAGGGTTATAGTTGGTACGAAAGTTGATGCATCCGGGTTGGTATTTATACTAAAACGGGGCCCCGTTTCACTGTCGCTGATGTGGTCACTTTGGACCGGGCACCGCGTCCGGGGGCTTTCTCGGGCGAGGAAGAAACAAACAAGGGGGAGAAAATCCATCGTTAGAGTGAGTGAAAGTGTCCCTTCCCACTGACGCAATACTTCTGAGGCCCGTAAGTGCGTTTAAAATCGCCATCATGGCTTGGTCACTTGTCGTCGGTAACATCAGTTCGCATCATATGACGTTGTGTAGATTTTATTTTGGCGTTTGTCGATGTTCCTTTGCTGGACCATGACCTTATTGGTGATAACTGCACGTTCTATGTTTTACTGCGAAAGTCATGAAGCGGCGCTTTTCGGTGACGTCTCTAAACCTTACGTCCTCTATATTGTATAGCAGCCCACAGAAGGGTTTTAATGAGAGAACTAGATAACCCATCTTATGTTCGCACGAAAATATCCCTTTCCTATCCGGAATAACGGTACACAAAAACCTTCATGCCTTGAGGGAGCAGATAGATTTATAACCCTGCCGCCTACGTTCCTGTGTTACGTTAATATATTACTCGACAGTCACAACGAAGTTTGAAAAGCGTCCGACAACAAAAGCACACCCACTGGTCGCAAAAAGACAAAATGCTGGGAATATCCCGGTGGAGGCAGTCAGGATGAAATATTGGTCCCTAGGCGGCGCTGTCAGCACGAATACGCCTTTCCTGCACAATTATAGCCTTCGGCTCGCGTTATGACATTTTCCTTTCCGACATAAATATGTATGTGTACGGCAGAACGTGACATTAGCTGAGAACGACCCTTGGGGGAAAGGGTTTGACAGGATCCGTCAGACGGATTGCACCTCATCACGAGGTATTGAACCCATAATTCGATGCACCTCTGTCATTCCATCACCGCTCCAGCGGTTTCAAATTTTACAGAGGAAAACTGCTCTCACGTTCTACCGAGGCAATTATTTTAACGTAATATGCGTCCTTCGGCTCGCAAAGCCTGCTTTCAAGGTACGTGCATCCGACCATGCGTTGTCAAAGTGTCACAGAAATGATGTTATGGTAAAAGCGGTATCAAATGTCTCGGACAACTATACTAGCATGTGTAGAAAAGCTTCTGTTTCGTGTTGGACATGATACATTCCTCTGTTTCCCTCTAGCTTTAACGGGTATTCCGTGTGTTGATCATGCGTTTCCACACGCTGTAATAAGATGCACGGCTAGGGAACACAACATACATCTGTATAACCAGCACGCTCTCTTCATTCTGTCATTACAAGGTGAGAACAAGTTCTTCGCTGCCACAATGAATCAAACAAAGCAAAATACGCGAAATTACTAGCGATGATAGAGTACTGCTTCTAAGAATTATCGAGTGAGAGAAATAAAGGAAACTGTAAGAAATTGAAATATGATGCAAATATCATTGCTACGACCCCTGATGACATCAGATTATAACATCGCAATTGTCGCTTGTAATGCCCTACCCTATTTTAAATTTGCTGTTTAGCAGCATCGTAACAATTAGCATTTGCTAAGCAGTACCTGAAACTAAAGCGTGGAATGAAGCATTGTCGATGGTATCATATCCTTGAGCTTGATGGGGTGATGGCGACACGAACACAAGCACTGTCTACTTGTGAATAAAGCATGTCCTTGTCTGAATTCCATTTACGGACCTCTAACATTATTACTTTGATCGCAAACTTGGTATCTCTGACTCGCGCGCACACGGTGAGGCTCTCCCAAAAGGAATTCATGAAATACGCTGAGTACAGAAAGACGAATCTTGCTCGCACGCGCTAATTGGGGACACCGATGAAAAAAGAAAGCTATTGAGATGACAAGCTACGTGCTAGGGGAAGTCAGGCTGGCTCCTCCTACGCGCAAAGGATGTGAGAAGAAACGCGAGTTTGTTCTAGGATCCACGTTCTAATGCAGTGGCGATGGTGTTCATCTGAAAAGCCGTTAACGAAACCGTGACAGACAGCACAGCGAGAGGAAGAAGTGATCCCGAAGTCTAACATGACGTTGGAGTGACGTTCAGCTGGCATACGCCGTACGCCATGAACCGACGTCCTTCTCGACGTCGTTTAAAACGCTTTAGACCTGGTCTAAGAAGACCACTGGACGCGATGGAAACATCTCGCACATAACATTTTTTACGCACGTGTGTTTTACTCACCACCAGGGGCATCTGATAAATAAGCTATTCAGTTCACAAGAAGATAATTTAGAACCCAGACAGTACCCAGTAAACCGTCTACGGCCAGGGAATGTCAAGTGGGTATTAGTTTCCGGGTTTCTGGATATCCGGTGGAGGTGAACATCCATTTGACGTCCACTGCAGTTTGGAGCAGTTGATGATCATTAATATAATGATGAAATAGACCTGAATGCCGATTCCGCAGCTGAGAAATTATCAGGCATTGTGTCAAATGCAACTGATATGTTTGTTCCAAAAGCGCAGTCAAAACGACGCAGACACCCTGTGTGGTTTTCTGCTGAGCTGAAATGTAGTTTGAAGCGAAAACTCCACTTCCATCGTATGTTCAAGAAAACTTCTTCTGATTACTGGTATCAAAAATTTAGCTGTGAGAGAGCAACTTCGAAGCGTTTGTTCAGGTGTGATAAAGCACGGCACGAGGAGTTTGTGGAACGAAACCTTCTTACCAATCCAAAAGACTTTTGGAAGTACGTTCGTGAACATAAACGAGACAACCATAACCAGGTAATTGCCTTGAGAGAACAATCATCTACAGTTGTAGATCCAGATAGGGTGAGCAACATTTTTGCAGCTCACTTCAGTTCGTGTTTTTCGAATACCGATAAGAGTGAATACGACTTAGATCGTATTAGTGATTGCTTTACCATCCGGCCTGTTAGTGAGGCCGACGTTCTTTTAGCGATAAAGAAATTGAAACCTAAGTCGTCTTGTGGGATAGATAGAATCCCGAACTTCATTGTCAAGAGTTGTTCCGAACTGCTCGTGCAATCACTTGCTCACATCTTCAATATATCCTTGTCTTCTGGCGTTTTTCCTGAATGCTGGAAGACAGCTATAATTGTCCCTTTGTACAAGTCAGGTGACCCTTGTTTGGTGAATAACTATAGACCAGTTTCATTGCTGTGTGCCTTTTCAAAAGTTTTTGAGATCATAGTTCACGATAGATTATACACGCATTTTTGTACACGAATCTGTCCTGAGCAGTGTGGCTTCATGAAAAGCAGATCTGTCGAAACTAACTTATGCTCTTTCTTGAATTACACATCTCCACTTCTTTGTAATCGTTATCAAGTTGACACGGTATATTTTGATTTCAAGAAAGCGTTCGATCGAGTTAACCATAAGCTGTTACTTTCAAAGGTTTGTCAGTTTGGATTGTGTAATAGGTATTGTCAATGGTTGAAAAATTACTTGTTCGGAAGGAGGAACGTGGTACGAGTTGCCGGAACTTTTTCCGTTCCGTTCGAGTCTGTATCTGGAGTACCGCAAGGAAGTAACCTAGGCCCTCTCTTATTTTTGGTCTTTGTAAATGATCTTGCCGGAGTCGTGAAACATTGCCAGTTGTTAATGTTTGCTGATGACGTTAAGATTTTTCGTTCCGTATCTTGCTACGGCGATCACCTGTCCATCCAGGAAGACATAAATGCAATCAGCGACTGGAGTTACTTAAACGGCATGTCTCTAAATGTGAAAAAAAACCAAAGTTGTATCTTATACAAGGAAAAAATCGACATTACTGTTTGATTATGACATTAAAGGCGTCCAAATAGAGAGAGTGGAAACCATTCGTGACCTAGGGGTCATTTTCGATTCGGCACTGAATTTCAACAACCATGTATCATTCCTGTATTGCTCCGCAATGAGAATGATGGGCTTCATTTGTCGCATATCCAAGAATTTAGAGACTTTCATACTGTTGTCTGCTTGTTCTATTGTCTAGTACGAAGCAAGTTGGAGTTCGCATCCGTCGTTTGGAACTGTCTCTCTAACACACTCTCAGATCGCATCGAAAATGTGCAAAAGAAGTTTGTGCGAATTATTTACGATAGGTATTCACAAAGAAAATGGTTTTATGAATACAATCACCTCCTTGCGAAGCTTAAGATGACATCACTGAAGCAACGTCGTTATATTCGGGATATGACTTTCTTGTTCAATGTCGTGCATGGTAAAATAGATGCTCCTTTATTGTTAGCCAGTGTCGATTTTCATGCGCCATCTAGACATTGTAGAGTTCATCGTACTTTTTATCCACGTTTTTGTCACCCGTCTTCTCCTTTGGCGCGCATGCAGTGTTGCTTTAATGACATTGAGAACAATAGTGTGGACATTTTTGCTAATTTTACTTTATTTTTATCCTCTTTGTAACTTTTTATCGTTTTGTAAGTTGGTCTTTGCACCTTCTTTGCTGGTTCTTTCCGTGCACCTCTATGTAGGCTCACGCTGTTGGCGGGCACGTGAAACTAATAAATAAATAAATAAATAAAAATAAATAAAATAATATACTCTGAAAATCCTAATTTCCAGAATTTATTTTGAGTGCCCATGAACAGCAGAGCCTTTCTAATCGTGCACTTAGAAAACACAAAAACTGATAACAAAATCAGAAAACAGTTGGAAGCAATCAAGTGTAATGATTATACACGACAAAAGCCCACGAAGACCATCATTAAAAATGTCAAGAGCTTGAAAATTGTCGCAAGTATATAAGCATAATACGCGAGATAGGGGATCGGTGTGAACGAAACTTCGACATGAAACATTCGGGAACTACAAAATGGTTTGAAAGGAACACGGACCGCAATAGATGATGATAGCTCGATACAACTTAGCGCGACATGGACGCATTTAAAAAGAAAAAAAGAACATCGCGAGACGCCCTGCTCGTGTACAATGTGCTTACATTTAGCATATCCATGGGGCTGCCGCAGTCATAGTACACACTAAGGCCAATGTATCAATCATAAAATACTCGAACAAAGCGCCTTTGCAGTTTCTCAATTCTTTCGCTGTTAGTTGCTGAGATTGAGTTCAACCACACGGAAGAGACCTCAAGATTTGTCCGTGCCAAACAAAGATTAAGACGTCACTAAATATAGCAGTAATACGAGAAACTATCGCAAACATACGATAGCTTATACACACGATGTGGATGACATGGCGATCAAATTTCAGAGAAGTATCGCACCTAAATAACCTTAAATAATCAACCTTAACGATTTCACAGTTAAATGAACTGTAAACTGAAATTTGAGTCGCTATTTCTGTGTGCGACCTGTCAGTATTTACCTGTGTGATGCTGCACACAGAGTCTAAGCACTCAAAGCGCGTTATTTATTACACACCATCAATTAGAAAAATTAAATCGGATGGTAGGTCTCGCCCCGCAACAGCTAAAAAAGTCATAAGCGGAGTACTCCCGTCACGTAATACCTAAGTAATACACGATGAACTTGTGACCAGCTACTAATTACCAATAAACACTACTTCGAGAATGACAAGAATTACTGCGACAATTCTTCAAAATACTGAAGAAACAGTATCCCAAAATACTATCGGCGCCCTCTGTTTGCTCTCGTCCCAACCATATCGCACGGCGTGTATTGCGGTCTGGCGAGGATTGTGTATGCAAAACGTTCATTTCCTGCCCATATTGAACAGAATTTCACCTGACAGCGATGCCAGGTATCTACTGTAATGTTCGGCGATACACCAGGTGTGCTTTTTCGACAAGATTCCAACGGATAATGCGCGGAAACGAAAGTGGTTGCAGGCGCTTGGACAAGACATTCGTGATCCATGCTGTATTTGCTCAACTCATTTCTCTGACGAGTCGTACGAAATGGTAGCAGTGGACGGTCGGAAACGTCTCAAGCGGACCGCAGTACCGACACCAATGTTTCTCCTTGCGACGTCTGACGATGCGAACACCAGTGCGCACGCAGGAACAATACATATACAGGTGTCCACGCTAAGTGTGAACAGATTTTTTAAAAATATATATAACACTTTTTCCAAGATGAAATCAATTGCAATATAGCATATGCTGAAGGGCACTCCCTAGCAGGGCATTAGCAAAGTCCAAAGGCAATGTCTTAATTAACTTTCATTAATTAACTTTTTAATTATAAAAGCTACAAAGTTGTTCCAATGGGAACATCTGTTCCTTTCGGTCACCTGATATCGTAGCCGTTTTCAGAACAAAAATCCGTTCAATAGATCGCCCGCAAAAAATTCGTGAAGGAACGCCATTTTTTTTCTTTATTTTGTTCATTGCGCTTCTTAGAAGACGCGTATTTCCTTCATCCCCAACGGGAGAGTGGGAAGGAGCACAGTGCCGCCTCATGCGTCGTAGATGAGCTTTAACTTGCGGAAACAAAACAAAAACAAATGTATCGGGTGACTCTATCGGAACTGGCCTTATCTTGGGTTGCATTTTCTGTTTCCTTTTAATCTTTTTCCAGGACGCGAGAGGCGATAGTGTGCTCATTCTCCCTCTCACATTGGGGGTGAAAGAAAGACGCGTCTTCTAAGAAGCGCAATGAACAAAATAAAGAAAAAAATGGCGTTCCTTCACGAATTTTTTGCGGGCGATCTATCGAACGGATTTTTGTTCTGAAAACGGCTACGATATCAGGTGACCGAAAGGAACAGATGTTCTCATTGGGACAACTTTGTAGCTTTTATAATTAAAAAGTTAATTAATGAAAGTTAATTAAGATATTGCCTTTGACACTTTGCTAATGCCCTGCTAGGGAGTGCCCTGTAGCATATGCTATATTGCAATAGATTTCATCTTGGAAAAAGTGTTATATATATTTTGAAAAAATCTGTTCACACGTAGCGTGGACACCCTGTATAGTGATACTTCATTTCAAATTAAGATTGATTTTTGTGATGCCTACGCTACGTAACGTACCAAACGGAACATCCCCCTTCCCCTGGGGAGCCCTGAGCTCTCGCAGGAGAATGTAAGCATGAGATAAATTATGTTCTAGATACTGACCGTATTCTTCATTTATATCAACGACACAGGCTTCCATCTAGGTTCACCGGTTGCAAACGGAATGTCGTGTACAAAATTCCTTTAGGTTGCAAGAAATTTTACATTGGGCAAACGCAGAGATGCGTCAACGTCAGGTTGCAGGAGCATGCCAGGCCGAGCTCCCAATATTCAACTTTAAAAGATCACGTAAAAGATTGCAATGGTTGCAAAAAACAGCCCCCAGATTATCGCGGAACGCAAATTCTTTTTCACGGGCATGGAAGAGGGAAGCTTCTTTATCAGCAGGCTAGGTACATTCGAGAGGAAGAGGATAATTGTGTTAGTATGGCATCCATTGATTTCACCAAGAACACAGAAGAATTTATCAACGCACGAAAAAACAGATAGGCAAGCAGATTTGGAAGAACTTGTTTCTAGTGTATAGCGCTCTCTTTTGGTCGGTTTTTGCGGGGTGAGAGGGTGTCACTCGTTTGCTCGAAAAATAAACTTCACTTGGTTGCAGTTCAGTGCCGGTCCTTGTTATCCTCTGTCCTTGTCCTACCCAGCACTGGGGTTTTTTAATTGTTTTTAATTCAATATCAGCGAGACAGGCTCCCATCGTGACTGACAAAAAAGTGAAAATTGGATGTAAAAGCGTGCAAACGGATGATTTACCATCAGCACTTCTCAATATTTATGCAGCGATGATTTCAACACCTCTTCTCCATACACCCACATGCTCACAGGTGGGACAAGCGCTTGTTTTGTTAAAATTTTAACTTCTACATTCCTTGCAGGTTTATGATATGACAATATCTTGGAACGAGCTGTTGAGTAATTCCAGGAATCTGAAGACAACACTTTTGAATGGTACATAGCCTGCAGATACGTCTTGGCAAATACTAAATACTCTTATAATTTGTAGTCTTGTGCCCTCCGCTGCACCAGACCAGAAGAAGTACATCAAATTCAGAACTCTAGAATTAGAACTGTTTGAGAAATGTAGGATTTACGGTCCATCACACAAAACTGGCACAGATGTTCGCGTCACGCTTCTCACCGCAAAAGCCAAGTGCCCAAGTGAACACAATTTATCTTGGAAACGTTAGCCAGAGGTGAACAAGATAGCTGCAGGGAACATCTTGCTGTCTGACACAATCCTTTTCAGTGGAGCCACTGCAGCCAAGGTGTGAATTCTAGCCTCTTATGTTTGCTCGGATTCAAATGACACCTTGTAGTATTTGCTGTTGACCAGGTTCTCTGGTTACTCGAGTCCATTAATATTAAAGTGATCTCACCTACAACATCTACCAGAAAGTTTACAGACTCCCTCTCGCGACACACGTAGGAATATCAGAACTCACGGCCGTGTTACAGATTGAAAACCAACAGACAAAAATTGGAAAAGTCTAGCACTCGCATGTGAATAAGATCAGTGTTTAAAGAGACTGAAACATTCAAATAATTTCTTTTACTAAAACACATTTCGGACTAAGTTCGTCCTTCTTCAGATACATTACAGACATACACACTTGGTACAGATATTTATGCTGATGTACAGAAAAGAAAGGGGACAAAGAAGGTGGTGAGGACTGAGGAGGAAATACAAACTCTTGTTAGAGGGGATTCAGGGCACGAAAAAAATAATACCAAATAAGGCACACAAGCTTTGCGTACTTGAATTTTCTGGTACAATAATTCTATCTGCGTAACGTAAAAGGTATATGTCGTAAAAGGTAAAAAGAACTAGCTTGTAGTTACTTATAATAACCGATTGCAATATGCAGTTGCCATGCTTGGTAAAGCTTATGGACCATGTAGCCCACAAGAAAATCTTGTAACAGAGGGTTATGAAAGAGCCTGAAGCTGCTGCGAAGTTCAATGCGCAATTCATTGCGAAGTGCAATTCATACACGAGACTACGGGGTATTCGCCCTTCTTTCTTCTGTATGGACAGGAGCCTACACTGCCGATCGACGTCACATTGTAACTGCCGCAGCCAGCAGCTTCTAACGAAGAGGTCAAGCGGCGTTGGGAAACGGCGAGAGACCTGGTGGGGCAGTGAGAGAGAGAAGAGCGCAACACACGAATGCGGACAGGTACAACGAACATCGACGGGCTCAGACCTTTTCCCCTGGCGACCTCGTGTACCTAAAGATGCCCACAACGAAACGTGGGAAGACAAGCAAGTTCCTCCACCCCCTACCGTGACCCATTTCGTATCACGAGGCAGACAGCCGAGAACGACTGGGAGATTGAAAATCGGAATGGGAAGAAGGACATCGTGAATGTGATTCGCCTAAAACGGTATATAACACGGGACGAGGACCTGCAGGCTCCGGAACAGCCACGGATCAACGAAGACATCGTGGCCGCGGACGATGCATCACGCTGTACGGCCAGTGGAGTGGGCTGCGGCGGCGACACGCAGGAGGTAACCCGCACGCATGCCCACATGCCAGTATTGCGCCAGTACACGCCACAGTATTGGGATGTTCTCCTTTCTTCCTTCCTGGTTTACTGCTATCACTCGTATGTTCATTTATAAACGCAGTGATCAATAAAGCAATATTTACAACCTTTGATGTCTGTAGAATGAATTTTACTGCGTAGTGGCTGTCTGGATACCCCAAAGGATATATGGCAGACTTCTATTGTGCATGAGAGGTATACTGCTGGAGATCAGGCAGCGTTCACGCCCAAACCATCCAGTGTACCTATGTCATGATGGGAGGCATTCAATGCTGCCCACAAGCACCTGAACTGAAAGTGAGAGCTTCATCTCATAAACATACACATGGTCAGACAGCACCTACCGCATCACACGTCAAAAAGTCAAAAACCTTTTGTATGCTTCAGAAGGAAAGTTTTCCCTTATGGCATGTACAGCACATGCTTCGAGGACTTTTCTGCAGTGCTTTCCAAATGGTCCCCAGAGCCACCTGGTAAACTGATTTTAGGCAACGTACTGAAACTTCCTGCATGTACCATGTGCAGCGTAAAAATATGATATGTAGGTTTACCGATAACAAACCGAAGGCATTCGTGAATGAACTTACTTGTTCACCTCGCTGTTCCTGATGAGGGCGTAGTCGTCGCTTCCTCTCACGTAGCAGTAGGACACCTGGAGCACCTCAGTCTCCAGCCACAATATTTCAAAGTACAGATTTCTTGAAATGTAACCGCTGTGCTGCTTCAGTAACGTCTCATTTCGCGGCAACAAAGGTCACGATGAAAGTGAAAGTCAGTTTATTAACATATAATTTACATTGTTACAATCAGGTCAGCAGGACAAGACCGCGAAGGTGTCCTCCATATAATAAAACTATATATAAAAAATTCATGATCATATTTCATTGTGGGAACACTATATTACCGATTTACACATGTGCACATACATTTAAAAAATAGAGAAATGAGAAAAGGACAAACAAAAATAAGAAATGCAAATGCAAAACCAACTCTGGTTAGAACAGCGTACATGCCGCGTCACCTTGTATTTGAAACTGTGTATTGAGTTAGTCTGTCGCACATCTAACGGTAATTTATTCCACGCCTTAGCACCCGCGAAGGAGTTTAATGGTAATGCAATTATAGAAGAGTGACACAAACGATTTTCAAATTTTTAAGTTAGAACAGCAAGTTTTATCTCTAAAAGTTGGAAAATGGTCTTAACTGACAGTAAAGAAAACGCAAATGTTACCGACGTCAGCGGATGTAAAGATAGAACAGATCTTAACGCCCTCTTTTGTGCAAATGCAAATCTCTGCCGTCGGCATCGCCAGGCATTAGCCACAGGGACACCTGGACTGAAGGAGCAATACCAAATTTCCGATGTGAGGCCCTCAACAATTTTCATTACACGCGAAGACTGTTTCCCACGCGGCCAGGTGACGACGATGACGGAAATTCGTCCTCAAGCGGTAACCGCATACGACGAATTCTCGACGATAAAACGGTCACCGTCACCGTTTTTCCGGTGAGCCGACGCGAGCAACTTCACCGATTTCTCGACGACAGCGATGGACAGAAAAATTCGGCGAAGAGCGGAAGCGGCCGCTCGACAGCACCGGCAGGTGGTGGTGGTGGTGGTGATGTTGAAAGGGCTTGCCGTTGTCGGCCTCACGTAGACAGCACCGGCAGCACTGACAGTTCGGCTCGACGGCAGCCAATAAGGACCGCTCCACGCGCTGTCGTTCCACGAGCGGACGTGCCGGACTAGTGGCGGGCATTTCGGATGCCTGTATGGCTAACCTGGGAAGTGGGAAGGATGCTGTCGTCCGCTCGCTGCTGTCTGAGGGCGCTTTTGTAGCGCTTGCTTCGCGAATATGCTTTGACCGCAAGGACTTCTTCTGTGTGCCACTATAACTTTTCTATGTGTAGGAAAATATTTATTAATTAATTTGAAGTCAAAATTTAACACGGAGTAACGAAACGCCCGCTAGTGGAAATCTGTGCATGCGGTTCATCCCGCCGGTTTTCCGTCGAGTTGTCATGCCGGTAGAGAAGTTGGCCGTTTTTCGGTCGAGAATTCGTCGTATGCGGTTAGCGCTTCAGTCGACGATTCTGCGGATGGCATCGTGTCATGCTGTGTCCTCGTAAGAACAGACATTTTGCCGGCACGACTGCTAGACTATCCGAAGATCGAAGGCATTCAGGATTGGTAAATTCGACATCACACGGCGTGTACCCCCAAAACGCCATTACGGTTCCGCCACAGACCGGGACGCCGATGAGAAAGGCGAGACTAGCCGTAGCCGACACGAGCCAATCCACTGTTGTTGCATTGGGAGTACTCAGCCTCGCGCTAGAATGCAATCTGTGAAATTCGATTACTCAAAGAAAACGGGGATTCGACAAGAAATATTTCGTAACTGAGATGTACTCTTCCTAAGCTTTCATAAAATCATAAGGGTACCCTGGGTTGAGATTCACTTTACAGTTCCGTTAAGTACGCTGTACCGAAACACAGAAGTTCGGATAACCTAACGTGTGATAGTCATTTGTACAGTCTTCTTAACATTGATTCGAACTGGTTGGCAATGTACTAATTATATAGAGAGTCAACATCATTCTGCATCAGGACACAATCGGCATGGGACTCCACCTGCCCAAACAGCTTAATATCGTCGTCATACAAGAATATTTTTGAGTGATTAATAGAGGGTCTCAGCAGACCGTTGATAACCTGGCTTGCGTCGAACCGTATCAACCGGAACCAATCAGTGGATAAGATTCGGAGTCACACGCGATCTTATTTCTGTCTGAATACAGTTGAGTAAGTCATTTACACATATGAGAAAAAATAACGAACCTAGGACGAGCGCTTGAGGTACCATAGGTATAACTAAAGATTTTTAGGATACTCAAGTTCCCCACTTAATCTGTTGTGTAATCTGCTGCCAAAAATCATACTCTTCAGGGCATTTGAGAGAGTGAAAGCGAAAGTAAAATCCTCATTGCCCATGTATGGTTTTCGATGGATAACCGTGAACTTTACCGTTAGGGAGACCCGTTTGTTTTTCTTTCTTTTTTTTCTGGCTACATTACTGCTGCTAGATTACAAGTTTTGTCTTCCGTAGCGTGCATTAAGTGCATGGCTTTGCTGTGGTTCGTCACGAGCCCCCGCGCGATGAGTAATCGTGTCGTTGCTTTGAAATATCGGCATACGGAAACGGTTTCCTGCAGGTAGATCGCTTGGAAATGGCATGCCACCAGTGCCACTGTTTGGAGCTACCGTGAAGCTAGTGTTCCGACCGGAATTAATGGCAGCATGCAAGACTCAGAATCTTATCGGCTGACTGGCAAAAACGGGAAAACGTTATATGTTGACTGGGTGAAGCAGACGCGGTATCCTACAGGTCTCCCGATACCAGTACAAAAAAACTCACTAATGAATAGTATGTTCAGTTCAGCATCGGCCCCTTAGACGAGCGAAGATATAAAAAACGCTCTAAGTAGAAGAAGGAAGAAGAAAGCTTGTTTCTTCATGGAACTACGATGCGTGATCGTCTCACTGAGGACAGCCGTATTCACTTCCATGATAATTGCCTTGATTGAGTGTAACGCATCGCTATATGGCGTGGATGTCGCATGGGAGATCCAACGACGACATGGTCGCTGCTCTAAAACGTAGGATTTTATTTCGTATATTGTATTGTATTCCGCACTGTTGTCTGTGTACTGTGTGTGAAAAGTGGTTTATAGCGCCCGGTAGATTTTCAACTTACTCACCTCGATATTTAAGGACACGAATACGTCTTGAAGTAAAAAAAGGGCTCGTTTACTATATCAAACGAGCCTTTATTTGATCGTTACTCTGCCTACTCTGACATGAAGGCTAAGTGTATTACAGCTCCAATTTCGACACATTGGCAGTGACGTGTTTTCAGGTTCAGTAACAAAATGTGCACTACTTGCAGATGTGATGTGATGCATTTGTAATATCTTCCCGACTCATTCCAGGCAATGGCCTGATTAGAAGTGACAGGGTGTTCCACGCCATGTCAGCTGTAGATCGAGGTCACTATACGAGGTACATTCCGTATCAGGATACGCCAGTGTATATCGGCTATGGCGTTACAATCAGTGCTCCAAAAATGGTAAGATTTAAGCGGATGTGTATACGTCTTTTTTTTAAATCGAAACAGCTTCACGCGTGGTCTTTGCAACAGCACGCCATAGCCCTCGAGTACCTTGTGGATTATCTTCATGAAGGCGCCAGGGCACTGGACGTCGGGTCAGGCAGCGGGTACTTGACTGCTTGTATGGCTGTGATGGTAAGCTACAGAATCCCGGGTATCCCCACAGCCCAGAGAGCTTTGTTTTTTGTTGGAAAGCATGTCAGACGTACACAAAGAGCGAGATCCCATGACGCGGTTGAGGACGTGAGGCGAAGCGTTGACTAACGACATGCGAAGAATGTTAAAACAAAGTTTTCTCGTTCGTGGAACAACATCTACCGATATTTATCGATCCAAGCTTCTCCCTCACCTGACAGCATGAGTCTCGGAACCCCTTTTGATGAAAGCGTGAGTCTATGTGGTAAGTTTTGGCTCAATTCGTGCTTTTCTCTCATCCTACTTGTGTTATCTTAAAACTTTTACGCGAGAGTTTTCAGTTGAAACATCGTATTAGCGCGGTGACGACAAGTTTGCTTTGTTTTGCCACTATTTTTCTACACTTTCGACGTTTCCTCAATTGGTCTCTGACTAGCTGTACAGGTGCTAGCTATCTCGAGGTTCAGGTAGCAGTTGTCACCAGAGCCTTTGTGGACATCACTACTAATACAGTGTTGCTAACACACACTCAAGCAATTGGCATATGATCTGAAAAAGTACCTTAACGTACAATGTGGAGAATAATTACATATTGAAGTGGTCTATTACAAAGTCCAAGGGTTGTTTTTCGCGTTTATGTGCCGGAAGTGACGCGTTCCCATTCTCACCTGCCGAATGACTCCTTTCCCTTTACAGACATGCGTGTAACTCGCACAGAGTTATGCATGCACGTGACACTATGTTGGAGGTACGGTCAAAACAAGAAGTAGAACCACCAAGACAACAAGAAATGCAGCATACAGAAGGATAAATGAAGCATTATGTGTCTTTGATACAAGCAATTATGCGTACTCTGCTGTTGCTGTTGAAATTGAAATTGTTTGTGTTTCGCTCGTAAAATGGCAACGGGAACACTATTAGGAGATAACTTAGTCACGTTACATCCCCCTAAGCCAACCATCGTGCACAATGCCGTTCAATCGTCTCACTTGTTGAAAACTGGAGGTGAACACCTTGCTTTGGATACTCAATGCGGAGTACATCAATTACATTCTATTCTATGTAAGAGAGTGAAGACACACAGAAACATAAAATAATATAAAAATAGCGCAGTCCTCGCGTTTCCAACAAATCAGGAGAGACGACGACATCGTTCTGGACGATGGTCGGCTCGAACGACGTTATGGGCAACCTTGTGCAAGTTCTCTTAGCGTCTCTTATGTCTGTCCTTTGAATTGCGCTATCCCATCCCTTATGAGCTATGACATACAGACTAGCCCAAGTTTCCACCCTTGTCTGGCGAAGTTGTATTTAAAACGTGCAAGACTACCGTGCCTAGCATACCCTTTGCCTTTCCGAAATGTTTCAGGTGGGAGCGACCGGTACAGTCGTTGGAATCGATCACATCCCCGAGTTGGTTCATCACTCCATAGAGAACATCAAAGCTGACCAGCCGGGATTTATTGAGTCTGGCAGAATAAAGATGATTGGTAAGTCCCTCGTTCTGCCATTACGCTTTCTTTGAAAACCTCGCATGCATTTAGTTGGCGACGGAAGGAAAGGAAATGCTGAGGAGGCCCCCTACAACGCTATACATGTTGGAGCTGCAGCACCTGAAATACCTTCTCAGGTACGCTTAGCACCTGAGTCCAAGTGAGCGATTTAATTTTCCGGACATATTTCTAGGGCCAGGCACCGTGTGTCCTAACTTTTGTAGAGCCACGTGGCAGTCTCACTACCACGTGGTCACCAGACTGCGAGTGCCGTACGCGGAAATTGTGTAATCACTACAGTAACGATGCGGAGCAATAAGGAAATATATATGATACGAGATTGCACAAAGGATTACAAAACATTTCAATAAGCCGTCGCATTTAAAGTGACAGTCCGGTCGAAACCATGTGTCTGGGAAACGCCGTTGTATGATTTCCACTACTACTCAGAACCATCGTACAAAATATTTCAGAAGGCCGCAGCGAGCTCTCGCGTAAGTGCATGAGGGCAAAGCCACACGTGACTTGCGCATGCCCGTTTGCGCTCTGGATGGTTGTTGCGTGCTAGCATTTGCCCATTATGATGATTTCGTGTAGCAATCACACGTTATGCAGAGTAAAATGCAGAGTAGCGTCAATGTAAACATCTCTCTGCGCTCCCAGCAACGGCGCAGTCCTGCGCCCCACTGTGTCCATTGGGGATGTCACGCTCACGTGACGGATGACGTACATAGAGTATCCTTGGAGCAAGGAGTATACGAGGGAGAAAAACGAAACCTGGTGTCTTCAGAGTAGTTTCTATTCGGTGTCTCGAAAACCGCGCCATTTTGTGAGCTGAAAGCTTTTCACACAGAATGTAAGCTTCTTGGAAAAAGTCAAGTTCCGGTTTTCCCGGACTGTCCGTTTAAAGGCATTTGGCAGCCTGGACCACCTGGTACGAAAGTAGGATGACAACAAATGCAGACGCTGTATACGATGTTTTACGTAACTTGAAGAAATAATTAATCAGAAATGTGCATTATAGGATGCGTTTCTATGCTTTAGATTTTTTTAGTAAAAAAGCTACGAGAACGCTTTGCAGTCGAGCTATAAGGCCAGGCGGACACCCTCTTGAAGAGCGCATGTAACTATACGGGATGACTAATTACCTAAAGTTAAGAAAAAGAAAAAAACACGAATTAAGGAATTTCAGGCCAAGGGCACATTGCAGAATGGGAGACATTTCTTGTTGAAAGACCTTATAGCTTTTAGAAAGCCTCCAAATGAACACAAGCTACGAAATATCCACCGCCGAATCTCATTATGCAAGTGAGCCGAAACAAAAATCGCGCGTCTCCGGGGCGTATGACCGATGGAGGCTTCTTTGGGCCGCCAAACGGTTGCTCTGGCGAGCGGATCAGCACCAATCATTTCGGTCTCTCCAAAGCACGTGGCCCTCCGACGTGAAGTGCCGGCGCGGCAACGGCGGCGTGATTGGCACGGTTTCGGTTCGTTTCCGTAGCTAAATTCGGCAACGGATATTGCAACGCACATGCCGTTTCATGATTTTTTTTCTTTTTTTTTTCTAAACGGAATTACTCTCAATCAGGATTCTCCCATTCTGCAATGTGTCCTTCGCACGAAATCCCCTAATTAAAGAGTTAATTAACTAGACGTCTTGTAGTCCTTGCTCTCTCTTCAAAAGGATATCCGACTGGCCGTACAACTCTACTGCAAAAGGGAAATATATGCTCATCTCCCAGTTTTTTTAGATAAAAACCAGTAACTGTTAAAAAACACACTGTATAGGGATGAAACCAATGGGATTGTTTTGCGGTCGTCTTGCGCAATGCAGGATTTTTATAGGTTCTCCATTCGTCATTAATCAGTCAAGATTAATTATACACGATTAATACCAATTTGAGAGCCAAGGAAAAAATGGGCAAGTCCGAGACATTGAGTCTTTTGCAATCGAGTACTTCTTACGCAATTCTTTCTAGGCTAAAAAAAGAAAAAGAAAAGAGGAAGATATCACGTGACAATCGGGATCAGCTGGCAATAAACTGTGCCACGATCCGAGCACCTTCATACGTGCTATGAACGAACGATGGCCCCTTCTTCATTCAGCCAGGCTATCAGCGCATCTCGTTCACTCAATACAATACAGAAAATATCCTAATTTGCGCGAGGCGACAACCAACCAAATCGCGTTCGCTTCGCCCTCGTGCAATGCACCAGGCTCGAGTTACGTGAAACGCCCGGTGTACTGTGGTGCATCCAGTGACAATAAAGGTAGCACGAAGTTCTTGTTGCCAGTTTATTTTGTATTTCTGCACCAAACAGGTGGGGATGATGCATCTGTCGCTAGGTTAAACTATTTTAGCTTACATGTAGCAAGACCCCCCCCCCCTCCCTTCTCCTTCCTGCTATCCTCTGTCCATCTGTCCACACCTGTACGCTGCTCACAGTCATAGTTGCTTCGCGGCGCTAACACGGAATTTAAAAAAAAGTCGCTGGGTACTGTGATAAGGTGTCATGTGCCATAAAATTATGGTTCCCTGAGTGTGATTGTGTCACTCCCGCTGCAACCCTGTACGTGTGATATTTTCCTCAGCTGATCGAGCAATTGAAGGTTGGTGGGCGTCTACTTTGTCCCGTGGGTCATCAGGGCTGCAGTCAAGTAATGAACCAGGTGGACAAGTTACAGAACGGCTCCATCCAGACGTCGCAACTCATGGACGTCCTCTTTGTGCCCTTGACAGACAAGGAGAGTCAGTGGCCCTGTAGCGGTTCATCGAGATACCGGTAAATCATATATCAGTGTAACTAAGTTCAGAATATCACCGTGCAGTTTTCTGATGTATGTTGTCCAACTGCTCTTTCAGACCAGGTACAGACGCTGTCTAACAGGAACTACGACGCCTCCGTCTGCTTGGCGTCCTACGCCGGGAATGCGGACCAATGCTTATTATTTATCAATCATAGTAAATACAAATGTAACAATACAGCTTTCCTCAAGTATCAGTCGTCACGTGTTTGCCTTCGCGCTTATGCTTGAGGTTTACATGAGCGCTTGAGCCTCCCATGATGGCTCCACATACGAAGCGCTTCCTGCGTGGAATTCGATCTATCCAGTGAGAGGTTAGTAGCACCTTGTCTTCCGCCTAACGCAAATGGCGCCCAAAGCACGGCTGGTGTTTCTGCGCATGAGGAAATAAACAGGGTTGCACCCGGGCGCAGGCTTGTGACAGGCCAAACGCGTGCCATCCAACTGTGGCTTTCAGATGTGGATTTACCCTGCTACGAACCTTCGCGCGGGTCACTGGCTGGACCTCAGCTTATTTGCTTGTGCGCAGAAGCACCAATTGCGTTGTCTTTTGTGACATTTGCGTTAGGCAGACGACGAGGTTATACTAACCACTCACTGGAGAGATCGGATTCCAGCTGGAAGCACTTCGCGTGTGGCGCCATCAACTATACGTTCAGGTTCACCTTACTTGTAAACCTACTCCAAATTTGATTTTCTGAATACGTTTAAAGGTGTTGCGACACTTTCTCTGATGTGTTGAAGCATAATAGATATGCATCGTACTCATTATGAGAACACCGTGGAAAAAAAAATTTTCCTCTCGCTAGATTGGTTCGGAAAATAGGCGCAGCCACAAAACGACGACCCACGGTGTGACCTCACGGACGCCTCTCCCCCATTTGGCTTGGGAGACGCGCGTCTTCTCTCGCTGCTCCTGTGTGACGTCACCGATGTCGCTTCTTCAGGGCAGTTTTTCTCCGTACCTGCTCACGTCATGGACCTGAAAACTTGAATATGGGATGATGTCGGGTGATAGAATAGTTTTTCGTATTTATTGGGGAAAGCTCGAAACCAACTGTCACAACACCTGTGAAAAGAAACAGGAAAAAATATATATAGCTGGCGACATGCTTAAAGGGACTATGAAACGATTTTTTTCTTCGTTTCGTTCGAAAGAAGACATTTTTCTGAGTCTAGAACCGAAATTTTACTTTCGTCGCGCGAGCGGATTTCTCGGGAGCGAATTTAAACGGAGCGGCGAAGGGAGGACAGCTGGCGCCGCGCCGTGACGAGCTGCCGAGCGGAGACACAACGGGTAACTTGACGCGACCACGGCCGGCTCAGCAACACGTCATCGTGACGTGTTGCCGAGCCGAGGAATCCCGCCAGGAGCATGCGCCGTAGGATCCCGCGTATGCGTTCATCGGGAGTGGAAATCTCCATGACAGCAGCTTTCGCGCGATCGGCAGATTTCGGCAGTGGCGGCAGCCACAGCGCGAGCTCGCGGCATTACTTGCCATTGTGTAACACCGGTGACGTAACGGGGAACCGAAGAGCGGTCCGTACAGTTACACCATCGGCAGGGAAATGTGCGCGGGAGAGGAGGAACGCGGAAGAGACATTTCCAGCGCGCGCTCCTCGCAGAGTGGAGCGATTTCGTCCGGAAAAATTTGTGGCATATTAGTTTCTCTTCGGGAAGAACAGTTTCCATCGAAAAAAAGTATGGGGGTTCGGGAAATTTCATAGTCCCTTTAATTAGGCACCGTGCGATTTTTTAATAGTGCCGTGTAAATATTGAAATTTTTCGAATATCTGAGCGAATTGTGTGTGTCGAAGTGTGTTCGATTCCAATTCCGAACCGAATACGAATTTCACTCTGCGAATTGCGAATCGAATCGAATGCCTCTTCCATACCGAATATGTTCGAATAGTTGCCGCGCAAACAGCCACGAAAGAACAAACAAATAATATACAGCCGAACTGCCAGAGGTGCGTGCTAGTTTTCTCATGAGGCACGCCGCTCCGCTTTGTTGAGGGCATAGCACACAGAATGTCCACTCCCATACACTCTAAGGGAAAATAGAGTAATTTTACTCCTTTAGGGGACTAAATACGTTGTCACAAAAAACAGTCCTTTTCTTGAGTAAATTAATGTCACAGAGTGGAGACTGTATTTCACGCTCTGTTCTAAGAGTCCCAGGTACATATTCGTGTGCATGCATGAAAATACTTCGAACAAAACCGTGAACCGTGATTAACGAGTGCCACATACATGAGGCGCAATTTGCGAAGAAAGAAGCGCTAACTGTTTCTTAGTCTGAGCGGGTGAAAAATTGCTAAGCTGACTGAGTTATCAAGCCATATGCCATCAAATTGACCAAGAGCACCTATTTACGTGGATTGCTGCATTCGGAAGACCACTTGCGAAGTTTAGTGACAATTTGCAGTCCTGGGGAGTAAACGTCGGGGTAAGGGGAGTAAAATTGGGAGTATCTGTAGTCTAGGAGATTAGCAATTACTGCAATTACTCCCCATTTACACCTTTTTTTCTTAGAGTTGTGGTGACCCAGTTTGGGGGACACATGGGGAACCGTCCCGTGACCTCATCTCCCCCAGGCGATCCCTCGACACAGGAACTTTCCACTGGCCAGTTTGGCCGCGTGGGCCGATTTGGCGCATGGAAGTAGGTCAGTGGAAGGTGTCGCGGGAGGGGACCCTGGGGAGGAAGAGGTCACTCGTGCTTGGGACTTGGAAAGGAGCAGACATTGCAGGAATAAAGTCAGAATGTAAGTTTGTTCCAAACCTGTGTCAGAGTCATTCTTGGTTGGCGATAGGGAACGTACCGGTTATTTAGACCACAACCCGGTGGGGAAGGCTACTTGCAGGAGCAAATCCCACATCTGGCGCCCAACGTAGGCCTACGTTCCTTTGTCGTCAATTGAGAGTGGTTCTGAGCGCTCTACATTTTGGGGCCCTGTTAGGATTTTGGGGGAACACGGGTGTTAGGCGCCTCGTGGCATGGTAGTGCATACGCGATCCATGGAAAATCAGTCCGGGTCAGCAACAAACGGGGACACTATTAACCCCGGCGAGGCAGGAGCACGTGGCGGCAACGGCGATGCCGGAACCAACACGGGGGCAGGTGTGCTTCCACCTCTCCCCACTCCACAAGCGGTTGATACCGCTAGCTTATTGCTGCAAGTGGCAAATATTGTCGCTTCATTGACCCAGCAGTTGAATGCGGCGCAGACTAGCCCGCATTCTACTTTTCCCCCACGGCTCCACCCGAGTATGACAATTCCGACGTACTCGGGGTACTCTGATAGAAAGTCGGTAGCCGACTTCCTATTGGAGATGGAGACCTATCAGGTTGCATCTAGAGCGTCCGACGAGGTAGTGCTAGGGCAGGTCTTGCCCGTAGCTCTAGTGGGGGACGCCGCTCGATGGCGAAGGCTGCAGAAGCCTTTCACCTCGATGGCGGACTTCCGGCAGCGTTTTCGGGAGGAATTTTTGCCACCCGACTACGCAATGCGTGTGCGCGAAGAGTTAGCTTTTCGCACACAGCACGCCGACGAGAGTCTCATTGAATTTGTGCGCGCAATTCAAGAGCTCTTCGATAGGGCCGACCCGACGGCCACAGATCAGGATAAGGTTTCGCGTGTTATACGGCAGAGCCATCCCAGCTTCAGTCCGTATCTACGGGGGCGAAATTTCGAGAATCTTGATGCGCTTGCACGAGAGGCTCGTGTGATTCAGGCTGATTTATTGTCTGAATTGCGGTACCAACCTCCACCGCGCCCGGAACTATCAGTTGAGCCGGGTTGCGCTTGGGCGGGTGTGAAGGACTCCGTTCCACGGGGAAGGGAAGCGACGTCCTTGGTTGCGGACGCGGGAAGCCGGTCGGACGTCATCGCCCCGCCGCGCTCCCTGGATCCTTTCTCCTTTGAACAGAGGCGCCGCGCGGGGTTTGGCGAAAACTCACGCGGCGGTCCGAGGAGTGGAACATCCACTGCTCGGAGGGTTCAGGATAGGCAGAACCAGGTAGAGAGGGACCCCAGTAGCAGAATGCCACAGGCGGACCGCGGGCGGGCGCAGCCCAGATGCTATGGCTGTAATCAACCAGGGCATTACAAGCGTGACTGTCCTGTGCGTCGGGGAAATTTCCGCTCGGCGCAGGGAAACTAGTAACGCCGGCGGCGGCAGTTGGGGTTAGCCCTAATCCGTCGTCGGCAGTCAGAGAGAGCTCGGGGCGTGTGTTTCATACCTCGCCGCAGTCTTTTGCCGAGGATGGATCAGTTTTCGCCCCAATAGCTTGTAGAGTTCAGGAGTCTGCTCCTGTGTTCGGTCCGTACATAGGCGTAACAATAGCTGGGAAAGAGTACATTGGCCTGGTGGATACCGGTGCCACGCTCTCGCTAATCGGAGACGCCGTGTATGCGCACTGTCGTGAACGAAATGTCCGCGTCAGGAAGGTTGATATCCCATTGCGGTTAGCATCGGGAATGTCCAGTGCTACAGGCGCAGTGAGACTTACAATGCGCTTTAGCGGGGGACGGTGCAGACAACGGTTCATTTACCTGTCAGGGCTGTCAATCCCAGTTATTTTGGGACGAGATTTCATTGTCCGAGAGGGATTGATTCTCGATTTAAAGGCAAACGGATATCGGTGTGGGGGACCGCTAAGCCCACTGATTCCTTTCGCCTCTCCTTCACCGACTGGCCGTTTAACCAGTCGTGTGGATACCCACTCGTCAGAAACTAAGCTTGTGCAAACTGTGGGTAGAATCCCACAGGATATCGAGCGGGTGGTAGCGTCTTTCGGGGGCAGAGGAGTTGAGCGCGCCAGGCTTTTGGACGCTTTGCTACCCTTTTCCGAAATGTTTACGGAGCACCCAGGAACAACCGATGTTCTAGAACATCGGATTGATACTGGTACTGCGAGGCCCTGGCGGTGTAACCCCAGGCCCCTCAGCGCGCGTAAGAGGGATCTCCTTGACGCGGCGCTGGATGAGATGATTGCGACAGGCGCGGTTAGGCGGTCGCAGAGCCCCTGGGCTTTCCCGGTGGTGCTGGCACCTAAAAAAGATGGGACGGCAAGACTGTGTGTGGATTATCGCCAGTTAAACGCCGTGACGGTCAGAGATGCTTATCCTTTTCCGTCCATCGAGTCGATCATGTACGCGTTGGGGAATGCCAGCGTGTTCACGATTTTGGACTGTAGCAGGGGCTTTCTGCAGATTCCTGTAGGGGAGGAGGATATCCAAAAGACGGCATTCACGTGTCACAGAGGCTTGTTTGAATTTACGAGACTCCCTTTTGGATTGTCTAACTCGCCCGCTAGTTTCCAGAGGCTAATGGACGTCGTGCTGGATGACGCGAAGTTTAATTATGCCATGGCTTACATGGACGACGTAGTGGTATTTTCTAAGTCGTTCGATGAGCATCTCGTTCACTTGGGCAATGTGCTAAGTCGGATGAGGGACGCGGGGTTGACCATTAATCCCGGCAAAGTTCAGCTTGCATCCCCCAAGGTGGATCTCCTTGGTTTTGTAGTTGATCTTGGTACGCTAAGTCCGAATGAGGATAAATTGAGGGCCATACTCGAGTATCCTCGTCCGCATGACGTCAAGAGCCTTCAGAGGTTCCTAGGAATGGTTGGCTTCTATCGCCAGTTCATCCCGCATTGCGCGTCCTTAGCAAAACCACTGTACGAGCTACTGCGGAAGAATTCCCAGTGGGCTTGGGGGCCTAGGCAGGAGGAGGCGTTTCGCTCCTTATCACAAGCTATAGCGGATACAGCTAAATTGTGGTTGCCAGATCTTAACAAGCCGTTCGTTATGCAAACTGATGCAAGCGATTACGGGCTTGGTGCAGTGTTGCTACAGGAACACGACGGTGGTCTATGCCCGGTCGGGTTCGCTAGTCGCACACTGTCGCCGGCGGAGATGAACTATTCCGTTACGGAGAAGGAGTGCTTGGCGGTAATGTTTGGCTTGAAAAAGTTTGACATGTATCTGGATGGGACAACCTTTACCATTCAGACCGACCACCAAGCACTCTCTTGGCTGCAGCGGTTGAAGAAACCGTCAGGCAGATTAGCACGCTGGGCGTTAGCACTTCAGGGCTATTCCTACCATGTAGAGTACCTGAAAGGAAACGCGAACAAAGTGGCAGACGCTTTGTCCCGTGCGCCACTGGGTTACAGCTGTGAATTACAGCAGGAACCTCAGTGTCAGGGCAGGTCATCGACCGGTTGTGTGGGTGACTTGGACCTGGTTAGAGCCGCTAGACGCGGGAGGTCCTCTCTCCCAGCGGAAGAGAGAGGAGGGGAGATTGAGTGCGCGTGCGATTACGCTAATCTCCCGGAAGGCGTGGAACGGCAGACCGAGGAGGGGGATCTCGTGGCCGCGATTGGTTTGAATCGGGCAGGTAACTCCTTGTCTTGTGGCACGATCGTGAGCAGGGAAGAGCTCTTAGAGGCACAGAAGTCGGACGGTTTATGTCAGCGGGTGTCGGAAAAGCTGGCGGATAATAGCGCAGCTGACACCGGTAACGCTGGCAGGGATGACGACGGGTGCCTCGACTCATATCTCTTGAGTGAGGACGGGCTTTTGCTGCGATATGTGCCCGGGTTAGACGAGGAGGACGAGAGTGTTTCCCCCTTCAAGGTCGTAGTTCCCAGGAAATTGCGAAGGGTGTTTATGCGTTATTTCCATGACTCAGCCCTTGCGGGTCACTGAAGTGGCAGCAAGACTTTTCATAAGTTATGCCGCGTCGCGACCTGGCCGGGGATGAGGCAGGATGTTATGCGCTTTACCCGGAGCTGCCCCGTGTGCCAGAAAGCAAAACCAAGGGGTGGTAAACCCCCAGGGTTCATGCAGCCAGTAGTCAGCAGCTACCCCTGGCACATAGCAGCGTGTGACGTAATGGGTCCATTTCCCAGAAGTCCACGGGGGAATCAGTACCTGTTGGTGGTTACTGACCACTTTTCTAAGTGGGTGGAGTTATTCCCGCTTAGGAAGCTGGTGTCGGAGAGAATATGGGACCGGCTGATGGAGACCTTTTCCCGGTTCGGTTTTCCGGCACAGTTGATCACTGACAACGCCAGTTATTTCACTGGCCGAGTCTTTGTCGACTCTTGTGCTGCACTTGGTATTCAGCACAAGAGAACGACGCCGTATCATCCCCAGGCGAACATTACTGAAAGAGTGAATCGCAACCTTAAGCATATGTTGGTAGCTCTAACCGACAGGCACAAGGATTGGGATGTGCGTCTTACTGAGTTGGGATTTGCAACCAGGACGACAGTAAACAGGTCAACGGGGTTTTCCCCGGCATACCTTAACTTTGGGAAGGAGGTTGCTTTCCCATTGGAGAACGGACTGAGACAGTGCACGGAGCCGATTGCTCGGAATCTGTCGAGGTACGCGAGCGAGCTGCGTAGTCGGCTCTCGGATGCGGTGAATTCCGCAAGAGAGAGCTTGGACGCCGCCCGCTCGGAACAAGCGCGTCAGTACGATAAGGGGCACCGTCCTCTGTCATATGAAGTAGGGGATTTGGTCTTGAAGCGCACACACCCGCTGAGCAACGCTGCTATGGGTTTCGCAGCGTCACTGGCGCAGCGCTGGGAGGGACCTTTTCGGGTAATTTCCCGATTATCTCGCTTGTCGTACCGACTCCGTCGTGTGAACACGGCGGAGGAGACAGGGCCCGTTCACGTTGGCGACTTAAAACGCTGTCGCCGCCGCCCTGCGGATCCTTCGGGAGTTCGGGAGCTTCTGCTGGAGGCCGGGTCACCGCCGCGCGGCACAGCCACCGCCGGGGACCTTCCCACCGCTGGCGTCACCCTCAACCCGGTGCCCCCCAGCGACCAGGCCCCGAAGTCGACCGCGGCGTTCGACCGGGAACTGATGGACTTTCTAGGTTCGAACCCCCCGTCGGGGCCTTAGGTGGGGGGGAGTGTGGTGACCCAGTTTGGGGGACACATGGGGAACCGTCCCGTGACCTCATCTCCCCCAGGCGATCCCTCGACACAGGAACTTTCCACTGGCCAGTTTGGCCGCGTGGGCCGATTTGGCGCATGGAAGTAGGTCAGTGGAAGGTGTCGCGGGAGGGGACCCTGGGGAGGAAGAGGTCACTCGTGCTTGGGACTTGGAAAGGAGCAGACATTGCAGGAATAAAGTCAGAATGTAAGTTTGTTCCAAACCTGTGTCAGAGTCATTCTTGGTTGGCGATAGGGAACGTACCGGTTATTTAGACCACAACCCGGTGGGGAAGGCTACTTGCAGGAGCAAATCCCACAGAGTGTAGGGCTGTGGCAGCGAAGTTAGCACAGCGCCATTTCGGGCCCATGTGGCCAGTGATCCAAGAGTAGGTAGCTTCATCAGGGTGCGAGAAGGTGTAGAGCGTGTTGGTTGGGACAAAACATGATTAATAATCAAAATAATAATAATAACATTAACGTTTTATTGGTGCCCAAGAACGGTCGTGACGACCCTAATGTTGGCGCACACAAATACAATACAATGCACTACAAATAGACACAATATACATACAATACAATATGCACTAACAACAAGACACGGTCTACGCGGTCACACACACAAAAACAAAAGAGACTGAATATGAAGAAAAGAAGAAAAAAAAAAGACATGACTTGAATTAAAAACGAGAAAAGAGCACAATCACATTGTAATGTGAGAAACACATGCAATCGCACTGCAACAAAAGGGAAATTATCTGAAAAAGTCAAAGAAAAGAAATCTCCGAAAAATGAGAAGAGATATGACACCTAAAAAATGTACATGATGCTGAAAAAATATCAAGAGATGAAGGGAGCGAGTTAAACAAGGTTTGGCATCGTGTAAGGGGGTCATTAGGACAGCAGTGGTTGACATAGAACGTTCGGGGGTTCCGCAGAGTAGCACGCGGGAGACAAAAATTTAGGCGGCCTAACAGAAAAGGGGAATCAAATATTGAGTGCACACATTTATAAACAAACATCATGTCGTGTATGTGGCGGCAGCTAACAAGAGGAAGCAAGTGCAGGTAATTTGAAAGCTTGTCATAGTCATACGATAAAAATGCGGGGACATTCCGCAAGAAACGCGAATGAATAATATGAAGTGCCCTCTTTTGCACAGCTTCAAGACGTTTGATATCGGTGGCACATAAAGCATTCCATACTACTGACGCATATTCAAGTCGGGGAAGGACGCAAGCTTTGTAATACAGTGTGAGAAGAGAACATTGTACAGCTGTAGGTGAGCAAACCAAGCATACGCAGAGCAGCAGAACGAATTGCTCTCACATGCTCATGAAATTGAAGCTCCTCATCAAAGACAATACCTAGATCACGAATGCCGTCGACTCGGGCTATTTCGTCATCAGAAAAGTACTGAAATCGGGATACTTGAGACTTGCGCGTGAATGAGATAACTTTAGTTTTTGACGTGTTGATTTTGAGGAAATTAGAAGTACATCAAGAAGTAACACTGTAAACATCCTCCTGAAGCAGTAAGCAATCAGAAGGCGAGGTTATGCTTTTCATTATTTTGAAGTCATCAGCATACTGTAGCATGGTGGAATGTTTAACACAAGATACAAGACCATTAATAAAAATATTAAACAGTAGAGGTACAAGATTTGACCGTTGGGGTACACCAGACGTAGAAACATAGGTATCAGAGTAGGGACAAGGACAAACACACACGGAGGCGTTCAACTAGCAACTGAATTTATTTGAACACAACACTAGTCTGGAAAGTCCCGGGCAACAAAGGCGACCTCCAGCGGTGACAGGTTGACTGACCTCTGACTCACGCTATCGGACGAAGGATGTATGAAGGTCGCTTCTACAATCTCGCGTCCCAGTCTAGAATGGTGCCTGTGAGAAACAGTGGCATCTTTTTTGACCCTGTGGGCAAATCCGTGGGAGTAGGGAATGCTCACAACCCGCTTCTTTTCCTCGTGAGAGGGCAGTGTCCTACCCACTACCAAGTTCTGTCCCGTGGTAAGGCAGTCAAAAACAGATATGGTAGAGCAGATCCACCATGTCGCCTGAAATCTACCTGAAGATTTGGCTGACAGCCTTATCAGCTCGTGCACAAGATCGGCCTGCCAAGATCGCTTCGTGGTTCGTCCTGACAAGTCGCACACATTCGCTCTAAAAGAGACCAAGGATAGAGGTCTAAAACTCCTGGAGGCCGACAAAGAAGGTGTGTTCGTTTTGATGGACGCTGACCACTACGGGGAATGTGCCTTGGAAGCAGGCTGTCGGAGCGAACCGAAAACCAGAACCGAAAACCGAAAAAAAACGCTATTTTGGAGCGAACCGGAACGGAATCGAAACCGTATACGTTTTTTTCGCTCAGGAGGGAAACCGAAAAATTTATTTAACGGTTTTCGGTCCAAGCAAAAACTTCGCCGGTTTGGACTACGAGTAGGCGAATTAAACTGACGTTGTGGGTTCTGAAGTCATGTCATGGATACTTTACGAGGGTTACGGTGCAATGTATGTCGATATACTATGGCCCTTAGGCTCCCTTTGTAACGTTTTATCGTTCGCGCACATATACTTACAGGTACATGTGACCGGTTGTGGCTCTCTACCAAAGTGCCGTAGTGTTCGTTTTAATTTCATTCGCCCAAACTCTCCTCAACTAAACAGCGACCCAAGGGGGGGGGGGGGGTGCGTAACGGCTTCTCTATCGGTAGTGTCGCGCAACGCGGCCCTTGTTTGAGAGCAGCGAAGTTGAATACATTTACGTATCCGCGAGGCAAGCGCGTGCGAAGTGGTGCCTCTTTTGTGGACAGGACACGAAGAAAAGAAAACGGAGCCGTCGAGCGCGTTTGCGAGTGAAGATGTTCCTCGATTTGCTCCGTACTCGTGCGGTAGTGCTTGCTGGCTAGGAAGCAGCAACAGATATTGGGATGGGATGCGATCGCACCAATCCAGCTAGAAAGTACTTTACGTATGTCATCACAACAAACAAGTCCGTCTGTATCATGCGCTTCAAGAAAGGAGAAAGCCTATTTGAAGAGACAGTCACCTACAGGAACCAGGAGCTACCAATTTCACAGCTGCCTATTAATATCAAATACCATGTGTGCGGTATAAACGGGTTTACATTTTGACACATCGATTTTTTTTTCTGGGAATCAATATGCCCACCAGAAGCGGAACCGGTTAAAACCGGTATGAACCGTTATTTTTTGCTCCGGAGCAGAACCGGTACCGAACCGTTTATGGTAGAACCGGAACGAAATCCGGAACGAAAAACGTTTCGGTTCGACACCCTGCTTGGAAGCCATAAAAAATAAATTTCCTCCGCAAGCGTTCGGATTCCGCGGAAATACTTCGAAAAGGGGCCATCGAGCTCCTAACTTCCCAGAGTATGACATCGCTTGTGAAACAGATCGAACAAGCGCCTAACCTCCATCTCCAAGTTTTCTTCACTGTAAAAACCCATAAATCCGGCCATCCTTTCCGCAGCATATAGTTTCCGAAAGATCCTCATGGCAACAACCTCTTGGACGTTTTCTTCAAAACCACCTGCAAAATGTGCCGCTCAACCAACCCTTTCGTATAAGGAATTCCTATGAGTGCATCGCTGTTCTGGACCAACTCCATGACGTACACCGACAAGCCTTCTCCCTGGATGTCGCCGATCTCTATTATTCTCTACAGTCCATAATGTTAATGAAGAACGTGGAGAACATCATCATGGAATATGGAGGCGTGAAGTTACAGAACGCCTGTGGTTTGACCGTGGACACATTCCAGCGTCTTTTAAAGGTGTACCTCAGATCCCTCCTCGTTGAATTTAACGACCACATCTTCACTCAAAAGGCCGAAGTGTGCATTGGCTCTAGTGTTGCCCCTGTGTTGAGCGAAATTTACTTGCTGTTTGTTGACCGTGCTATTGCTGAAAGCATTGCAAATCCCCTAAATGACAGCCTCATTCACATCTTTCGCTATGTGGACCTAGTCATTCACCACAGATCAATCAAGAAGACAAAAATCGTCTCTGTTTTCAAACAACATAGCCTGAGCTTGCAGTTCATCCAGGAGCTTCCAGACAAGGACAAGCTCCAGTTCCTTGACCTTTTGCTCCTTTTCTCCCAAACTGGTACGTGTTGGTCCTACCAACAAAGAAGCAAAAAACTTACTACCTTTCTCCAGCTATCATTCGAAGACGGTAAAGGATTCTGTAGTTAAATCGGCTCTGAAAGGCGCTCTCAATAAGTCATACGCTCATCACTGCTACAATAGCCTTAAGTTTCAGATGGAGAGATTGTTTTCGGCGGGGTACCCACCATCGAAGGTTCAAACTCCGGCAAAAAGTATTTTTCGTTCCGCGGGTAGGACACTGCCCTCTCACGAGGAAAAGAAGCGGGTTGTGAGCATTCCCTACTTCCACAGATTTGCCCAGAGGGTCAAAAAAGTAGCGTCCTCCTTTTCCGTAGAAGTTGTTTTTCGCTGCCCCTTTAAATTGGACAGAATGATCCCCACGGTAAACAGAACTAGAACCATCGAGGGATGTCAAGTGTCTAAATGTCTAAACGTTCGGCTCCTCCAACACAGGGCAAAAATTCGATCTCAGTCAGATGACATGCCTTTAAGGCTAAACGACCACTTGCGCTCCTGCCCCACATGCACTCGTCTCTACCACAATGCCACTTTCCCAATCAATGCCACATTCTTCACAGGCACCATTCTAGGCTCGGACGCGAGATTGTAGAAGCGATCTTCATACATCGTTCGTCCAATAACGTGAGTCAGAGGTCAGTCAACCTGTCACCGCTGGAGGTCGCCTTTGTTGCCCGGGACTTTCCAGGCTAGTGTTGTGTCCAAATAAATTCAGTTGCTAGTTGAACGCCTCCGTGTGTGTTTGTCCCTGTCCCTCCGCGTTCTTAATCATGTTCATCTGGGTGTTCTGCATGGTGTTTTAAACGACGCCAAGGAAAGCTACAGGACCTGTAGGAAACCCACAAAAAGGCAGTGCATCTTGCCAAGTGCAGAGAACCCGAGACCATATAATTGAAAGTGCCGTGTCGCCTTTTAAAGTACCGCGCGTCGCATATTTTGGGGCGGTGACGGGGCTGCTTGCTCGTGCCACACGACCCGCAGAAACAGGTCTATGTGCGCGCACTACAGGTTGCCAGCTGTACAACGAGCTTGCCAACGGGGCACGGAAGCATATTTCTATTCCAGCCACCCAAGTAGCCAGCGAAGGACCATTCTCCGGCCTTACCGTGACATTCCCACTCTTCCCACCATTCCCACTCCCTTTTGAAAAAAGGGTGTCAAATGATGATGGGACAGAGAAGGCGTGCAGCGACACCCTTTCATGCCCGTATTTAATGCCGGATGCTGCGTGCAGTCCTTTCATGAAGAGGTGTTAGTCTCACTCACCAATGTATATGACGACGTTCTTCCAGACTACGCCTCGTACTTTTATTCACTTGTTAAGATTATCGAGCACATCTGCAAATAATGGAAAAAGAGATGAACAAACCTGGTCTGACATGGGCGACGTAGTTGTATTCCTGCAGAGGACATTTACTGCTTGCAAGTCCTGGCTGTACCAAGTAAAGCCGTTGGTGGCAAGTATCCTGGGAAAGTATATCCCAACAGATGCCGAGGAACAGGTACTGAAACTTTACAACAAGCTGGTGCCTATGTCCTGTCTTCTTGTGCTCATAAAGAAGCTCGCATATACAATGCAGCCTTTTTACTTATAATTGTAATTGGCACTCGGATCGGCAGTTTCATTCTAGGGAAAATGTTCGTGCAAAATACTCTCTAATAACAATGGAAGTAGCAGGTCATGTAAGAAACGCAATGTCCGATAGAAAATGATATCTGTCCTCTAACGGTAAGTGCCCTGAAGTTACTGCAGATGCAGTTCGAGTTGACGAGGCGTATGTCCGCCACCGTTGCGAAAGTGATTCGCTCCTTTCTACTGTAGGAGCGGATTATAAAATTTTTGGGTCGTATCGTACTGCAACCCCATTGACAGCTTCTGAGGGATGTTCCAGTACCTGACTCTTGAGCAAGACCGAGAGTATCTGAGGTATCGGAGTCTATCGGATATCGGAGAGTATCGGAGTATATCAGTATCTGCGAAAAAAAACTGAAAAGGCCAACGAAGTAACATCACTTAATGACAGAGTAGAAAACCGAGTGCCTATAGCGTTCTCTGCAATGTGCTTGGGTAGGGCAGTCAATTGAACATCCTTAGGGATGGAAGTCGAGGGGGCTCCCTCAGGAAGGGGAGACAACTGAACAACCTTAGCAAGGGAGTCAAAAAAAAAAAAACACCCTAAGCAAGGGGAGCAACCTAAACTTTATGGGGTGGCGCCACCAGACATATCAGACGGGACACTGTCATCGTGGGGTGCTGCCGCAGGAAGCAGAGCATTTATGAGCGCGCCGATGGTGTTTTGAGGGGGTGTGCTCACGGGACTGGAGCGAAGGGTATTTAACTGTTGCTGTACTACGCGGTGCGTCTGGTTGCGGTGTATCAAGGTAAAATTAACTTCGGTTGTTTGTTGAATTCGCTGAATGTCTCTGTCCCTTCGCGGGCTGGGCGGACGGGCGGGTACGACCCCGAGAGTGGGGAAGTTACCCCATAACTGGCGCCCAACTTGCTTCTGGTGAACCCGTCTGTTCGGCTGCAGGGAACATGAAGCCACGGTATGCCTTTTTTTGTGTGTGATTATTTTTCTACTAGAACGTTAAAAACAGCTCAGCGTTGTGGTCCTGTGACGAGGCTGCTGGCATGCTTGTGTTGAAGACAACATGGCCAGAATCCCCCGCGGTTTATTGTTTTCTTTTCCAATGTGGCTTCGGGGTTCCTGCAGTGCCGGGGGAGGTCGGGCTACGCCCCGAGTTCTGACACGCGCTCGTCAGTCTGGCCGTGTAAGGGACCGTGCAAATTTGTAAAGCTTTCATTTTAAGTAACAAATAGCTGGTTACGCTCATTTTCCTCTCTTCTAAATTGTTAGGTTATGAATTCAGAACCTCGTGGGTTCGTTTCGTTCGGTGTATTTCATGTCTGTTTTTCGAGTGTTGCAGTTGCTCCAGTACCCGAGTCCCGAGAGCGACCGGTTCCCGGAATGCGCCACACATCCCCAGCCACAGGTGTCTTTCGTGCTCCCAAGGGAAGAAGTCTCCCTAACAGCTCGCTTCGGTTGGGTGAAGGTTAGTTAAACGGTAGCCCGGTGTCCTGGGCAATCACGTCGACAGGGATATGGTGTCTGCAGTGCCTTCCCCCACAATGTCTCGACTACGGTGCCTTCAGGGCCGTAATCTGACGCTGCTTGTATCGGCAGAGTTACGCTAATTACATCCCAAGCAGCACAATGTACTCAAAGTCGAGTGCAATACGGGTGGACGGCATGTGTCTTATCAATGCTCTTTAGTTTCACGAGTCAGTTCAAGGCATTCCACCTACCCGACCACCCATATTGCACTCGACTTTCAGTACATTGTGCTGCTTGGGATAGTGCCTCTAAGCTGTGTTGCTCTCACCGCCGCAGGCACAGCCGCACGCGCCGTTAGACTTCTGATAATCCTCAACGAAGCCATAATCACGAGCATCCTGTAGGTTTAATGATATGTGATGCGTTGCACGGGTAATCACGTCAGTGCCATACCCCCGCTTACGCTTGTATCTCCGAGCATATCACTTTGATAGCTCTGAAGCGATAGCATAGGAAGATCGTACTTTTACCGTAACTTCCTAGTAAATATTGCGTCTACTCCAATGAGTGCCGCCTTTTAGCTGGTAGGGATTAGCAAACACTGATTGTGTTATTCCCCCATGCATTTGATCCCTTCGTATTCATGCACAGGTCGATCACCGCAGGTAGGGACCTTGAGAGGCCCGCCTTGCTTCAAACTCGTGGACCACAAGGCTGTCTAGCCACTGAATCTCCGCTGTTTCACTATTTCGGTCACCAAAACCTGGTGCTCGCGTTGTAGAGTGTTTAGTGTGATTTCCGTTACACGGTCTTCCACTGGTGTATTCAGGGAGCGCTTTTCCAGGTGCTCGCAGTATGGAGTCTCCCTCTTACTGTTTACCCTTCCTTTCACTTTTTTAACAGCTATTATGTCCCAGACATCTCGATTCCCACAGAGGACGAGGAAGACGCCGTATCAGGGACGCTCTCGGTGCCCTCTAGCAAGGCAGCGGTCTCCCGCTACATGGACAGTTGTCAGCAACTGCTACGCAGTCTCCTGGGCTCCTCATTCCAAGTGGTCCGCACAGCCCCGCCCTCTCAGGACCCAAGACCCTTCTCGCATCCCAAGGCCGTTCCAGGGCTTGACACTTGCCGAGAGGCACCCGGCAGATCCTCGCCTACCCCTCTCACTGGAAGAGCAGCGCCTGCTTTGCCCGGACTGCCGCCCATCCCCGCGGACAGTTGCATCGCTATCGGGTGAAGGGTGGCAACCCTGCTCGTCTCGACTTTGCCGCCGCCGTAGCTACCGTTCGTAGGCTACGTCCCGAACTCCTGCGAGACACAGACGAAGTAGCGCCGGCACCCCCACAGAGGGACGACGACCTCATTGACTTTGACGTCGCCGACGATCTGTGAGAACTGTGCCTGTTGGTTTGTGGGTGGAGGATTATGGGGTGTCGCCACCAGACCTCTCTGACAGGACACTGTCATCGCCAGGGGGCGCTGCCGCAGGAAGCATATCCTTTAAGAGCGCGCCGACGGTGTTTTGAGGGGGTGTGCTCACGGAACTGGAGCAGAGGGTACTTATCCGTTGCTGTACTACGCGGTGCGTCTGGTTGCGGTGTATCAAGGTATAAATAAACTTCGGTTGTTTGTTGAATTTGCTGAATGTCTCTGTCCATTCGCAGGCTGGGCGGACGGGCGGGTACGACCCCGAGAGTGGGGAAGTTTCCCCATAACTTCCTAAAGTGAGTCATATGTGTGACGAGGGTGAACACCCCCAAAGGAGTCTCATATTCTCCCTTTTTTCTGAGAGTGCAGAAAGGAGGGTCTTCTCTCGCATCACGTAGAGCAGCTAGTGTTACTGCACGGTAACATCACATTGTGAACGCATACTGACAGAGATTTGGCGCTTGTATACCGCTGCAAATTAAAATACATCAAGCAGGAGCTCAACTCCATGTTTGTTTGGTGTACTCTATGGCTGCTTCCGCTAAACGCTTCAAAGTGTCAGCACCTCCTCTTTTCTCGTTCCAGGCCTGCACTAGCCCATTAATACTACATTCGTCCTTCTGCCGTCCCTTTGTTCAATTGTTATAAATACTTGGGCCTCAGCCTATCTACTAGCCTCTCTTGGTCCGACCATATCGAAGCTGTTGTTAAAGACGCAAATCGGGATTTCTTCGTCGTACCTTAAAATCAGCACCGACCGCTGTAAGATGCCTTCTACATCGCCCTGCATATACGCCCTGGCAACTACACCTCATCTATACTACATCATTCCCGTAAACTAGAGCCCATCAGTTGTCACAATTCCTACTTGATACATTCGTTTCCTAAGACGATATCCGAGTGGAACGACACGCCGCAGCCACTCGTATCCATAACTAACTTTGCTTCATTTCGTTTCAACTTAGTGCATATCTTGAATGCTAGTGTAAGCCAGCATGCATTTCGTATTTATATTTATGTATTCCCCCTCATGTATCGCCGCAGTAGGGCATTTGAGGCTATTGTCATCAATCAATAAATGACGCTATAAGGTTGTCCAATGCATGACGGTGCAGGTACAGCTCCCCGCAACCTTAACTTGAACGCCGCTTCGCGTGGCGGAGAAGGGGGAGGGACACCCTAGTGGGATTCAGCTGAACTATTGGGAGAGCGCGTTCCGGGCTGTTCCACTCGCGCGTTTTTTTTTTTTTTTTTTTGATTTGTTTACTGAATACGTGCGATTCCTGATGAGTCGTTTACAAATATGGGTAAAAAAGTGTAATGCTATGAGGGTATAAAATAAATAAATATGATTAGTAATGGCAACATGAGTGATATAAATACCACGTCATATAGGCCTTACTCTACACGCGAACGGCACAATGGAACGTAACAATAAAATACAGTGCGAAACAATTGGGTGCGCACTAAAGATGCAACGGGTTTCCATTCGTGATAAAGGTTGACAATATGTTGAAGGTACAATGTAGAACCAACGCAACTATTCGCTGCGTATAACTACAGTTGATTCTTTCATGAAAAATCACCATTGACCAAGTACAATTGAAACAGCGTTGGTTCAGCGTTATCATTCTGCATTCAACATTGTTCAACATTAGTCAACATTAGACAACGTAGATTCTACGTTCCACCAACAGTCGGTGTGGACTGGGCATTTATACCGCTGTCATGCTGACATAATGAGAGACTCGAATGCGGAGTATGATTCGATGCCATCTCCTTTGCATCACCATATTCCAACGACGAGGTCATGGAAAGCTCGAATGATGTCCCCCATTATGACAGCCTATTTGGTGAACACAGCATTGGTAGTTCAAATGCCGATGAGAGCCAGGAAGAGATCACTATGGAAGCTTTCATTCTGGAAAGAAAGAAGTCCGTTTACCACCTCTTTTTTCAAGTTTCTGAAGTGCACATGGTACCCCGGTCAACGTCCGAGAAACTTTTCGACGGTTTTCAGTCTTTATTTGACCTCATTCTCAAGAACTTCTGCAAGCTTATCAGGTGCCAGCTTGAAAGTGAAGATGTGACTGAGAACGAAACACTGAACGCGTTGTTAGGTCATGACTTTGTTGACGACACCTTTGCAGAAGCGATAACAAGCTACCAGCAGGAGCTCTTTGCAAAAAGGCATTTTCCCTTTGTCATGTGTGTAGACACATACAAAACTGAACACGATTCATCATTTCAACATGTGCGCATTGGTCGTGTCTTGAGTTGTCTTTTGCAGAAACGAGAAATATCTCAGCATGTTTGTTATAAATAACAAAGACTGTTAAGGCATCAACTGTTTACTACCCAGACAACACGCAAAGTCCCTCGGATGTCCTGGCGTTCCCATCAGGTCCCAAAAATAAGAATGTCCCGCTGAAACTTTGTGGGGATATCCCACGCATGTTTCAGCAGGACAAGACTCGGAATATCCCATAGGCGTCTAGCCGGGATAATTTTTGTCCTTCTTCATTTGGCTTCCTGAGCAGGTGAAATTTCGGAACTGTGGTTACCAATAATATCGCATAAGTGTGTATCTGATCGTCTGAAATAACGCTGTGCCTGAAGCAGAAAAAAAAAACGACATATATCTGCAGTTAGACACGCTTACTGAAAAAGTCCACTGTATGTACAGGGCAGTCCCAAAACGTTGTACTGTACTTTATTATCCTTAGATTATACCATTCAATAAATATATATCCCCCCCCCTTTGATTATACTGCACAACAACTTGCCCCATCAATGTGAATGACCCCATGACGAGCGCTGCCTGGCAATGCGGCCAGGACCTACGCGCTAAGCGCGATCTAGATCCTGGTTTATTAAATTTTTGACATGCAATATTTTCTGTATCCCTCGCAATGGGACCTGCGACATAAATTTGAAACGGCGTCTAAATCGCTACTTTTTACAATGAAAACGCAACTCCGCGACCTCATTTCTTCGAGGAGATTTGCAAATCAACACGATGTGTGAGGATGTGTGAGCATCTGCGTGGTCACAAAGTGGTGTTCACGTGTGTTGCTGACGCCGCTTCCACCACTAAAAAACGAACGCGCGATGCGCGCACACGCATCCGTCCAGCAATACACTGCCGCGCTCGCTGGCTCCGTCATAAAAGAAGTAGAAAGTCAGCAACCATGGTCAGAAAGTCAGAAAGTCAGCAACCCCGAGAACACTGAGAAGCAAATATGAGAGCTGTGATAAAAAATGTCCGCTATGTGAATCTGGTGAATTGGAATCAACGGCACATGTTATATTGGTTTGCAAAGCGCTAGGCGCTCCGAGACAGTGCTCCCTACAAGTGGCCCTGGTATTTGGCACCGGAAAAGATGGCGAGCAAGAAATATGTGAAACGAAACGGAGGTTAAAGACATGGACTCATAAAAGTAGAGAACTTTTGGGACAATGGACACTGACACCCACCGAAGCATGAGTGGCAACAATACGGCAACGTGTTCAACCTGTTCAACACTGTGATTCGCGGCGCAACGGATACGGTGGCGGAACCGGAACAGGCTTCAAGTGCTGACTATCACGGACTTCGGCGCCGAGCAAACAGAGATAGGAAACCATACGGAACATTACGAGAATTTCGTCGACGTAAATTTATTAGAATTGGTATTATTTTTTAGGCATGTCCGCATTCGAATGCTGGACCCTCGTTACAAAGAGGCCCGCCAGGGGTGCCACTACAATCCATCCATCCATCCATCGGCAGCAAAGCAGGGCACTAAAGGCCGATCCAATCCAATCCGTTATTTGTTTTGTGGCGTTCGTTGCGGTGACCGTTTATGGTGTTCATGTGTGTACGTAAATGCAGAAGAATCTGAGTTTCACAATGGGTGAGTGAAAAGTATGAAAGTAATGAGTCAGGAAGGATTGTTTACGAATGTTTGTATTTGTGTTGTGAAATAGAAAGTTGCGCTGTTTCGTTTGTGCTTATGTGCATGCGTTCGTGTAGTGCAGAACCCCTTGTGTTTTGTGTTGACAAAATGACAAGATCGATGGCATTTTCCATTGACGTGTGAAAAGCAGCTGTTCAACGCGCTCCTTCGTCAGCTTGCTCGACATCTCAGACTCGGCTAGCACTACTGTGCGAACAGTGAGCAGGGTGAAGATACTGATACATAATATCAAGTTGCGAGTGCGCTCTCAAATATTTCAGAACATACCCAGGACGCACAGGACAGAGTAATTATAGCTTGTTCGCTGCTTCTAACAGTGCGATCAAGAAACATAGCATATTCAGGTATGACTTGCTTAGTTCTGTGTCTCAAAAGGAAATGCTAGCCTGACTAAGGCTGACAAATTTCCACATTGTGTGTTCCTCAAATGAAGCACAAAATTTTCGACATCAAGGTATTTAACTGTACTTACAATGCCATTAATTTCGTTATCTCCCAACGCTGATGTTACCGAGGTTTGCTTCTAGGGTAATTTCGTTTAATAGGCAGGCTGATTTGGGCGTAGCCTGTTCTATTGCCTAAAGAAGTGACTAGTCTGTTCAGCTTCTCTATAATTATTTGTTGTCGATAAAAGTGTGAGATGGCTGATGGGTTTCTTCACTTTCACCGTAGAATTTTCTGGTGAAGAACCAAAGCTTTTAGCATTTGAGGATACCAGAAAGGCAAGTTGGTGTTCCAACTTCGTGATAATAGACTTGAGCGAGGAGCAAATTTGACTTTGAACATTTCTCTAACAGAAGTTCATTTCTCCGGGCAGCAGCGACTGGTGCGAAAAAAATTGCTCTTCGAGGTCCCATATGTACGTGAAAAGATGAGTGACGTGGCCTGCTAATCAGTGTCACCTGACAAACTGAGAATTTTACGAGCGCTCATGAAGGACAAAGTAGCAACCTCCTCCAGCTCGCAGTGAGGCAAGGGGACGATGAAGTTCTGCGACCTGTTATGCTGTGATGTAAGTTCTTGTAAGATTCCATAAGTTCTTATGCAGTCCTATTCATTTTTGTGAACTCCCTCATCATGGTTTACTGCGATGTGCCTAAGTTGGACTCGAATAGTGATATGGTAAGTTTTAACTACAGTGCTGGCTACAAGAACAGTACTCAGTCCGTCCCACTTTGCTATAAGGAATGCATGTGCAGCTATAGTGCTGAACAATTTGTTGTCAGTAATAAGCATTTTCCCACACCGTTGCATTCATGCTGCAGTAAGTATTAAAATATGTGTTTGCACATTCTGTATATCTGACTTGTCACCTGTGTTTCTGAAGCCAAGTCACGTTTTTAATTATAGGCACTGTAATGTCAAACCGGCTGCTCAAGGACGTGACCCGCAGTAAAGCAGAGCAGCACATAAAGTCCTGGCTGAGGCACGCCAAAGATCCTCATGACAGGACGTCGACAAAAGATAAGGGCTCGGAGTACTACACAGAACAGCAGCGACAGCTGGGCCAATCCGTGCGAAACTCTTCAGGCCTAGCTTTGAGCCTAGATTTCACGAGAGAAAAAAATGTGCATTCTCTGAGAGTGTGGTAGATACACATTTCTTTCCTCTGTATATTTGGCTCCAGACTGAAGGCTATGCAGGTGTTGCCTTCAAAATGAAAAGTGTTATGCCATTGTCATCTCCATGCAATACACATCGACAATATTAATGGGTTTTCGTTAATGTATAATGTTGGACAAAAAAAATTCAGCTCATGAAACAGAAGGTGGGATTATCTTAAAGCTTATTCTGTGTAGAGAGCTCGGGAGCAGACCATAATTGTGACAAATAGTTAATAACTTTTTGGTGAGGATAATAAGCTTGATTGTGAATAATAATAATAATAATACGTAAAGACAACTCGAATATTGTTCGAGTTGTCTTCGTGTTCATGTGTATTGGAAGGTGACGACAATAGAGCTAGATATAACTTTGCAACGTAGAAGGCCGCACATATAGGGTGTTTCACCTATCGTGATAAATTCTAACCGTAGACGTACACGCCGTATAGGATTGTAGGATTTTTGGCAATTACCCTCTGGCAACTTTTGCCGACACTTTGGCTTTGCTGACGGCTTTGGACAATTTTTAATTGACCGAAATTTATGTTTTCAATCAAATTAAAAAAATTGCCAAGCACACCCCTATTTTTTAACAGAAATATGAAGTGCCCTCCGGATGACCGCAGACCCAACAAAACCTATGCGCAGTATTAACAGAAACGGTCGAAAAAAGTAAAAGTGATGCTTTAGTCCTGCCGACTTGATTGTTGCAAAAAGCCAGCAGATTAGTTGCAGGGAAGAAGTATCCCCGCCTCTTGCTTTACCTTTCTTTTCCCTGGTTTCACCTTGATGCACAAAGAAACGAAAAAAATCAAGGTGGGAACACTTCTTCCTCTTCCTGCACATTTTGCGCACGGATTTTTGCAACAATAAAGCAGGTGGGGCTATAGCAGCACTTTTGCTAAGACTTTTCAACTATTTCAGTCACTATACTGTGCGTAGGATCGCTTGGCAATTTTCAAAGTTTTTCATTGAAAAGATCCCTGAATTAAAAATTGTCCAAAGCTTTCCAGATTGGCAGCAAAAGATTCCAGAAGGTAATTGCAGAAAGTGCCACAATCCTCCTGCAGGTACGTTGCCAGTTAGGATCGTTTATCACTTTAGGTGAAGCGCCCTCTATGTATACGTTCATAAAAAAAGCAAAAAAGAAACACCAGGAATTTTCCTTGCATATGTGACCCTTCGGAGACTGCACTTGTTTCAAGCAAACTCCAAAGAGGCCAAATTACACCTCTGCTTATTTTCCGCAACCTGATTACTAGTCATGATGGTGCGTTTATTTCATTCATGAGCATGTTGTGTAATCCGGAACTGCTCAGAATGTTTGAAATTCCATGCTATATTTTACAGCTGCTATTGCAGCTCTTGTAGTGTTATCTTGAACGCCCAAACTGGGCTCCTTACATTTCATCTTGGCCGAGGCCAACTGTAGCCTACAGAAGAATGAAGTGTGAAGTGCCCTATAGATGACGTTATTCATTTTATTCATCTATGTATTTTGTAAAGACTGCACTTGGCTCGCATTGTCATATCGGACTCCTGATACATGTTTCTTGTTCGGGTTGTTTGTTACGCGACCACGCTGTCCAGAAGGGAGTAAATAAGGTTCTCTTTGAAGTGATTGGTATTTTTGTGCATATTATTGTAGCCAAATAATGTTCATCGGCTCAGTTAAAGAAGACTCAAATATCTGTATCAGGAATTGTGAAAAATGGTTTTGCTCAGATGACAAAGGTGGAACGCACTTTTGAAGGCTCGTAGTACAACTTACCTCGACTGAAATGACGAGTTTCTACATGAATCTGATGTGTACTGCACGGAAGTGGCTTTGTGGTGTTTGCTCATTTTTGCTAGGAGGTGCTTCGAACCAATTATGTGATGACGTCGTTTTCTAGGTGCTACAGCGCATTAATGCCATGACATTATTTACTGATTTATGCTGAATGGTGCTTCAGCCCATTGATGTAGTGACGTTAAATAACAGCACCAAGGTGATGATCCTTTAGTTCCATATGTCATGTGTACATTTACAGAGCCTTTTCTAGATAGAGTGATGCCATTTTCGGTCCAAATAAGCATATCAACTATTTGTTTAGCGTTATGAATATTTCTAACTGCTGGCGCAAGAATCGTTCAGCTTTTCCCTGCATACAAGGCAAAGTGTGGTCTGACCCTGTAAGCCATCCAGCCACCATTAATTCCGAAGCACCCCTTGTGGGCTTAATGACTGAGAACACAGTTTCTGCTCGTCACTGCTATATGCAGACTACAAATTGATTTCACCTCTCAGCAGCTTCAGATGTTGATGTGATGTAGAGCTTTTCTAGCGCTTTTATGCGTTCATGCATTGAGCACTTATCTGCTTTGTTATCATCCAAGTCAAATGTCATTTTATTTTTATGCATTTTGTGTAGTATTTAACATTGTGTAGCTATACATCACTTGAAGTTCCTTGAAATAAAGAAGCCATGAAAGCTTTGAAACTGCTCTGATCACGTGAAAATTGCTGCAGCTAGTGTTAAAGCATATTGGATACCGTGAAGGCACGGTATGGCATATCCGATCAAAGCCTGACCATATCCCAGACTTGTCCCACGGGATGTCCCCAGGAAAGGTAATAGGACGTCTTTTTGCAGACAACGGGATGTCCCATAAATGTCCGCCGGATATGTTTGGACATCCCATGGATATCCTGTATTCCCAAACAGATATCCATGGGACGTCCTATGGACGTCATTGTGTCGTCTGGGTATATACATAAAAAGAAGACTTTCGTGCAGTAGGCTGCACTTCTTCAGGTTTCTGTTTTTATGTATATAGTAAACAGTTGATGCTCTTAACCGTCTTTGTTATTTTTGATCCTGCATCGCCGGAAACTTGTACATTGTTTTTCCTTCACGTTCTACCATGTTTGTTATGACAGAACGAGCCCTTCTCCCGCTGTCACCACACTGAAAGATTTCCGAGACGGTTCCGTTTACAAACAACAGCAGAGTAGTGTGCTTCATGCTTCATCTGTATGCACACTCTTCGTTTTGCTTTTTTTTTTGATGAGTTGGAGTTTGTTAACCCTATCGGGCCAAGGCGTGGAGTTCACAAGCTTGTTGTTGTGTACTTCTCCCTGCTCAACCTCCACCCCAGGTTCAGGTCTCAGATACAGCACATGTATTTGGTATTTCTTGCTAAATACAAAGACGTCCAAAGGCACGGCCTACATCAAGTTCTGAGACCCATGCTGAATGACCTCAAGATGTTGTGTCGCGACGGGATACAGTACTGCAAAAAGAGTGAGTCGTGTACAGCACGTGTCTTGGTACAAGCATTTTGTGGGGACAATCTTTCCTTGAATAAGCTATGCTGCTTCTCTGCATCATTCGTTACTGGAAGAATATGCCGTTTTTGTATAGCTCAGTCAAAGGACCTTCACTCACTCACTAAAGAGGAACTCTGTGTGCTTCGAACGAACTCCGTCCACAAGCAGCACATTTTGGCAATAACCGTGAACGCCGACAACAAGAAGCTGTACGGTGTCAACGAGAAATCACCGCTTATGGACTTGGAATACTTTGACGTGACACTGCAGTTGCCACCTGACCTTATGCATGACTTGTTTGAGGGATGCTTCGCATTTGTCATGCATCCGGTTTTGAAGGGATTGGTACATGACGGTGTCCTTGTCGCGAGTGACCTTTCAAAGGTAGCCTCGTTTCCTTACGGATTCCACGATGGGCATAATAAACCAGATGAACAGAGCAGCGCTTTTCTTTCGGACTATCATTCCTTAAAGGGACCGAAAAGAGAAAAACAACCCCCATATTTTTCCCCACTATCGCGTACAACGTCGTTGTTTGATAACACACAGAAAGCATTACATCTCAATTCGCCATATTTTTTTACCCTATAAATATTTTGAAGATTGCCGGAACATGGACGGTGCTGCCAACAAACGGCGAAAAAGAGAAACTTGGGTTTCGGGTCCAGGGCTCTCAGGGATTGGTCTACCCTTACCACGTGAGAGTTAATTCTGTACAGGACAAAGTTGACGCACAGTATCTTACAGCTAAACGCCATTTTAAAAATGACACTCACTTCCATAGTTTCTACATTTATAAAGCATTAATAAAGCATTCAGCTACTTCGCCGCTAATGCTAAGGCCATTTTCGTTTTCGCCGGATTAGCGACCGGAAGCGCGCGTATTACATGCGTCCACGACAGATGGCGCGTGGTGATGCAATTGTTGACAGACTGCTCGGTTTCCTACTAGGTCCGTGGACATGCAATCATGGAAAATTCGATTACAGAAAAACTACAGCGACTTCAACGGAGTTCTTTGATATTTCAACTTTTGAAGGTTCAAGCTTTTCGCTGAACATAAAGTTTGGATAGGTTTATATTCACTTTTCGGTCCCTTTAAGGGGCACAGCGTCGCAGAAGAGTGTCTTTTCCGCCTCCTGCTTTTAATTTTTGGCTCGAGTGTACCAGAGGACAATAATCACTGGAACGTCTATCTAATTTTCCGTGGCATAGTTGACATATTGCCAACCGACATTGACATATGCCAACCGAATCCATAGCGTACCGGCAAGTGGAGATCCAAGATCTTCTAAAGTCCTTCACAGAGCTCTACCCGTCTGCAAGGATTCTCCCGGAAATGCACAATCTCATCCATTACCCACGGATAATGGCAGCGTTGGGCCCTCTCAAGATGTACTGGTGCATGAGATTTGAAAGGAAGCACCAATATTTCAAAAATGTTGCTACGAAATTGGAGAACTTCAAAAATATCTGCAAAAGCCTGGCGACTCGTGACCAGCTCATGCAATGCTATTACTTATTACCTTTCTGGGGCTCTCGCCTTGAAACCTCAAAAGCAAAAGTTGTGACTACCTCTTCTGTGCGGTTGTGCATTCAGGGAGTTTCCGGTGAAGAAAACATTTTGGAGGTGACACGTACCACTATTGGAGGTACTACCTACAGGACCAGCGATGTTTTGGTGGGAAAGAAGGGAGACATGCCAGAATTTTCGCAAATTTGTGGACAGTACGTTATAGCAGGAAAACTTCACATCCTCCTAAATGACCTTGACGTAGAAGAATTCTGCAGACACACATGTGCGTACAAAGTGTCTCCAAGCGGAGTCTTCAGAGTCAGTTTCCCTGGACAAGAGGCGTCATATCATATGTTCGACTTATACTTTGGCAGTGAAGTGACACTAATGTGGGACTTTCCAGGTGAACAATAACCAAATCTACGACTATTGTACGAGTATCGCGATCGCTAAGGTAGTTGAATGTCTAATGGGACATTAATTAACAAGCAGCTCATTATGCAATAAAATCTGATAGTGGCCACAGAGTGAATTAAGAGTATGACAAGCCCAAATATCCCTTAATCAAACTCATCTTATCTTAAACGTTTCATGCAATATGCCTTCTTTGCCCAGAATTGTGGTGTGTAATTTCCGTGCCCTGCCAGCTGCCCTGTTCCCGTACCTGTCCGCGAAGTCGACGACTTTTAGTTTGAAGCCGCTGTCGTGGCTGTGCCTCAGCGTTGGAGCCATGCCTCACCTCTAACTGCCGTGCCCGTGTCCACGAATGCTGCTACTCTCGTCAAATGAGAACTAACGCTTAGCTGACCACGTTTTATCCCGATGTCAGGTGTATTGAACCCTTCCTGTGGGTCTGCCGACAAAGGAGACCGTAGGGAAGGCCATAAACACTGTGCACATTCCGGTGTCGGCATGATGTATAACAAAGAAGGTCAGTTCTAGTGTTCAAAGATCGGATTGTGCCCTTGTTGCGTGTTTTTCGTGGATTGACGGGTTAGTCCACTAGAATGTGGAGTAGACCCGCCCCTGTTCGGTATTGTTCGTGCACTGGCAGGGCAGTCCTGTTCCAAAAAACAGGAGGCACTGTCGGCCCTTTCGTTTAATCCGGGGTATGGGAAAAGTACCATGAAAAAATAGTCACCAGATAAGCCGCAGAGCGTCCGCGAAAAAAAAAAAATCGCGCAGAAGCCGCGGCTAATACACGTGAAAATACGGTAATACTCTTGCGTAGTGGCTCCCAGTGCCAATTATTGAGCTGACACAAACTGGAGCCCAGACCACGTGAATCAACGCCATGCACTTTCGGCACCCTAATGTGCCTCTATACGCAGCACCAATCCATGGCAAGCCGCCGTCGTGCCCTTTCTTCATCGTCCTCGTTAATGCATTTGACCCAGGCAGAACATAAAGATGCAACTCTAGACGGGAACAGTGAGCTCTGTTTTTAAATGCTAATGGTGTAATGTATAGGGTACAGTATGATGGAATGCGTAAGGCTTTTATCATCATTTTCCTATTTCCCTTACCAAAGTTAAAATTAACTTTTTTTTTTAACTTGGATACATGCAGTTTATGACTACCGTATGAGATGCACACCTCTACGATTGATAGAATGCATTCACGTGTACGTGTTAGACAACACGTATACTCTTAAAAATGAACTTCACCTCATTGCACGCTCCTAGTCAACCATCATCTCGAATGATATTGTTATCTGCCCTGATTTGATGGAAACGGGAGGCGTACGCCTTTTCTCTGACTATGTGACTTATGCTGGTCATAATTGTCACAAAAAAGGCTTACGCCTCCTGTTTTCAGGGACAAATCAGGGCAGACAACGATATCATTCGAGATGATGGTTGACTAGGAGCGTGCAATGAGGTGAAGTTCATTTTTAAGAGTGTACACGTACACGAAGGCCCGAGACACGGAGGAAATAACATACAACAATTTCTCAGACGCAGCACTAAATTTTAATAGAACCCAAGGCTTAAATACATAAAAATCTGCGGAGAGGAGGAAAGGGCAGAAAGGATGGGTTGCTGACGCAATTGCCACGCGTAGCTATCTCCAAAGATTCCCTGAGTAATCTACGCCATAAGACCTTTTCTTTACACAATACTTCAGTTTGAGAAAAGGTAGGTTTGCATCCGTTGCATTCACCCAAGTGTGCGACAAGTTCGCCTGAAATGTGGTTCTTCCCAGTATTTATTTTATGCACCAGGAGCCCAAGATTGATACATCTTTTCGTCTGCCCTACATAGCACAGTCCACAACTAAAGGAGATATAATATACCACTTCGTTAAACAAGGACCAGGAAAAAGTTTTTTTTTGTTATTTTTTTTTGGGGGGGGGCAATATCACAACATTTCGAAGGGGAAGAGAAAGGCGTCAGTCTGGACAATTTAAAAGCGTTAGTGAAAACGACCCCTATACCAAAGTTCTTTGCTACAGCCAGGATATTGTGCGAGACAGAATGGAAATATGGAATAGTCACAGTATGGCTGAAAGATGCCTGTGTTGGTGGTCGGTTACGGGGGTTGCATCATCTTGCGTAACTGAAACAGGGCACGTTTGGCCAGAATGTGACGGTTATATCCTCCCTGTCTCGGGTCTTCACGTCGTCTGTATGAACCAGCTATAGTCTGCGCCCTTTCACTACTATCGATAACTCTGCTTGTTTGATATGTCGAGCAAATATTGTGCCAAAATTGTGTTACCCATATGCCAAGCTGCATCTCGCGAGATATGTTACGGGAGAGAAAGACTCCTGGAGCGATTATAGGAATAGCATAGGAGTACATATGATTTGCAAACAAGTTGTTCCAAAGTATAATGAGGTCGTGTTGAATTGGCAAAGCATTAGTCATCTCATAACAAAGTGATAAAGGAAACTAGTAAGGAATGCAAAGCCGCAAGCACTGTTGTATGGCAATGTTCACAATGGGCAATGACGCTTTTCAGTTTTCGTACCGCGGACCGACTATGCTCAATAAGTGGTTTGCAGTATTTATGATTGATGTAGGCCAAGGCAACTACAGATGAACTTTGCAGAGTGTGCAATGATGTATTTTGCGAACAAGACAAACCTCAATATATTCCCTGGTGATTTTGGTCCTACTATTAATTGAGTTGAGGGTTTCAGATATTTAGGTGTGCACCTCTCTTCCGATATTTAGTGGGAATCACACATTAGTTACGTGTCTTCTAAGGCTCCTAAAAAATTGTGTTCTTGAAGTGCGCACGGAAACTACCTTTCGCAGACACTACGCTGCTAGCATACAAAACCCTTGTACAATGTGCCTTGGAAACAGTTTGGGACCCCTATGCAGACAGAGATCTTAGAACCCTCGAAATGGTTCAGTCGAAGGCTGTTAGGTTTATCACTAATCAGTATGCTGAGGATCAGCTTAGAGGATCCATACTTTGTCCTCTCAGGATCCTCTTTACTAGGTTGTGCACATCATCTGAGTATTGTACCCTCTGTTCAGGTAACAATGTTTCTAACTACAGCTTTTTTTCTTTCTACACACTCTTAAAAATGAACTTCACCGCATAGCACGCTCCTAGCCAACCATAATATCGAATGATATCGTTATCTGCCCTGATTTGTTGAAAACGGGAGGCGCACGCCTTTTTTGTGACAATTATGAACAGCATAAGTGTCACAAAAAGGGCGTACGCCTCCCGTTTTCAACAAATCAGGGCAGGTAACGATATCATTCGATATTATGGTTGGCTAGGAGCGTGCTATGCGGTGAAGTTCATTTTTAAGAGTGCAGTTGCCAAACGGAATGCTATTGGTGGTGGAAACAGGGAACATACTTTGAACAAATTTTCGCACACTGTATGCTCGCTCCTTGATTTTTTTTTTATCAGTGACTCGGCGCTCTTTGGCCTAAGTAGCCCTAGCGCCAAAAAACATCAAACTACATACACACACACACACACACACACACATGCCCGCTCCTGCCATAGCCATAATTATGGCTGCAGTATGTGTCAATAAGTTTGTAAAGGCTGAACAAACAGGCAACACTATATACTGTCATATTGTGGTTTGGGTATGGTGAATGGGCACGAAATAAGGTACTGTTTCCAAAATTGAGGGTTGAATCTCAGGACGGCAGCAGGAGTAGTACAGGAAACACAGAGAGCTTGAGAAAATGGACAGGACTGCACAGAAGTATGTGGACTTTATATCCTGCTGCATCAATAGACTTCTCCCTGATTGCAAATTGCATCGTAGTGTACAACAGCGCCACCAATTTGGTAGTGTTGAGCTACAATCAAAACTAGATAGGGGCGGACAAGGTCGTGCCTAACAGCCTCAGTCTTGAGGGGATTACGGTGGTCTCTGAAAGAGAACGCGACCTTTGGTCCTATTTTTCTTTCAATAGTAGGCAGCGAATAAGTGCACATTCGTAGAACCCAGCCCTCCCCTTCCGATTTGTTTCGGTTTCAGTCTGGCTACCAATGTCATGATGGCATTTATATTATTGAGACTTCGTGGTTTTTTCTGTCCCTTCGTGTTCCCTAGTCTCGGGGTTTTTACATTAATCATTTATATTCTGCTGAGTTTCTTACATATGTCATATGTCAGCGGGCAATTCATTCCAATTTGAAACTGTTCTAGGTATAAAGGAGAACTTCAAGTTGTCGGTCCTGCACTTCGGTTCCTTTAAGGATAAAGCATGACGGTCACGAAGGACTAGATGCTCCTGCAAGTTGACCATGTTTTTTATTCTGCCTCGAATTTGACCATGAAGTATCAAGTATAGGAATTTCAGCCTCTCGCTCATACTCCGGACCTCAATGGTTTTCAAGTCCGCCAACCCACATATGGCCGTCGGGGAATCCAACCTGCTATATCTATTATAAATAAACCGGACAGCGGTACGTTGTAGTTTTTCCAGCTCCGCCTTCAGACTTGCAGTGTATGGCTACAACCTTAGCGTACATAATAAGTGGTAGGACAAGAGAATGGTAGGACAGCAATCGCACTTCAGCTGTGGCGTAGCGTAAGGTCCTCCTAAGCTAGAATAAACGAGTCCTAGCTTTGGAAGCAATATAATGGACATGCCCATTCCACCTCAAGTCAGACGTGATAACTTGATATACTTTATATAACGTGATATGCTTTCTACATGACCAGTAGCAGCTCTTTGCTTTCTTTCACTGTGATGTAATTAAACATTTTCCTCCTATGACGGTGTTCTCGGCACAGTTTTACATTGCTCAATCACTTTTCCCGGCTACTATCAAAAATAACATTCCCGGTTCTTCGTAGGCTGAGGCCGAGGAAAGCAAGATACGTTTACGTCATTACCGTCGTGACAAATGGTTGACACAGCAGTTTTGCGGTCCGTTTTATATGTTGCTCATCCTGGACATTTTTCACTAGCCGATTCCGTGTTCAAAACAGCTACGACTGCATCAATGCCACTTCACATACGAATTCCTTCACGAGTTGCACGCGTGTTAGCGCACCAAGTAGTTACACGTCTGAAGAATACCTGACGAAATCCGCAGAAGAACCACATGCTTTATTAGACCTTGCAGTGACTATCCTTTTTATGCAGCACATGAGCAATGCCATACCGCCACCATCGTTACCCCACTTTCTCAGATAGCGTCGTTCCCAATGGTAGCCGAACCGCAGAAGCGTTGTTTTCCAAGTATTCATACGCGTAGTTATTTACGCCTATAACTCTTACTCAAAATAAAGTTGTTGTTGTTGCCTATAACTCGATTAAATTAATGAATACTTGAAAGATAATAATGCTGAATACGACACAGATTTGCATAAAGACTCGTTATTTTGGAGTCTGACCCTATTAAACACTGATTTTCTCACGTGAAATATAAAGAAGAAAAAGCATCCAAGTTACTCGCCGCATAGTTACTTGATATCTTACATGGAATCGACGCAACCGTATCCTCACGCCCCTTCTCGCCTTATAAACTGCTACCGGTTTCTTTATATTGTTCCTTCGTATGTCTTCCGGGCTCTGGAACTCACTGGTCAAGTCGAAGTTCCGCCGCCGACGCACACTGATAAAAACTACCCAGTCAACCACGAAATGTAGAATCAACGTTGAAATAACATTGAAAATCTACAACACCATCGTAGAATCTGCGATAGTGTGCAGCGTAGATTCTACGTAGAAAATGTCCGGTCAAAAACACGTAGAATCTACTATAATTTTATAACGCTATTTCTACGTTGACTGTTGTTTTTTTCTACGTTGATAGAACGTTCACCAAATGTTGTGAATTACTGTTTACTCTACGTTGTCTATTGCTACCTCTTCCTACTATGCTACTACACTTCTGCTGGTGCAAAAGCGCAGGTATCTCGAAACCTAACTGCCTCAAAATACAATAGTACAATTGTGTAATAATGAATATTCAATAAGATAATGAGGGGCATGACCCTTTATGTGCTTGTTTATTAAAATCTTAAATCAAGTAATGAAACATGTACAAGAAAGATAATCAGTGATAATGGTCATAATAATAATAATCACATGGATGGTCGCTACGCCTCTTCGCAACGGTCATCTCTGAAAGATAACCAATAACATAGGTCACTCCCTCTAACGGGATAGCAGCTCAAACACTACCATAAATACACGTCCAAAACAGACACTCTACAACCACTGGGAACACGTGCGTGACACCTACCGCAGCATCTTTCGGAGTATAGATGGTGTGATGCGGAAGCAGCCTAATCACTGGCATGTCCAAGCGATGTCTTCGTCTTCTGGTTTATGCCCTGCTCTTCATTGTTGTAGAGAGACACCAGGTCCATTACACATGCTTGACACTGTCTATCGATGTGATGAAATCACATGCAGTCCAAGCTCTCTGACAACTGTAACAGAAGCTTTCCATAGCTGTTCATACAAACTACAAACAGCGGTACTAGCTTACTCAACAACCAGATTAGCGGTTATACAAAAAACAAGGAACCTTGGAGAACAGCGCAGTCAGATGTGGAAAGGTAACTCATTTCCTTTGCAGCCAATCTTATCTGTACTCTCAGACTGCTCATAGAATATGCCACCGCATTATCTGCATTTTGCAACTTGTAACATCTGAAATAACTGCGCTACGTACTGTTTGAACGTGCGACTTCAACAATGGAGTAAAGCTCCGTTGCAAACTGATGTCGACACTGGGAAAGCATTTACAGCAGCCATAAACCAGACAGCATTAAACCTGACCCCAGTAGGATATCATCAGAACATACTTAATAAACACTCGGATACACCAAACTACATGTTTCACACACGTACACCACACAGTTCGCATAAATTTGTCAGTGATACGCAACCAGATTCTGCAGGTACAGAAAGCGACACAAAGCTGTTTACTTCGGATTCGAAACTGTTATGCACCACACTTCTACCACATGTGATCGTTGAGAAAACAAGACCGCACATATCTTAAGTGAGGCAAAATGAAGAAAGAAAACTCACCTGTGAAACTTGAAGGGCGGAGAACAAAGAAACGCTGCCTCTCGCACACTACGGCATTCGCTACTACGCTCAACATTGTTGTCCACAGCATTGGCGAGTACTGCCTCGATGCTCCAGAGATTGCAGTACAAAATACCCATGATGCTGACGTTCCCAAGACCTTTCCCTGTGACAAAATGAATGTCCATCCTACCGAACTGCCACGACGACGCGCCTCGCCACTCGCCAGCCTCGACTATTTGAAACGGCGGTCGGGGAATGTCGATGGCGATGAGGCAGACGTTGTTGCGCTTGCTATATCCCTAAACCTCCTTGACCGATCATTATAATGGCGTGGAAAAGGTAAAATATGTTTTTTTTTTGTCTTTGCTTACTGAATACGTGTGATTCGTGATGAGTCGTTTACAAGTATGGGTAAAAAGTGTAATGCTATGAGGGTATAAAATAAATAAATATTATTAGCAATGGCAGCATGAGTGATATAAATATCACGTCATACAGGCCTTACTCCACACGCGAACGGCACAATGGAACGTAAAAATAAAATACAGTGCGAAACAATTGGGTGCGCACTGAAGAAGCAACGGGTTTCCATTCGTGATAAAGGTTGACAATATGTTGAAGGTACAATGTAGAACCAACGCAACTGTTTGCTGCGTATAACAACAGTTGATTCTTTCATGAGAAATCAACGTTTTTCTTTGCGTTCACAATCCACCATTGACCAGGTACAGTTGAAACAGCGTTGGTTCAGCGTTATCATTCTACATTCAACATTGTTCAACATTAGCCAACATTAGACGATGTAGATTCTACGTTCCACCAACAGTCTGTGTTATCTGGGTACAGACATAATGCAGGAATCATTGTTCTCTGCCTATGGCAGATACGCATACCAGCGTTTGGCAAATGGCAATACTTCCCATTTATCAGAATTCTTACCTGTATCCCATTAGGCAGTTAATAATTCAAAGCTTGCTCGAAGAGAAAGCATCCCACACTTTCCGGGGGACACTGAGACGCACACAGCGAGAAATGGCCGATGCTGAGGGGAATAGCCGTTTATGCCTGAAAGAACATCACGAACACAGTGAGTGGACCACAAAATAAAAGTTGCACACACACGCTAATATGATTATATAACAAGTTCAGCATGCACCGATTGCATCTTCTTTTCATTAACCAGTGGGCTAAAACGACTTGAACAACAATGGAGTCTAAAATGCGACCGGTAACAAACAAATGCACCGTGGCCGTGCGTGCGGCTCTTCCGGCGAGCTGACCCCAAAGCATCCAAGGAGAAGAAGGTTCAGCGACTCATGACCATGTGCGTCCATGTTCTTTCTGGAAAAGGCCAATGCGTCATAGGAACACGTCTGGACTCACGTTGTTGTTCTTGGCACGTTATGCATCTCTACCCTCGCAGCAAAACCCTCGTCCAGTGTATCCCACCAGACGTGACTGCGGGCCACAGCCTTCATTTTTGTGACACCAGGGCGTTCACCAGAATAGCTCCGCAAGTGCACGTTGGAAGTCTCAAGCTTGGCATGGGGAAGAACCTTGCGCAGAACATTTTCGCCGATGATGGATACCCCAGCTCCTGTATCGAGTTCCATATCCAACGGAACACCATCAAGGACGACGTGCGCGCGAAACGTATCTGCCGCATTCCAGAGATCGAACACTTGAGACACAGAAGTAGCTTCTGCTTCGTCTTCGGATGGATTGTCAACTGTATGTACTGGTGTGCCAGACTTTTTTATTTGTCTTCCACCTGTTCGTTCTTCTTGTTTGCTTTTCCTTGGCAAACTTTGGCCAGGTGACCTTTCTTCCCGCAGCTATGACAGACTGTGTTACGATGTCGGCACTGTGTCGCCAAATGCTTCTCACCGCAGCGGTATCACGTTATTCATGTTGACTTATTCTTCACAAAATTCGCAGCTGTGCCCTCGGAATTTGTGAACAGCGTTCTGGAATCGTTTCGTGCAGCTTCAATTGCGACAACAGTCTTCTTTGCAATGGCTAGGGTAAGGTCTGGCACTTCGAGTAGACGTGTCTGCAATTGGGCGGTATTAATGCACACACAATTCACACAATCACGTAGCATTTCATTTATTTCCATTTCGAGTTGAAATGTGGACCAGCCGCAAAAGGGAAAGCTCCCTGACTCGGCGGCTGGCCACGTCCCGAAATGTGCCGAATTCGAAATCATCCGACAGTCTGTTCAACGAGGCAATCAAATCACTTACGGCTTCGCCTTCCTGACGAACCATTGTGTTGAACTTGTAGGGAGCAGCCACTTGTTGACAGCTTTGGAGAGCAATGACTATCCAACGCCTCCAGGATGGTGGGAAGTGCCGCGGACGGTGCAGCAGGGATCAATCAGGCTCCGAAGTAACGTGTATGTCTGTTTTCCACAGCAAGTCACAAAAGACAGCTCGTTGCTTGTCCCGAGCAACGTTGTTAGCTTCAAAGTACTGCTGAATCCTTTCCTGATAGTCAGTCCACACAGGTGACGGTGAGTGCTCTGAAGATGCAGGTCTGCACGAACAATAAAGATTCAAAGTGGTTAGTCCTCGTCGCCAGTATCATGGTCATTCTACTGGTATTAAGCTCCTTGACGCATATGCGATAGCAAGCTCCTCACCTGACAGTTCACGGTGCGCAAGTACAGCATCCACGCCGTAAGGCGATGCATCACATACCAACACAATTCTTGGGGTCAAAGTGAGCTAGGACCCTAGCGGTCGCTAAGAGGTGCTTACTTATCTGGAAAGCTAGCTGCTGCTCGGTACCCCAAGTCCATGGCGCATTTGCTGTAATTAGCGCAACTTCCTGTAATAGTTCACTAGCCCTAGAGGTAGCCTAGAGGCCTAGCTAGAGAAGTAGCCCTATAGGTAGAGGTAGCTCTGCAACGTTTTCACATTCGTTGGCCCTGGCGCCTTCTTCACAGCTCCTACCTTCTTTGGATCAGGGTGTAACTCCGCTTCCGTGATTACGTAACCTAAATAGTACACCCTAGGGGCCATAAATATGCACTTTTCAAGTATCAGTCGTAGTCCAACTTCTTCAAGCCTTCGCATTACAATATCAATATTATATAATTTGTTCTTGTGGTCGTCGTCATCCTTTCCGGTGACGAGGATATCGTCGAAGTAAACCATGACGCCATGGAGATCTTGCAGCAGGTTTTCCATTATTCGTTGAACGCTGACGCCGTAGAAACACCAAACAGTAGCCTTACGTACCGATACAACCCTTTCTGAGTGTTGATGGACACCAGGTTCGTGGACTATTCGTCTAGCAGTATTTGTTGGTAAACATCCTTGAGGTCAAGCTTACAGAATTTCTGTCCTCCTGACAGCTTAGCGGACAGTGTCAATTACGTCAGCAACGCCGCAAGTCTTTGGTAGCTTATCCAATATCACTGCGTCGCTATTCCCTTGATATACTGCATAGTGTTTATGTTCTCGACTGCGCGGCGTACCTTTGTGTTTCACTCTTCCTTTACGAAATAAAGTTCACGCACAGAAAGCACGACGTTGCAGTTGCTACGCCGTGACTCGAAGGCATACAACTCGCCATGATGTCTGTGTGTTTCTATACTTACGCCATCCCGCGACTGTGGTAACGGGTGTTGCAAATTGACTTGCCTAAGTATTACTAGCAGCAGATCCATCACTAGCACCCTGCTACGCATTTGTACTGGATCGTTCGAACGTTGTCTTGTGTAGTATCCGATACATGCCTAAATAAGGAATAAATAAAATCACCGGTAGCTCAACGGTAAGAGCACACGTGCAAACATCTGGTCGCGACTTCCGGCCCCGCGCGCATGCGCCTTCCGTTCGGTATCGATCTAAGGGAACTCGTATTTGCCGAACACATGTTCCATCGAAAAGGCTGATAACGTTGTGTACACAGCTGCAGCTACCTGTAGTTGGTTGTCACTCAGAACTTGGTGACTGACTCGTTGGTGTAAACTGTCACAGTGTACTCGTTGTATGCGCTTCTGTATTGTCAACTGTTTTATTAGTTGTTCCGAGTACATATGTGTTCATCGTTGTATGCGCTTCTGTATTGCCAACTGTTTTATTAGTTGTTCCGAGTACATATGTGTTCATTGTTGTGACAATCGACTCCGCTCTGTAGCTTTTTTACTTCAGGGCACGGGTAAATGCAAAATATACATGGCGCTTCGCAAAACGCTTGAGAAAGTATAGGAACTATTCGGATACAGCAAAGCCCACTTCAGCACAAGGGCTTCGAGCTCTGCTAGAAAGAAGCAATCATACGAACAGACACACAGCAGAAACCCTAACTATCAGCTCGTGAGAGACTAACTGTTGTGTTCATGTATAACCATGCCTTCCTGTTTCACCTAACCTGTCAGAACAATATATTAAAAAATTACTTGCCCGGATAGTATGGGGTGAATGGAATTTATGTTCGCCGAACTTTTGCCGTGGCATACCTACAAGTTCTTAGATTAAATTTCAGTCGCGAGAACGTTAATTTTCTCAACATAACCCCGAAGTTTGTGAAACAGATGTCACGTTTTGTTATTTTTATTTATTTATTTATTTATTTTTATACAGACAGAGCGCTTGTCTCGGGGCGCATATTCTGGCATAGGCCCGCAATGAAGCAGAAAGAGTGCAGCAGTTTGATCTCCACCATGGGTTGCAACTATTCAACGCTCAATGATCTGTCCGATGAAATACTACTGAAAAACGTATTTTTATTAGCGATGCATTAATTTTCGCGAATTTCGCGACCGCTAAAAAATCGCGAAAAACTGTACTCGCGGACACAGCTTGACGTGTATCCCGCGAGAGGAAACGGTTCTGGAATCGCGAAATTAAATACTCGCGAATAATTTCGCGAATGACTGAATTCGCGAAAATTAATACATCGCGAATAAAAATACGTTTATAGTAAAAGCTAAAAGCGATAAAACCCCGGTGCAGGGGACACAAAGAGACAACACAGACGAAGCACGTTTATAGTATACAGAGAGCAATCCAGAGGTGTGGCAAGAAACGAGGGTGGTAGTCATAATGTGCTGGTTACAGAACCGATATAGTGACAACTCACTCGTGGAGCATCCTTCGCACAAAGAAAGATGCTGGTTTTTTGGTAGAGTATCTGAAGAAAGCCCACGAAACGGTTGTCAGGAAACGAAGCGGATCAAGCTGGACCACAAACCAACGAACAGATGTGGGTGCGCCAGTGACGTATCAGATGTTTTGTACCTGCGTCACAAATACAAGTGTGGGAACTAGCTAGCAGACAGCCACACAGGAGGAAGCCCAGAGGTCAACTGTTTATTCGGGCGCGTAGCGCGTGCCCCCTGTTGCGATAGACATCGTCGTCGTCGACGGTAGGTGGTCGCCACAGGTACTCCCTCGCCCAGAGACAGCGGGAGCTGTGGTTGCAGGTTGCAGCAGTAGCAGGAGCATGGGATGGAACGCAGATGGGTGTTGCGATGATGGGAGGCAGGTGCGGTGCTGAAGGAGTCGCTTTGAGTCGCTTGAATCGCTTTGAGTCGCGTGAGTGGCTTTGAGTCGCTTTGGAAGAGCTTGGCGATGTGCGCCAGAAGGTTTGCGAGGCCGTGAAGACAGATTTGCGGGGCCGTGAAGAGAGGTTGACAAGTTGGTTGTAGAGAGGTTGAAAGCCGTGTTGGCTGCGCGTGTGTGGCGTTGTTCGCCGCGCTGATGAGCTGCCGAGACGTCGGCTGCAGAGAGGGTGACGTCGGCTGCCGTGACGAGCGCGACCGCTCGGCGAGCACGAGGCTCTGTTGTCACGGCCGGCAGGTGATGGTAATGCGGTGGTAATGAGGTGACGTGCGTGCGGATCTTCCAAGCTGACCTGATGACGTGGAGCTGACGACGATGGCTGCCGAAGGTGGAATTGGCGCATGGTGGTGGTGTGCCGTGCGGTGAGTGACCTCTGTTGCCGGGTGGAAAAGGCAGCTTCCTCCTGGGAATGACGTTGAGTGGGCCGGGAAGCTTGGTGCAGAAGATGGGAGAATTTAGGGTGGTAAGAAGGCCGAATAGTCCGAGGTGTTCGAATGTTCGGGTCACCAACTGTGGGAACTAGCTAGCACACAGCCACACAGGAGGAAGCCCAGAGGTCAACTGTTTATTCGGGCGCGTAGCGCGTTCCCGCTGTTGCGATAGACATCGTCGTCGTCGACGGTAGGTGGTCGCCACACAAGCTTTGCGAAAGGAGCTGGGAAACGAAAAAAAAAAAGAAGAACAGAGGGGCTCGTCGCAGTAGTAGGTTTTAGAGCATGGTACGTTTAGGGGTAGCGCTGGTTGTTCTGCACACGCTCCGAGGTTCGCGCATTGCGCAGAACCTCGACGCTATCCCTCACGTACGCAAAGCCGATAGCGTACGATGCACTAATACTCAATACTCACTAGTGAATTATGGCAACAAATACCCACCATTTAGTTTAGGAAGGTGCGGCATGTCCAAGAGCACCGATGAAGACAACTTGGGACTTGGGAATGAAGACAATTCGGATTACGTGTGCTAGACCAATCTCTATAGAAGTATTAAAATATCGGTTATGAGAAACAAGAAGGTCTTGTCCGATCGCAGCAAACTCCGCACGAAAAGTATGTGCTAACATTGAGAAGCCGCAGGGGACGTCTTGTCCGCTGGAATGAAAGGAAAGGAAAATGTAAGGCAAAATAAGAAAGCATTCTTTGCACGAACGCAGCAACTTCCCCACGTTTTTGATCTGAAAGAAGCTCTGTAGGAAGCTACCCTGTGGGCTTAGCATGAACGAGACACATTTCGGCGTCCAACAGCTGAAACAGCTGTTTTGTCTTGTGTGCCTGTGGTGGTGGTGGTGGGTGGTGCAAGGGCTCCCCGTTGTCGGCCTCACAGAGGTGGGCAACGTCACGACTGACGCCCTGATGGAATGTGCGTCCTGGGCCGACTTCTAAGGGAACTGTGCCGACATATGTCTGAAAACGTCTGAGGAAAACTGAGGATTGGCGTATAAATGTTATGGCTGCTAAAGCAATATACTTCTGCGGTTAAGTTTATTCTTTCAGTGTACATCCCTTGTTAGTTCTGCTCGGGATAATATAATAGGCACGTGAGCTATTTGACGAAAGAATGGGGCATTTAGTGTATAGGGGCACCACCGCGTAGAGAGCTGTGGGCTTGTTAGTAAGGTGTCAGCAACTTCGTCTTCCTGGTTGTGGTTGAGACGACAAAGAGGGCGATGAAGTAAAAGGGGCGCACTGATACGTTTATGAGCGTGGCGCACTGTGACTGGTCGATTCAGTTGTTCCAACATTGAAGACGATAAAGTTGTTTGGTTTCCGGTCACGGTCGTCTTGGATGTCCTTTTTGCAGAGGTCGAACGAACATTTTTTCATGGTGCGGAAACCCGGGACACTGACTCAGAGGCCCCCCCACTGTATCGAAGCCAGGAACCGTGGACCGGGACTGTCTCAACGTTTAGAGGATTATAGTCTTCAGATCAACGATGGACTGGCTGAAGCCAAAGCGAGCTGTACGCCGAACGCAGACGACTAAGGTCATCAACGGGGCGACAGCAGCACTGGCCGACCCGACTACCCCAAGAACACAATGACCTCCTGTGTAGGTCCGAAGAAAGTCATCAGCGGACAAGGTTAACATCCCCAGGACTCCCCTACCAGGTCCTCAATTTGTTAGAAATGTGAGATATATATAAAAGGACTAAGCAAAAGCACTAAGACCACCGAAATCACTTAGAAAGGCATATGATGCAGCAGCATTTCCTTTCCAAGACAGAGCAGATACAACTTATTGCATGTCTTCCGAACTTCAGCAGAATCGGGAGTCCTCTTCGCATCTCAGTCAAAACAAAGGGTGAGGTATCTAAGTTTAACTTGATTTTGCACATAACCAACAATGAACTGAGAAATTCCTTGGAGTATTAAATCGCTATCAATGTAGAGTTCGTGTTTCTTACTGCTTTGGTTTGAGGCATGCATCGTAAGTGAAGCTTGGGAAGTGAAACGCTATTATTTTTTGTCTCTTCATAAATAAAATGCTCCGTGCAACCTCCTGCCAGGGACCCTTTGCGGACGCTCATGCAACAAGACCGCAGTGAATGGTCTAGCAAGCTGTATTTTACTGTACGTCAAACGCAGCACATGCACGGATTTCTTTATCATCCGACGCTCAGTATTTGCAACCCTATATCTGTCTTTATTTTCTATTTTTGTTTGCATTTTTGAAATTTATGCATGAGCACTCCTCCTTTGATTTTACTGGGTAATGAGAAATAAATCGAGAACTTGATTACTGCTAGCAGGTATTAAAATGCACCACGCAGCATGAAAATAATTCACTTCTCCTGTGCTCGTCCTCTGGTTGATGACCGCAGGATGTACGCAAATGGCAATCACTGGAAGCTCCTATGATTACAGCCCGTGGACCTACTCCGTTCATCCCGTCACGGACGAGGACGTGATGACACTTTGAGGACATCCTGAGGACCGCGTGTGTTCTTGGGGTACCACACCGCAAACGTACGCATCACTGCTGGAAAGGCTGTTGCACAACAGCAAGGAGCGAAGTATCTTGGATAGAGAAATAGAACCGGTGATTACCGATCAGCATATGGATCAGGAGTATGTGACAGTGCTCGAATACGAAGATCAAGTCCTCAAGATGACGAGCCTGTTGAAGGCGAAGGCAACGGAACCCGGTCTGAACACTGGGGCAGCCAACCCGATATCAAACCGTAGAAGGCCAAGTGCGGTTTGACTGCCAAGGTTGCAGCTGCAGACCTTTAACGGAGATTTTGCGAAGTGGCCACCATTTTGGGAGCAATTTTGACAGTCTATTCACGAAAATGAAGATCTCTCACGAAGGGAGTAATTCCAGTATCTGCGTTATTTGCTGTCCGGACCACCTGCAGCGGCGATAGCGGGTCTTCAAGCGACGGAGATGTGCTACCAGGACGCGATTGACATTTTGACTCGTCTTTTCGGAGATCAGAAGAGAATTGAACAAGAGCTTCTTGGAAAGTTGAGGACACCTCCTGTGGTGACGTCGTCGGACGACATCCGGAGTCTCCGCCGGTTGTTCGACCACGTGCAGACACACAGACGAGGACTACAGGCCCTCGGAATTTCCCCGTCAACATACGCAGCGTTACTCTTGGACATCATCCTGAAGGCGTTACCTGGCGATATCACTGTCAAGTACTATCGTCGATCGGCTCGTAGATCCATAGTTTCTGCACAACCGAGTACGTCAGGCGGCCACCAGAGCTCACAACGGAACGATGAAAGCACCAAAACGACCGGGTCATCTGGATCCGAGCTCGACAGCATTCTCGATTTTCTACAAATAGAAGTGGAGAGCAGAGAGAAAGTTGGTAACAGCAATGCTAGCAAAAATGGTTCTGGTCGAGATCAACAGGCGAAGGGAAACCGAATCAAGAATCCCCGACCAGCGTCCGCAGTTTTGCATGCATCGGCGAAGGTGGCACGGTGCAACGTCTGCGATTCCGAGCAGCACACGATGGAGAACTGCACCGCCCCCATAGATTTGGATCGAAAGAAGAGGATACTCTCCGCAGAAAGCCGCTGTTTTAGGTGTGCATTGAAAAGACGCCGCGCCAAAGATTGCAGGAGGAGGGCTATATGCTCGTCGTGCAATGGCAAACACGTGACTTCACTCTGCGACCCCAACTGGAACTCCGTCTCGGGGACGAAGGTTGAAACGGTCGAAACAACAAGCATGTACGCCGCAAGCACAGGAGGAGCAAACGATGGCGACGTCGTGCTATTACAGACATTTCGAGCGTGGATTCTCGCCGGAAAGCAGTCGGCCTATGTTAGAGGGATCTTTGATGGCGGCAGCCAGAAGACTTTCGTCCGTCAAGATGTGTCCAGGCGGTTGAACCTGGAGAAGCTAGGCGGCATAAAGGCTGAACACCTTTGGCGACGCTACGGCGGGAGGAGTCGTTCACCGACAGAAACTGGTGCAAGTAAAGCTCCGCAGCCAGTATGATTAGAAGGAGCACCTGCTGGAGGCCGTGGAGATACCGTTCATCTCCAAGGACATCGTGTCACTATGCCCAGACGACGCTCTCGTAGAAGCAGTCAGAGCTGAAGGAGGACACATTGCCGACTAGATGTTTTTTCCAGGAGTAGAAGCAGAACTTGGAATCGGGCTTCTGGTAGGCGCAGATCAAATGTGGACGCTGGTGAGGACAAACGTCCGTCGCTGTGCCGGTAAAAAGAAACACAGTCGCCGTCGACACCCACTTGGGTTGGACGTTCCAAGGGCCAGCCGTGCTCAAGTCATCGTTGACTGAGGAAACTAAAGCGCTTACCTGCGTTTTGCACGTTGAAGCCGCAACGGAGGAAAGTACCTTCGATCTGAGGAAATTTTGGGAGCTAGAGAGCCTAGGAATTACCGACAACGCCGATGACGGTCGCCTCGAGGAAAATACGGTCATGAAGCAGTTTGAGAGCACAGTCACGCGGGGGGATGGTCGGCACAAAGTACGGTTGCCATGGAAGGACATCAGTAGTCCACTAGAAGACAACAGAGTAGTCGCAGAGCACCGGTTGCGTACTTTGGTCAAACGACTGCGGCGAAGCTACAGCTACTTATTAGACTACGATGGAGCAATGCGCAAATACCTGGAGGAAGGACACGCGGGGGTCGTTACTGATTCGGAGCCAACGTCGTCAGAGCATGTATATTACATGCCACACCAGGCGGTTCGGGAAAGCTCCACAACCACCAAACTCAGGGTCGTTTTCGACGCTTCCGCTCACGCTCCAAACACAGCTCCATTAAACGCGTACCTTGAACAACGGCCCAAGCTGAACACAGAACTGATACCGTTATTACTGCGCTTCCACACCGAAGGTATCGCGCTTGTTTCTGACATCGCCCAAGCATTGCTGCAGGTAGTGGTTGGAGAGAAAGATCGAGACGCACTGCGTTTCTTGTGGTACAAAGAAACACCGGCGGAGGAGGATCCTTTATCAGCCCCCCAAGTTTGGAGAATGACTAGAGTACCGTTCGGAACGACTTCGAGTCCGTTCCTCTTGGCAGTCACAATTATACACCACCTGAACGGCGTAGAGGAACGGTTGAAAGCAACAGCTTCCAAGCTCACCGCATCCTTCTACGTGGATGACCCGTTGACAGGGGCTTCCTGCGAGGAGGATACCCAACGGATTTACAAAGAAGCCATAGCGATCATGAGATCGGCGGGAATGCACCTGCGGAAGTGGGCATCAAATTCTAAGCGTCTTAACCAGCTTTATGAAGAACAAGAAGACGTTGGTCACGGAGACCACGACACAGGCTTACTGGGATTACGATGGGATCGGCAGACAGACAGCCTGAAGCTTGCACAACACAACAGGAGCGCCGGTTCGGAAAGCACTACGAAACGAACGATACTGCAAGTCTCTGCATCGGTATTCGACCCACTAGGTTTCGTGTCACCATTCACGATATGTTCAAAGATTCTCTTCCAACGGATCTGGCAAGCCGGCGTTGGCTGGGACGAAGACCTACCCGTGGAGATGGTTGAAGAGTGGACACGATGGGTCGAGGGCCTACCGTACATGCAACGCATCGAGACACCGCGTTTTGTGAGCCAAGGAATAGGAGACATCGCGGGAGTACAAGTACACGTTTTCACTGACGCAAGTCCCTTGGCATACGGAGCAGTTGCATACTTGAGAACAGAAGACACAACTGGGGGCGTCTCAGTAATACTCATGATCTCGAAGGCGCGCGTCTCACCCTTGAAAACTTTAACATTGCCGCGACTGGAACTGATGGGAGCGTTAGTCGGGTGCAGGCTAGCAAAGGTCATATGGAGCTCCCTTACAAACTGGCCGCTGAAGTTCTACTTCTGGACGGATTCCAGCATCGTCCTTCAATGGATCAAAGGATCAGTCCTCCGGTGGAAACAGTTTGTACGGAACCGAGTCACCGAGGTACAATCCACCACAGATCCGGCATCTTGGCGTCATTGTCCGGGGAAGGAGAATCCCGCGGACTTGCTGACGAGAGGAGAGAAAATACAAAGGTTCTCGAGCTGCAAAAAGTGGTTGAAGGGTCCGGAATAGCTGATTAGAACTACGGAGTCATGGCCGAACTGAGCACCCAAGAAAAAGGTAGAGGACGAAGAACTGGAAGCTGAACGTGTAAAGACCCAAGTCTTGTTGGCAGGCAACGACCGTCCCACGACCAGCGGCTTGAGCCTGGAGAGCTACAGCCGACTGCAATTCGTCCTCTCTGTGACCGCGTGGGTGTACCGCTTCATCAACAACTGCCAACCGAAAGTAAAGGTTTCAGGGCCTCTAACAGCCGAAGAGATAAAGAGGGCGGACCTGTACTGGATCAGGGAGGCGCAGAAACAAGAGTACAACACAGAGATGCAGCAGGTCAGGCGCGGCGACGAGGTCGACGAGAAGTCTCCAATCGCTGAGCTAAGACCAGTGCTTGATGGTGACAACATAATGAGGATATCGAGTCGTCTGCAGCACGCTGCGTTGTCTACGGCTGCAAAGCTCCTGATATTACTGCCTAATTGCCACAGGCTTGCTGAACTCGTTGTGGAAAAGGCACACCGACGGCTGCTACATGGAGGTGTGCAAGACACCATGACCGATGTAAGGGAGCGTTATTGGATTCCCAGATGTCGACAGTTAGTGAAAAAGGTCCTACATCGGTGCATCGTCTGTCGGCGGCTCAAGGCTAGACCAGCATCAGCTCCCGTTGCTCCGCTTCCCGCTGATCGAGTAAAGGAAACAGGACCGTTCGATGTGATAGGGATCGACTTCGCTGGGCCCCTGTTCGTGAAGTCGCCGGACGGAGGAGATCAGAAGACATATATCGCTTTCTTCACCTGCGCAGTTACCCGAGCGGTACACTTGGAGCTGGTGACGACGATGAGTACCGCAAGTTTTCTGCTAGCCTTCAGACGGTTCACTGCCCGACGAGGTGTCCCGTCCGTAATATACACGGACAACGCTTCAACATTCAAGAAAGCGGACAGAGAGATCTGGAAGGCACTGCGCGGACCAAGTTTCCAAGACCATCTCACCGAATGGGAAATTCACTGGAAGTACATTGTGGAGCGTGCGCCGTGGTGGGGTGGTCTCTGGGAGCGGCTGATCCGAGTGGTGAAGAACAATCTCAAAAGGATCCTTGGGAAAAACCGGTTCAGTTTTGAAGAACTGACCACGATCCTGCACGGTTTGGAGGTAGTCGTAAATTCACGTCCTCTGACTTCCGTCGCCGACAGCCCGGATGAAGCAGAACCACTTACGCCAGCGCATTTCTTGGTCGGCAAGCGGGTTACTTCGTTACCATCCTTCTCTGGGAGCGCACATAAGCCGACAGAGGATCTACAGGCCCGTTGGAGACAACAGCAGCTCCTACTAGATCGTTTCTGGAAACGATGGAAAGAAGAATATCTTCTGCAACTTACCCTGCATTCACACGAGTCAGTTTTCTGCCGGCAGCAAGTCGGGAAGGAGGGAGAGGATATCCGAGATAAACAAGGTCACTATGCGTCTGAAGGCGCCCGCTCGTTCTCTTGCATTCACATGAGTCAGTTTCCCTGCGGCTGTCAGTTTTCCGATCCCTTCTGTATTCGCGCTTGCATTTCGTCTGCGTCTAGCGTAGGATGGACCAATGAAAGAAAAAACTTATTGCACTTGCGCTCCTTGTGTGTGATGCAGAGTGCATTCACGTGAGAAACGGGACAAGATATAGGCCAAAGAATAGGTTCCGAAGAAGCGCTATGGAATGTAAAACAGCATTAACCCAAATCTCCGTGTGGACGACCCAAACGCCCGTCGGAGTATTTTGAGAATAGACGTTGTCACATTCGATTTTATTTTCCACAAGTGAAGCGTATCTCGATGCTGAGCACCAATATAGACGCAATAGCGTGCCGACAAGTGATCGACTGGCGATGACGCTGTGATGTCGAGCTACACGTAGTCAATAATTAATTAATTAAATTAAATTAAATTAAATCAAATCAATTTTTATTTTCCTTTCGGTAGGACGAGTAGCTTCCAATTATTATGTTTTTATACATGTATTGGTAAGGTGCAAGCGAACGATTATGTGTAGTCATCGTTTGTCAAGCGAAAGAAATATCCGCGTTTATAAAATTCATGCTTTGTATTCCGTGTCTGTTTCGCCTCACGTAGAGAAAAAGCTTCCTATGCAACACTACGTTGTAGGCATCTACCTATGCATTGCATGATTGTTCCGAAGCTGCTGCGCCGGTGTGTCATTGCACCACTTTCGCGGTAAAGCCAAGCATCGTTGGCGTTCCAATTCAGAATTAGCCATAGTACAGTGAATGTCGTTGTATGGGACAAATGCAGAGCAATCCTGATGAAATAAAAAGCAAGCACGATAAGTATCCGTTGCGTCACCTTCTCCTTCTGCCTGCCTTCTGCCGGCAGCAGACGACGTCGGTCGTCAGAATCTTTGCCGGGAGGACAAGATATCCGGCTGCCTCCGACTGCCGCTCCGGAGATCAGAAAGCGGTGACGAGGCGAAGAGCGCCGGTCACGTGGCACCAGAGAGCAGTGACGTTCCCTGCCACCTGAGCGTCAGCCGGCAGAAAACTGACTCGTGTGAATACAGGGTCAGGTCAGCGCACATGGCCAAGACGTCCAGCAGAAAACCGACGCTACGAGTGGGAGACTTAGTCATTGTTCATAATGAAAGGCTACCGCGTCACCTGTGGAAGACCAGACGCATCACAGAGGTGTTTCTAGACAGGGACAAAAACATTCGCGCGTGCGCAGTAAGACTGTCGGACAAAACAGTACTGCGCAGACCACACTCTTAAAAATGAACTTCACCGCATAGCACGCTCCTAGCCAACCATCATCTCGAATGATATCGTTATCTGCCCTGATTTGTTGAAAACGGGAGGTGTACGCCTTTTCTGTGAAAAATTATGAACAGCATAAGTGTCACAGAAAAGGCGTACGCCTCCCGTTTTCAACAAATCAGGGCAGATAACGATATCATTCGAGATGATGGTTGGCTAGGAGCGTGCTATGCGGTGAAGTTCATTTTTAAGAGTGCAGTGCAACTGCTCTATCCCTTAGAGATTTGTTAGAGTTGTGTGGTTACTAGTTTGTTGGTGGGGCATGTATCACTTTGAGTACTTTTGCAAATGAGAATTCTCAATTCCCGGGGGAGTGTGTAGCGAATTAGTACTTGGTTTGGGCTTGTTAGTAAGGTGTCAGACTTCGTCTTCCCGGTTGTGGTTGAGACGACAAAGAGGGCGATGAAGTAAAAGGGGTGCACTGATACGTTTATGAGCGTGGCGCACTGTGACTGGTCGATTCAGTTGTTCGAACATAAACGACGATAAAGACGATAAAGTTGTTTTGGTTCCCGGTCACGGTCGTCTTGGATGTCCTTGTAGCGGTTCCAGCGCCATCGCCATACAGCGCCATCGCTATTCTCTCGCGCCGAGCCGTTTCCGGCACGATCTCCTCTCGAATAAATCACTTTCATTTGGTGACCCGGACGTGATATTCAATGGAATCTCCAAATGTAGAGGAGGTGGTGTTCCCCTACATGAGTCCTGACCGGCGATGATGGAATGTCCCAGCGGGCAGATGGACGTGGCCTCACACTAGGACGGTGCCGGTAGAACTGCTGTGCCAGCGCCGTAGCGCGTGGTAGCAGAGGCACGTCGTCATCATCGTCACCGGCCGCCACATCACTCCCCCCCTCAGACGCGGAGCGGTGCATGCGGTTGAGGTTCGCGTCGATATCACGAAGAGGAGAATGATGACGGCTCGTAGATGGTGGACGGCTGGGCATACGGCTTGTGCTTGTGACTGTTGATGCAGCAGCAGTGGGATGTCGGCAACAAGAGCGCTGCGATCCGGGCGGGTTCCAGTGATGAGATGTGAGTGCTGATTGGTTGGGTGCTTGAGTAGTTGCTGATTGTCTGCTGAGTGCGTTGAGCCCTTGTTGACTGCGCTGAGTGCTTGCTGAGAGATTGCCGCCAAGAGTTGATTGTTGCTGAGTGATTGAGTTGTTGAGGGCTGATTGTTGCTGGGTGAGTGCGTTGATGAGTGGGCGACAGTACCGCGACCGGTACGACAGCATGAATGCCGGTTGCCGCTAGAGAAGTGCCGGGGAGGTCCATCATGAAGCAGGTGGAGGCCGGAAAGTCAGCGTACTGTGGTCTCCCTGCGGGTCCCCGGTGGAACAGTGGTCCCGGTGCGCCTTGCCTGCTAGAGGGTGGTTCGCTGCTGGTTTGCCGAAAAATTTAGGATGTTGCATGGCCGAATTACACCGAACATGGTGTTCGTTGTTCGGGTCACCAAATGTAGAGGAGGTGGTGTTCCCCTACATGAGTCCTGACCGGCGATGATGGAATATCCCAGCGGGCAGATGGACGTGGCCTCACACTAGGACGGTGCCGGTAGAACTGCTGTGCCAGCGCCGTAGCGCGTGGCAGCAGAGGCACGTCGTCATCATCGTCACCGGGCCGCCACATCCTTTTTGTAGAGATCGAACGAACATTTTTTCAAGCTGATCATGAGCGCAATAAATTATTCTTGTCATTCACGGTTGCTTATGTTGTAATTTCGCTGTAAGAAAATACCACGGGGGTCGCAGCAGTGCAAGGGACGCCTCCATCTTAATTGTCATTCCTTCTCCAGTGTTCCCTTGCTGTTCGTTTCACCGCATTCTCGATATTCCGTGTCAGCGCCGCGAAGAACTGTGGCTATGAGTGGCGTACAGACGTGGAGTGGCCAACTTCAAAGGGAACTGTACCGACATTCGTCCCTAAAATCTGTCGGAAAATTTCAGCAGATAGTACACTCCTAAAAATGAACTTCACCGCATAGCACGCTCCTAGCCAACTATCAACTCGAATGATATCGCTATGTGCCCTGGTTGGTTCAAAGCGGTAGGCGTACGCCTTTTTTGTGACGCTTATGCTGTTCATAATTGTCACAAAAATGGCGTACGCCCCCGTTTTTAGCAAATCAGGGCAGATAACGATATCATTCGAGATGATGGTTGGCTAGAAATGTGCTATGCGATGAAGTTTATTTTAAAGAGTGTAGAATTGCAACCTCCCAGAATTGAGCACGACTTTGGTTACCAAGAATGAGCGGAACCCACTCAGCAGATGAATCCAATCGATTATTCACGTGAAATTGATTTAATGAGCATAAGAACATTTTCTACAAACCAGCAGCATCTTTATTAGTGTGTGTGTGAGAGAGAGTGCCTGTTTCCTAGTGTACGTCGAAGAGAGGGTAGCTAGCATGGGTAGCACCTCTATCCAGCAATCAGATGGTGTGGGTTCAAACCCCACCTTACCTTCAACTGCAGTCATTCAATTTGTGAGGCTTGTGTTGAGTTTAGCCTTCTCTGTTTAACTGCCTCATCTACTACAACGTCTCTCCCTGACTGTGTTAGCAAACACACATCAAGTTCTCGCGCTGTTGGAATGGAGACTGATAATAGGGGGGGGGGGAGGGGTCTGCTTGGAACCACCAGTGGCTGTAGCACCTGCCAAGCCAAGAATACTTCGACATCCGAGAAGCGCAGAGCGTTACCACCCGCGCAAATAATAAACAAAAGTAATTCACGCACATTCACGTTGTCTTTGCAATCGCGTATACATACGTTGGAATCCACATTATATACCATTTAGCACTTACGAGGCAAATACTACGTGCGATATTTTTCGCCCTTCCTTCCGCGAAAGTGTCGTCCCATTTTCAACCGGCAAAATGGATAAGGTACTATGAGAATGTGCTGTGCCCTCGGGTGGACTAATTTTACCAAACTTTTTTACTTTTTAACCACTTTTTTTACTTTTTTACCAAATTTTAACTTTTACCAAACCTCCATATGTTGGGCGTCACTCGCTGCAAGTTATTCTTCCCTCGCGATACGACAACGCTTCCCATTATTTCGAAATTGTTTCCACCCACGTCAAATCAAATCAAATTATTAGCTGCTCTATGACTCTCCGTTAACTGAGGCACACAGGAAACCTCGAACCTATGGCACTCCAACCTATCCCCCCTCTATTTTCCAGCCTCACCCAAATCGAATCAAATCGAAACGACGAGCATAGTGCGGAAGTATGTTTGTATCCATGCGCCACTTCAAATTTGTCTTTCTGATTTCGGTCTCGCATTAACGGGTGCAAAATGCGTCTCGTGTGTGTGTGTGTGTGTTTAAGGAGCCGCACCCACGGGAACAGGAAAACCCTTCAGTTTTAGGGGAACCCTAAGCTCCCCGTCTCTAACTCTGGGGGCTGTCATTGTGGTACCTTCACTACACTCTTAAAAAAAAGGTATACTTTGGGAGTAGAAAAGGGGTAACGGCTACCTGTTGCTGCCTTCTGCTTGCAAAAATACTCTAAAAGCCGGGAGACGACATAACTAGACAAAAAGTAGAGAACTCCGACTTAACATAACGAAATAACAAGGTTTACTCAGACGTTTCGTCCGTCATACGAGGGACATCATTAGTGCCAAAGTGAATGAGAGGTTACACAACCGGTCCCTATTTAAAGGGACCGAAAAGTGAATATAAACCTATCGAAACTTTATGTTCAGCGAAAAGCTTGAACCTTCAAAAGTTCAAATATCAAAGAACTCCGCTGAAATCGCTGTCGTTTTTCTGTAATCGAATTTTCCATAATTCCATGTCCAGGGACCTAGTAGGAAACCGAGCAATCTGTCAACAATTGCATGATCCCGCGCCATCTGTTGAGGACGCATGTAACACGCGCACTTCCGGGCGCTAATCCGGCGAAAACGAAAATGGCAGTGGGCATTTGTGACCACTTTCTACGTCGAGAATGTCGAGCCTCTTGAACATGAGTGCGCTGGAATTCCCCATTCGAGAACTGTCGCTCACACAGAACTGTTGTTCGTGCGTGAGCGTGCTGGAAAGTGTGTTCTTCGCAGCAGAAGATTCCTCGTCCAGAGATTAATCGGAGTCACATTCGTCCTCAGCAGTAGCTCACTGTGCCGTGAACATGGACTGCTTTGTGAAATTTCCATGTATCAGGGAGAAGCACTTGTGTAAGCCGAAACAAGCGCTGTTTTTTCGTCGTGCAGGTGTTCATGTGTGAAATGCAAACCGACGGATACTACGGATGGATATATACTACGGTTTGTGCTGCCGAGAGGTAGAGAATGCGTGTGAAAAGCAGACAGACGATTGCATCAGAAGTAACGGATATTTCGAAATACTGTGTGTGTTCAAAGTACTGCAAGTGTCTTTTACATACATTCGAGAAACAGAAAAGCATGGCAACATACACGGCAGGGCCGTGTGGTCTTTACGCGCTACTTGAACGGCAAACTGGACGGAAAACCTGCAGGAAATTCCGTTATACCACCTGTCGGCCATTCACAAGAAGGATATGGGGTGCTCCGAGAAAATACAATAGAAAGTACTCCACTGGATCTCGATCTGCGTCATGCATGCTATTAGGGATGCTTTCCCATCAGTGCGCTGACCTGTAGAAATGTTGTCAGCATATTTTCATTTCTTGTTTGCTGCAAGTTTTTCTCATTGCTTTTTCTTTGCTGTCACAGCATATTATAATTACTAGTTTGTTCCTGGAGGGTTAAGTAACCCGTGGGCATAGATGTAGTTGTAGGTTATACTCATGTCTCAATTGTATATGTGAGGAGTAAGTAAGATAATTTGCATCAGTGTCATTCAGCTGAACTGTGTTCATAACCTTTTAGTATGCTTCTTAGTGACCATGTTTCCAAATGTCAACTAATAATTGAACCATGATTGGGATTTAACACTTAGTTAACTCTGTTTTGCTAAACGGAGTACTTGTAACTGATTCATTACCACGTCACCAACTAACGTTTGTAAAGAAGGACTTGAGGGCTGACTTCAAGTATTATTAACCCTTGATCTGGGTTCAAAGTTAACCATGCACCATTGGTGTGCATAGTACTCCAAAATGGCTAAATAATTTATTGCATAAGTTCTCTGTTACTGTAATTGAGATGTACTTTTGTAAAGTACTTTTGACAGCCCTGCAAATTGAAACTGGCTCCAGTGTACACTACAATTGAAATATAATATAAGAGCAGAAGCAACATTTTGTCACAACTCAAACTATATCTTTCTTTTCTATTGTCCAGGGATTTAGGAAGGACTTCCTGGATTTAGGAATTTAGGAATTTGGATTTAGGATTTAGGAAGGATTTAGGAAGGACAGAGTAGGACTTCCTGCCCTCTGATGTTTTGACGTACTTCATAGAGTTGTAAAATCTGCAACAAAATAAACAAGATAAGTATAAACAGTTTCGTCTTTCCCTTTTGAATTTAACAAGCTAGCTATATTTTACCATTTGTTCACTTTTGTATTCTCTGTTGCTGAAAAGATTACAGGAACAATAATGCTGCAGATCAAACAATGCCCTGTCATCTTGATGAAGATCAGAACATTTCTTCAGGCATGCTAAGTGAGACAAAAGGAATGTACAATGAAGGTTGTACAAAAACAGCAAATCTCCGTCGACTAAAACTTTATATATGTGGATGTTACCACATCGTGTAGTTTCCATCCAAAAGTAGGACTAGGCAAGGTTGTTTGGTAGGTTGTTGGCATGTTGATGTGCTATACCGTTACAGCACATCAATATAGATGAGGGGCAAACACAGTAGAGAGCGTGATGGCTGCAAACTCAAGTGAAGATTTATTCAACAGAACAAGAAACCGAAAGCATGAGTAGAGAAATGACAGTTGCGTCCGAGGTAAGGGAACTCTGCAAATTTAGGACCAATATGATGTAGTAGCCTTGCATGGCTCACTGCAGCTCTGACACATATTGAACAATACCAGTAGTGGGGCTTCAAAGACAATGAACGTTTGCTGTTTCACTGGGCATTCAAGTGTAGACGATGCATCTCTAGAAAATTAAATGGCGTTCCTTAGTCATAAAGTCATAACTACATCTCAACAGGAAGTATTCTTGTACCCTTCAAACAAGCTAGTAGTTCTCACCGGTTTCTTCTCGTCTTGTTGACGTCGTACTAATGTTTTGCACCTGTCCAAAGGCTAAAAAAATGTCACAAAGTAAGCAACACGTAACAAATCTAGTGCTTCCATCTGTGGACTTTGCATACCTGGTTTCAGCTATTTCTCTCATGTCAACTTCAGTGCCTGGATCACACACACACGAAGCAGTCTTGCGCCGCTTCAACACTGGAAGGTCCCTAAAATTAAATTTGTTGATGTTGACAATGTTGAGTACGGGACAAGTAGGATAACATAAGTTAAATGGAATACGTCGTCACTATATTATAATTTATACGTGTGTGACGCCTGTACATACCTAAGACGTTGTGTTGAACTCGTCAACTCGGTGAAGCAAAATCACTGGGTACTGAGCATCAGTGTGCTTCGGACGTCTTCGCAATTCGCCTTCTACGGCATCTTCGTAGTCATCGGCAGCAAAATGAGCTCAGCACACACGACACGTCTGCTGCATCTAATAACCGAGTGTTTCGAACCACATTCGTTTTCGCGCACTGTACTGTTGAATCTTGTGGTAGAAAACGCCTGTGCTTCATTTGTTACCAATTTCATTGTCTCCTGCATACATTGCAAGAGTATGGTATAACTGAGAAACACTATTTAAGTCGAGAGTCAGAAATGCAGCATAGTTTGAGACAAGCTTAAGATTTTTGTTGTATTTAGTGTCTATTGTAGAATTTGTGTACCATCTAAATAAACAAAAGGTATCACTTATTCAGTATGTCGTTACTTCCATTTGTGTATGTCTACTGACTCCCCCACTTCGTACATGCCTTTCGATCATCAATCTTCCATTTTGCACTGTATGTACTGCCATGTGAAGGGCTGTCCCAACGCACTGCAAATCCCACTTAAGGTGTATTGATACTGACTTCATGGGAGTTACTATGCTCCTTTTTAGGAGTTGTGATACTCTTTTCATGAGTGTTACTATACTCCTCTCAAGCTGTACTGGCAACCCTAATAAGGGAGTGAGGAGACTCCCTAACGAGAGTATCTGTACACTCTATGTGGGAGTGCTGGCACCCCCTTTAGGATGGACAGTAACGGTACACCCATAAGGTAGTATATGTGGCAAGGGTGTACTCTCAAAAAAGGAGGTAGAGTACACCTTTTTTTTTTAAAAGAGTGTAGATGTTTTGAGGACGTTATCGTCCTGAACGGCATTTGACCCTGAGCGATGTTTTCAGACTTTACGGGTGCGGACAAAAGAAAGCAGGGCGACATGACAAGGAACATTTGACCATTTATGTGTGCATTCGCTCGGGATTTGCGCCACGCCCACCCTGGCTCTTTGCTTGCACAGTGAAGGCACGCTAACGAATCATTTGCCCTTACCCTTGTATGACCCACGCAATACCCCCTTTCCCTCGGCGAGTTCGTTAATGCTTCCCTAGGTTTCCGCCAATCGGGCGCTTTTTGGTTCCCAGTTTGGCGCCAGTTCATCGAAATGGGAGGTTGGTTAGAAGTTAGAAGGGACGGCAACTTTGCGTTATAAAATGGGAAAGCAGCCATCATAGAGGAAAGAAAGTAGGTTAAAATGGAAAGATTTCTGCAGCTAGTCTTTCCACCGCTCAGGCTCTTGGATGTACTCCTCTTGGTCAGCCGCATATGAATGTGGCTTCGGGGACTTGCCACCTTTTGCCACATGTAGGATTGGTAATATTCAGTTGAGGACATTTGGCATTCCTGTGCATTGTGACTGGCGGCACCATTGCGAGGCTTGTGGTTTCATTATTTCACATTTGTGCGGTTAGCATCACAACTGGGTGCTCTATACGTGCCTTGAGTCGCGTTTGGGGAGCAGCCCCTGTTGCACTTGAAATGTGAAGAAAGAGAAGATATGGAAGAAGACTCTCGAAAATAAACCGATCCCCTGGCACCCATAACAGAGATGAAAGCATTCTCTTATCGCGCTCTTCCCTCAATCTCGCTCGTAGCTAGGTCGGGTCTCCCTGTCTTCGGGGTAAGAAGAACGATCTCGAACTCGGAGAAGCATAACCAAGTGTACACATCCGAATTGAAAGCAATGAAAGTGTCTTAACGTGTCACAGAGATGCAGCTTTTGTCGATATTTTGGCATAACGGATATTGTTATACGGATGATTTGGCATGTGGGTATTCTATGTGACTTCTTCCCTTCCGTCCTTCTCCATACCACGCGGGTACTTTAGAATGTTGAATGTGTCAGTTCAATGTTAGAATACATTCGTAAATTAGAAACAGGTGAATATTTTTAAGCACGAAAGTCTCGACATCCCGGTTCCCGGCCAAGTTAAACAGGTAGTGTCCACAGTACCGCTACTGTATTAAAAACGCAGACCAACAATATTCCATGCAGTTTCGTAATTAGCCGCGGAGTACCATCATAACGATCTACTATAACGCACGTGCCGTGGGCTGAGCTCCACAGCGCTCCTTCGCCGTGTCAAGTTCGTGGAAATCCCGGTCGGGAGGCGGTGGAAAGCCCCAATAGCACTCCAGAGTTGGCGCTTTCGTTTTTCATTCTCTTTCTTTGCCATTTCTCTCTCATCCGTGAGGCGTATAGCGCCAGGTAAGTGCCAACGAACGGCTTCCATTCCCGGCTGCTTCTGTTTTTCATTTATTCTTGCGTTGCTCTGAAAAATAGAATTTTTGGAGCCACTTCATTATTCCAGGTGTAAGCTGCTGCTGCGAGAAGCGGATTTGGGGATAGCCTTGAGCGTTGAGTGGTCCTATGATTGCGCCATACGGGCGTACCTGAATCCTGCTTTTCAATATCTTTGTTAACGACTTGGTAATCCGTATTGAACACTCTAATGTGCCTCAGTATGCTGATTTAAAGAAAATAAATTAATGGTCCTGAAGACGTTCGAAAACTTCGAACTGATATATCGCCCGTTGTAGATTGTTGTGCCAGAAATAGGATGGCTGTTAACCCTACTGAAAAGAAACACGTTACTCATTGTAACAGCATTGTGCGACATCGTCTGTCTCGTCTTTTGTTTATTGCGTCGCAACTGTCAGCAGCAACGTTACTCATTCACGAAAAACGCACGTATTGTGCACCGCATACTTTTACCCCATTGCCTGTGCTACTGTTACGAAAGATCTCAGCGCCGTCTTTGATTCCCAACTGCGCTTTCACGACCACGTTTGCTACTTACGTTCCTACCAGCTTTGAAAGTCCTTTCGTAGCTTACATACACATGCAAAATGTTTTTCAGTTCCGGTGTTTTTGTTCAGCCTTGTCGTTATGTTCTTCCACGGCTGCTTTATGTCTCACCTCACGTACTGAAGCTGTACAGAAGAAACTCCCGCATATTATTCATATACGACGACATACTGTTGAGTTGAGTTGATAAGAAAAGAAAAAAAAATGGTGAAATAGGCACTCATTACGAGAAACACATACCGTCATTCCTTCATCTCAAGCGACTTTCTATGTGCCATCTTTCCCTTGACAATTTGTTTTGCTCTAAGATCACGCATGGTATTGCCGACGCACCTTCCCTATTACGTTAGTTTCGTATTGTCATCCCTAGTCACCTGGCCCGAATATTTTGTATATGTCCCAACACACACCACTTGACTCCATGCATCTCAGGAATTCACCGCGCCTGAAATACCGTCCATTTCCATGTCGACCTCTTTGACTTTCGTACCAATTCCTTCAAGGTCTGGCTATGGAACTGACTGGACACTACTTAGCACACTTTCATTTTATGTAAACGTACACACAAGCATGCAGTCGCACCATATTGCATTACTTTGTCTTGTGTACTTTTTTTCAATACATTTGGACCACCATTTCATTTGGTGCCGCATGCTCTCCTCTTTTCTTTTTACGTATGACGTTCATTCATATGTGAGCCTGCTTCATATGTATGTCCTCCATGCTTTACTGGAACACTATATGTATGTCTACATTTTTTCGTGCGCCCACGCTAAGGCCTTGTGCTGTTCTTGGGCACGTAAATACTGATGATTAGTATTACTATCATTATTTATTGGCTTAGGCGGGTTCTTACATTGTATTCTGATGCGATAACTGCATAAAAATAAATAAATATAATAATAATTATTATTATTATTACCATACGTAATGTTCATAGATGTCACTACTTTGTTCTCGAAGGACACCAGATCTAACCTAAGGAAGAAAGAATTCCACCACCGGCAATTCAAAAGGCATAACCTCGTAATAGAGTACAGTCAACCCTCGTTTTATGAACCCTCGATTTACGAATTCCCTCGGTTTATGAACGGCGTCACGACGAACCACACTTTTTTCATCTATTTCTCCCTCGGTTTATGAACCCTCGATATCCGAACTGTGAACGGATTTTCACGGAACCAACCGCAAAAACATGTGTGTCCTGACCTCGATTTATGAACGGGGTTGCTGACGCACGGGGAAGTACTGGGATCGCGTCAATAAAGATGAACAAAGCATAAAGGTCAAGCACCCGTACAGTGTCCGCAGCCACAAGAATTAGAGAGTGAGAACAGAGGAGTGCATTTCCTGTGCTGATGGTGAACAAATATGTAAGCCGCGTGATGATGGTGCTTTAGTGCAGTTGTCAAATGATGGTGCCAAGGGTGATCATAGTGACAGTGAAGATAACTAGCAGTACTGTTCCGAAGCTGTGACAGCTCGCTCAGCTTGGAATCACATTCACAGTACGATACAGTGCTTTGAGTACCAGGCGCACGAGTCAGGTGCCAGGCTTCGATCGTCTCTTCCGAAGAAGACAAATACCGCCGAATGTAGGGTGGAAAGCGCAATTACGAAGTATTTTCACAAATAGACGTAGTCTAGTGCATTTCCCGTCGTATTTCAGCCCATTTCTCTTCCGCGCACCGCGCACCTCGATTTATGAACGATTTTTCGAGAAACGAAGGGTGTTCATAAATCGAGGGTTGACTGTACATACTATTTGCTCACTACAAATGACTGGTCTCGGAAATGCCGTCATTGCTTTCTCCCTTTCGTCTCTGAGTAGCAGATGCCGTGTCGCAGAGGTGCACGCTCTCTTTTCTCTCCTTACACTCCACACATTTAAAACTTACTCCTTTGCCTAGAATTCTTACTCGCCCTATAATCTGGCTACTCGATTTCGTTCCTGTTACCCTCCCAACTTGGAAGTCACTCCCACGCACTATATTCCCACTCCCCTGTACTCTGACTCTAAACTGCTTACTCCGTCCAGACAATGTTTAAGACACCCCGTGATTGTGGAGACACTTTGCTTCAAGTTTTCCAGGGGCTCCGCAAGGAGTTTTTTTTCAGGGGCAGCAAGCCGTGTCTGAGGTGAGACTGGTTTCTGCAAATTTCCCTCATTACATCTGTGTTCATTTACAAATTAAACGGATATCAGACCGAAGGACTAATTAATTGCTGATATCAGTTTAGTTTGTCTATGAACACAGATGTAATGAGGGAAATTTGCAGAAACCAGTCCACAAACATTGACGAAATGTAAGCCAGAAGCTCTGCATGGCATGACAGTTACATCCCCATAGGGGATTTTAGGGTAGTCTCCCTGCTTGCTCCCACAGCGGAGGCAGTGTTCATACCTTACCCGGTATTAAGGTATAACTCCCTTTGGACCATACCGAAGGAGGTCGTCAGGACAACATCTGCAGGTGCTAGCCTGACCCCCCTTGGTGGTGCTGGTACAGCTACTGCAATGTTTGACACGGTTACACCCCACAAATGGAGTTGCATGTTACTGCAAAAACTTAACTTTTACTCCAAAAGGGAGTGTTCCTTGGGACAAGCCATTTACTCCCTTAAGGGAGTCATGACGCCACCCCTTTTTCTTCACAGTGTACTTTCCCCCTCGCAGTGCTCCTCAAGGCTTAATTTCAGGCCGCACATTTTCAATGTCTTTATTAACGACTTAGCTAGGCATATTCGTCACTCTGATGTCCTTTAGTACCCCGATAACGTTATACACGACCCCAACGACGCTCATAATCTACAAACAGGGTTCGGAATCCCGAGCCGTTTTTCCAATCCCGGGATTTCGGGATTTCGAAATGTGGATCCGGAGATCCCGGGACGGGATCGGGATTTTTTCGCAACTATACCCAGGATAGAACTGTATTCGATCAAAGGGAGGAAGAGGGGGAGTTGGTGATAGTTCATGTCGCTTCAATGCAGCACTGAGACGGGACGAAGGGCGGTTAAGACAAGGAGACAAACGTATCTGCAAACGTTTGCAAATACGTTTGTCTCCTTGTCTTAACCGCCCTTCGTCCCGTCTCAGTGCTGCATTGAAGCGACATAGAACTGTATTCACTTGCACAACCATGCTATCGCAAATTGCGATATAGTTCGCGTCTTCTGCCATCCCCACGGAACATTCTAGTGAGAAAAAAAAACGTAAGAAAAACTGCTCACGGGGAAAACCTGCGCATTAAATTGAGCATTCGCACCGTGCCGGAATGTCGACTTTGCAATGGAATGCGTCTCGTGTTGTCGTGTGCTATGGAATATCCTCTGGCTGCGCCCCAGTATATTTCCGGCAGTGAGTAGTGCACGGAAAGATACATATTTATGACGTACAGCAATTCTGTTTACGCAGCCGCTAAAATCAATGACGTATTTCGCATCATCCGCTGGAATATTCCGGGGAATATCGCTTGTGTGAATACATGGAATGGTGCGTTTCGCTCGTCTTGCCTTTTATTCACCCACAGTGACTGTTGTGTTCTATTCTGCTAGCCGAATCTATAGTTTCCTGAAAAGGTTGTCTCGATTTTTTTTTACTTTTTTTTGCTTTCTTCTTCTTGCTTCTTGATTTCGGGGTCCCGGGACCCCGGGATGCGAACCCTACTACAAACTGATGTTTCCTCTGCGGTTGAATGGTGCTCTAAAAATGGGACGGCTATTAATCCAAGCCGAAACATGTGACTTACTCAAGAAAAAACGAACATAATATGCAATACATACATGTACATCTGTTCCGATGCCATCAAGCGTGTAGATGTCCTGAAGCATTTTGGGGTCGTTTTCGTCTCCCACCTACGTTTTCATAACCACGTCTCCTACGTACGCTCTTCAGCTCTCGAAATTCTTGGCTTGCTCACATCATGCGAAATCTTTTCCACCCCCTCTTTGTTTCTTCACCTTTATTGTTCCTTTATTTTACCGAGGCTGGAATACGCGTCTCCAGTGTGGAATTCTCTTTCCTACACTGACTCGTCACGGACTAAAGTTGTCAAAAAAAAAAAAAAGAAAGAAAGAAAGAAAGAAATCTACACATTGTGCATAGCGTGTTTTTGAGAAATAAATCTGACTTTAGAATATACGTCTACAGGGAGATAATGTCATTTCTTAACCTCGAACCACTCTCAATGTGACGCCGTTTTCATGACATTATGCTTTGTTACAAGGTCTTACGCAGTTTTCTCGATACACCATCTTTATTACATCAGCTTATAGTCGTACCTGTCAATGTAACCAGATACACGAATATATTGTACCTATCCCACCATATACTACCTGCAAGTCTTCAAAACGCTCCTCTGGTGCTCACTCAGGAACACGTGAAGTTGTACATCTTTTTTTTTTATCTTCTTCTTATTTATTGTCATGTATTGTATGTCTTAACATGAATATATTCCTGTTGCTGGATATGTTCTGTTGTGTATAATTTGTATATGTATACGTGTGTAACGTCGTCAAGAAAAATAATAACGAAATAATGAAGCACGTAGGCAGAGTAACTATTTAATATGAGAGCTTTCGTGCAGAACCTGCCTTTCTTCATACAAAAGAAGCAGTTAAAACATTGCGTATATAAGGAGTGGGAACGCTGAGAGAAGGAACCAAAGAATAAGAGAGAAGCAACGCAAGGATGAAATCACAAAGAACGAAACAGAAGGCTATGCATTGGATAGATATCCGACGCCGAAACCGTTGGAAGAAAGGTACCCCACTTTTTCCGTTTGAATTTCTGCCAGCCGTGCATGTCCGTATATCAATGCGCTTGTCAATGTATAGCCTTCTGTTTTGATCTTTGTGATTTCATCCTTGCGTTGCTTCTCTCTTACTCTTTGGTTCCTTCTCTCACCGGTCCCGCTCCTTATACAGGGTGTCTCAGTTAAATCCCCGGGCTAAATAATTCGCGAACGTGTGCGCCAATCGAATAACTTTCTTTGTTACAAGCACCTGTCTGACCTACAAGCTGCGCACCGTGTGAATGAGTGGGAGGCGCTCATTATTTAAATAAAAATTCAAATGAGTCTCGTAAATAACGTATGTTCTAAAGCAGGGCGCCGTCGGCATTAAAACGGGTACTACCCCTTTTGGAACCATCAGCTGACACCTTCTAGGGAAAAATCTGCCACCGAAGCGGATCATTTGTTGCAGTAATTAATTGGTTTGCGTATACATATTTTTGTCGGGGCTCGTCGCGATTAGACGCAAAAGGACGCTCTTATTACACTCCCTTATCCACCAATGAATTGTGTGTTCTTGAGCTTACTTCGCAACAGGGAGTGCTGAAGAAGAAGTAACAGCGTCAGACCGGCTTCGCCAGACCCCATGACGGTTATCTGACTGATATGCGTCATTTCTGCGTTATGATCACAATGACGAAACACAGTTTACCACATAATACCTTGATATCACATGTTTCCACTAGCACAGCACTGGCCCAAGCTTTTTCTTCAGCAGTAACCGTTGCGAAGTGACCTCGAGAACACGTAATTCATTGATAGATAAGAGAGTGGAAGAGCGTCCTTTTGGTGCTTCACCGCGACCAGCCGCGATGAAAATACGAGGGGTGCTCAAGTCAAATCGGGACTTCCGGTCTCTTGAGTGTACAAATGGCTCGCACTACTCCTTTTTCGTCATTTTCACACGCGACAGGCCTCCGCGTTCACCACGTGGTGGTCCAAAGTTCGTGTAAATCAGAAGACACGTGCTGGCCAAGATGGCCGACAACGAGGCGAGCGCGCACATCGAACAGCGAATTGTCATCAAGTTTCTCGTAAATGAAGGCGTAAAGTCATCTGAAATTCACAGAAGACTTCAGGCTCAGTATGGCCACGATACACTTAGCCGCAGCAAAGCGTTTGAGTGGTGCAAACGGTTCCGAGACGGCCGTACATCAGTGCAGGACGATCCCGGCCGGTGCGGCTCAGAGCCCAGTGTCAGTGTTCCTGAGAACATCCAAGTTGTGGAGCGCCTGATCCTCAAGGACCGACGGATAACATGTCTCGAATTGGCTCAAAAGACGGACTTTTCTGTGGGAACGTTGAACACTATTATTCATGAGCACCTCCAGTTTCGGAAGGTTAGTGCCCGCTGGGTCCCGAGGCAGCTCTTCGTGTTTGACCAGCAGAGAAGACTGGAAATCTCCCAAGAGCTAAGGTACCGTTTCGACACTGAAGGACCGCCATTCCTTGATCGGATCATCACGTGCGATGAAACGTGGGTGCACCATTTCACTCCTGCATGAGTCCAAACGCGAATCAAAACAGTGGAAGCATCCAGGCTGGCCAGCTCCCAAGAAGTTCCGAAGCACCCCGTCTGCGGGTAAGGTCATGGCCACTGTTTTCTGAGACAAGGCTGGCGTGGTTCATGTTGATTTTCTGCCCAGTGGTACTATCATCAATAGTGCATATCATTAGCAGGTTCTCAGGGATGTGCATAAGGCGCTGAAGCTAAAGCGGTCCTCCTCCTACAGGACAATGCACGCCCGCATACCGCGTATCTCACGACATGCACCTTACAGTAACTTGGCTGGGAGTTGCTGCCACATCCCCTTTACAGTTCAGACCTCGCCCCCAGCGATTTCCATCTCTTCGGGCCACTGAAGGCGTTCCTTGGGGGCCGGCACTTCAGCTGCGATGACGAGGTTAAGAATGCGGTCCGATCATGGCTGCTACGCGCCGGTAAAGATTTCTACGCTGCTGGCATCCAAGCCCTCGTGAAACGCTTGGACAAGTGCATTAGTGCAGCTGCAGATTACGTCGGTAAATAAAACTAATTTCTCGCCAGTAAGTTCATTTTACTTTTGCGAAAAATGAAAAGTCCCGGTTTGACTGAAACACCCCTCGTATGTAAAACGAAACCAATTAATTACTGCAACAAATGACCTGCTTCGGTGGCATATTTTGATTGAAAATGTGTCAGCTGAAGGTCCCAAAAGGGGTAGTACTCATTATGCCGATGGTGCCCTGCTTTAGAAGTTATAGTTTCACGAAACTCGTTCGAGCTTTTATTTAAATAATGAGCGCCTCCTACTCATTCACACCGTGCGCAGCTTGTATGTGATATCGGACAGACACTTGCAAGAAAGAAAATTATTCGATTGGTGCACCCGTTCGCGAATTATTTATCACGGCGATTTAACTCAGACACCCTGTATAAGGAACGTTTTAACTGCTTTGTTTGTATGAAGCAGGGCAGGCTCTGCCGGAAAGCTCACGTATTATATAGTTGCTCTGACTTGGTGCTTCATTCTTTCCCTGTTATTTTTCTTGACAGCGTTTCAACAAGCTGGACTGTGTATTATTTTACCCTCTTGATCTGATACGTGTGCATGTGTTTGTCCTTACCTGTACGGTCTACGTGCTCCAATACCGAGGCCGTTCTTGGGCACGGTAATAAAGAATATTATTATTATTATTACTAACATCATCATCATCATCGAACGCAGCTGCATATTTCGGCAGTCCACTGGTACGGATCAAGATACTGCAATACTCGTCTCACACGGGAATGTCCTTCACCATAAGCAGGACTGCAGTAATCCTGCTAACTGCGTTGCTTCTAACAATCGTCCTTATTGTCTCGTTGCTGCGCGTCCCCACGCATTATAGCTCTCCCGCGGGAACTTTTCTTACATTACAAAACAGAAATTAGGAAGTTGGGATCGGGAAGTGACCCGAATATGAATCCTGGCACTGGCTGTGGTGGGTCTTCTTCACGCTTTAAAAGAAAATATCGGCAAAACTCCCTGTGAAGTTGGCCCAGGACACCCCTGAGCAACATCCAGCCATCCAGATAAGATGTAAAGATAAGTAAAAGATGGCATCGATGTGAACCTGCATTCCAAACGAATTAATAGACGCGTAGTGAATCGTAACGGATCCCTCTCTGCCATCACTATACTCCCCTATTAGGCCAGCGCGAGGTCCGAGCCATTTCTCAATCGGTACTAACCCGTATTTACCCTTTCCCTTTAACGCTACGTGCATACCTTACAGTTAGGACTTATCGGACATCACTCTCAAGTACACAGGGAAGGTGTGATGCACCCGCCTACTCGCGTTGCATCCACATTAATGTTTAACACAACCAAAAGGGCACCAATCGTCCCACGCTGAGTCGAGGCAAAATGAGACGAGACCGCTTTACAGTAATAGCATCTTTACTTTCCTAGCCGTACAACATCGCATCATGTGTGACAGGCTCACCCTCCGACGTGGCTTGCAGGCTGTGGCTGACGGGCCTTCGTTGAAGAGACACTCTCTGCGATGGTCCTGGTCGAACCCTGTTGGTATTCAATGCAGATCCGGGGACGCAGACATGTCGTCTGTGACGCGTGGCCTGGTCGGCGCTGATGGTAGGTTCGGGGAGGTGTCTGCCGGCGGACAGGCGATCTCGGAGCTCCCAATCGTCAGGATATGTTTTCTCGTCGGTTGTCGGGTCTCCTCTGTCCTAAGTCAAAGAGCGATAAAAACCGGGCTGCTTGGTGGTACATCCCAAAAGCGATAAAACCCCAGTGCAGGGGACACAGAGGAACAAAACATGAGAGTGCATGGGATTGTGCATGACAGTGCTTCTTCTGTTTTGTCTGTCTGTGTCCCCTGCACTGAGGTTTTATCGCTTTTGGGATCAGTCAAAGCCCTTCCTTTACGCGAAGGCTCGGTCCCTTTGTTCCTCGCCCACCCACTTCTTTCCCTTCGAACACTCTGCACATATGGTTTTCATTCGGCTCTAGGTACGCGATCCTTTGATGCCGCCGTCAGTGCCACCGTGTCGCCGGAGGTGACGGGGTCCACTAATTGCTCCCAGACACGGAGCCTTGGCGCATCGCTTTGCTCCTCTGAACGTCACCTGGTCTGCACTACTTGATCCACCCAGCATATTGTTAATGTCCCAGGTTCTCCCGAAGGGTCCGTCACAAAGAAGAGCCTTCGAGAAATGACAGTTCCTGCGACAGTTCATGCAACATGAGAGGAGTCACATCTTATCAGAGCAGGATAACTCTCACTGAGGAAATACTCTATCGACTGGTTCCATCAGCGTGATAGAATTCTGTAAATAATAGAATACCTTACTTGATTATTTACGTGATTCATATTGATTGAGTGAATTGATGATAGATTGCAATTTGAATTATTGGATATCAAATAGTTACTGATTCGGGGATAGCGGGATGGGGCTCATGCAACACGATACATGAGGGATATTCGAAGGTCATCATCCACGTGGTAGAGGCCTGAACAATTGCTGTGAATGACTCGTACCAGAAGAAAGAAAACATTTCGGCAAGTCATACCTGTTCAGTAAAATTAATTACGAATTCAAAGTAGAAGTTCCAGAAGCTAGGCTAAGACATTTTATTGTTTTCTGCATGTAGAGGAGAGAGATAGAAAACAGTAAAGGGCCTATGAATTCTACCAACTACCAACACTACCAATGGCGATTGAAACGTGTTGCCTGTGACACCTTTGTAGAGATGAATCCGATAGGTCCGTATCCGACGAATGCGGTCACTTACCTCGGCTACTGATCGCTTCTGCATTCGGTCAGTCCGCCACTGTGTTTCAACGTGTGCAAGCATCTCTTCTTGTTTTCGTATTTTATGGTGAATTCCATTGGGAGAGCAATTTTTTGCCCCGCTCTGGGTCGGGTCATGCCCAAGATTCGCGGACAAAAACTTAAAGCGTGCTTCGCCTGTTTACACCCATAGACGCAATGCATAAGAAACGCATAATTTCATTTTGACGGAGAACGCCGACAATTTTCACTGGTTCGCCACTGGATCCTGTGAGATTTACATACAAGGAATTATGCCGAAAAGGAATTACCCGTATATCTATAAAGGCTTTTGTTCCCCCAGCGTTTGAAATCTCACACATTGTACTCAATGGGACAGAAGTAGAAATCGCGCTCCATCGTGATTTCACAGTCTTATACATCAAAATATATCCGCTTTAGGTAATTTTCCACTGCAGTTGCACAAGTAGGGGGACCATGTTTGGAACCTGAAGTGAATGTCTTGGTTTTGTAGCGAGCCAATTTTGTTCCTGAGGGCATCAAACTGCGACTAAAATGTAAGTCGTTACACTTAAAGAGGGCTTAGCCTATCGTCACTGCCGGATGTAGGAAAGCCGACTGTATGTTTGAGCACGTGTAAATGGGAGGAGGAATGAAACTCGAAATGGAGGGGAATTATCGGAGTTCAGCGCACATTCTCCTCTGATAACCGGCACCGCAAGACGGGTTTGATAAAAACAACTACAAAATAAAGGTGTGCTTTCACGGCCAAAGAGGCTGAAGAACATTTCTGGTGATTTCTGCTTTTCTGGTGACTTCTGACAGAAAAGACAAGGTTGCAGATACTGCGTTCCCCTGAGATTCGCGTTTTGGGAAATCGAACGCTCTCTTCTTCTTAGTATCACTTTCTTAAACCCTTTCTGACATTGTACTTATGGCGTTAAAAAGATGTACAAAAATTATTATGGCTGTAGTGTACCATTATTGCACTGTGGTCTGCCCGCCGATGATTTCCTTTTCATCTTTACCTTATCTGTGACCGTCATGTTGTATGTATACAATGTATCCTTACTCTTATGTTTCACACTCTTTCTTAATTTTTCCTCGCAGCACCACGGGGAAGCTTGGTTGCCCCCAGTATGAAATTTGATGGGTACCTTAATGGCTGTAAAATCGTTTATTCTGTCTAACGACGTTATATAACTCTATTTAGGAGATGCGAAGGCAAGACCAATTTTTTTCTTTTTCGTTCTTTATGCATACACTTGTCTCGGCGACAGCATGCTTAAACTGTGCATGGCCGGGTCATTGCGCCTGCGCTGTGCGGGAGCGTCATTCACGAACAAAATGTGTATGTCATCTAAGTAAGGTATATGCCCCTACGTTCAACTCACTTAAATGCGTCGAATACAACTGGAACCTAGCACATATAATCGTGTTGTGTCGATGTTTTCTTGACTTTAAGCCAATCATGGCGGCGTATCTGTGCAGAACTTAACACATTTCCAGAATCGCGCTTTTTGCTCTTTCCTTTAAGCAAATGCTCGCAGACATCCATCATTCTGTGCAGTTACCTGCTCATTTTAGCGGCATGTTTTGAGCGTGAAATAGTGCACCCTGGGCGATTTTTGCAAACACTCCAGGTGACGTTGTACTTCGCCTTGAACAAAGTACTGTCAATAGCCTAAGATAACGTTACACCAATATTCCCATCACCACCAGATCAATTTTTTTTAGTGTACACCAGGAGTGCCGAACTCATTTGTGTCTGCGGGCCGCATTGGACTTTGGAGGACCTACGCGGGCCGCATTCGAGCGCTTTTGGGATATTCTGCTTCTGGCATACAGGGTGTCCCAGAAAACGTGTCATTGTATTCTAATAAAAAAACTACGCCACCTAGAACCATGCGCGACCTAGAATGCGGTCGACGGCATTTGTTCTTACTTGGTTTTTGCCACCTCCTGATGTGTATGTTATGTAACCTACGTCTAATTATGTAAATTTTTGCAAAGTGAACTCGGAAATTTGCCAAGTAAAGGTCACTTTTTTACCCCACCAACGTGAAGAGCATGCCGAATTCTGCCATTTTCTGCGACACCCTGTAGATGATCCAATTCACTCGGGAGATCACTAAGCCTACCGGTCCGTGTCTAGTAGCTTTGAAGGCACTAATATTACAAATAAATGCCCAAATAAATGCTAATAAACAAAGAAACGCCCCGATCAAACAGCTCGCCTAAGGTAAAGTAATTGCGTGCTTCCAGTGACTTGTACTCTTTCACAATATCATCTATGTACCGGCTCGGCGAAACTATTAGATTAACTACAGTGTGATTGTGATCGGCGGCATGTTTTCTGGCTGGGCTGTCCAGTTGTCGATGTGTAGCGCAAAGAGATCGTCACGTTGTATATCGTTCATAAACAACTTGGTTTGTATAGCGACACTTGTCTGATTCCTTCATAGCTCTAAATTATACTGGTATTGTGGAAGGAGAGAGTCGAGAGCGGTGTAGCAGTGCAGCAGAGCCGATGTCGCACCTGCGGAAAGCATTCGCACGGCTGCGTTCATTTTATTTTACCAACACCTACTAGACAGTATCAGGCCTGCGCGCCTACGTCACCCCACGGAGGCCTGTCGGCCTTTGTGACCTGCGTCAAGTTTTCTTCTCGTTCGCTCTTTCATCGGCATCATAGCAGCATCCACAGCAGGCCTTCCTGTGTGACGCCGTGTCACGTGGGAGCAGGCCTGATGCTACCTAGGAGGTGTTGCTTTTTCCCACACCAACTCTGCGCATGCGTTGAAGGCGCCTCTTGTTTGAACGAACAGATCACTTCTCTTCGTGTGAGTTTGTACTGCTGTCGGGCGGTAATTCGAAACTAACTTCGAAACACTTTTTTTTCAGCGGAGAAGAAAAGAAAAAGAAACAGAACTGAGAGGAGGTACCTAATCACGAGTAAGAGAATCGAAGACCCCCTTACCCCTCTATACAACTGCGCCACTGACAGTTTTGCTATATTCCCTATAGTTAAAAGGATCACCAAATAACTTTATTTAACGAATTATGTAATTTACGAGGAAACAAAAAATAGACTGAGTATCTCTGCACCCTTTCTAACATTACGCATTAAGCCTCATGCAAGAGCGAAGCGCCATTTTTATAAAAATGTTTGACACATTTTAAATGAAACGCCCTTCAATAATAATGAAAAGAGAAAGTGTCGGATGGCATTGGGAATGCCATTCATACCAGCGATACTCCTCTAAAAAGAAATCTGGCATTTGAAAGCGAGGAAGCAGTTTGAAGAATCCTTATCAAGCTAGGGCGCTCGTTATCACCAATCAAAAGGAAGTGATCCATGATAAGTGTTCGCTCTCTCCTGTCCTCCTCCTTCCTTTCGGGTTTCATGCGTCCTCTCACCTATACACATGTACAAAGGTAAAGTTGTCTCACTTAGACAACACGTGCTATTAGGCTAAGCGCACTTTAGGGAGACGTTCCCGCGAATCTTTGCATGTTCGTGCATGCTCCCGGCGTGGTCGCACGCGGTTGCTTTGGCCACGTGGGGTTCAGTAAATACAATCGTACAACCAAATTGGGGTTCAGAATCGCACAATATAATTACACGCAGCAAGGCGCACCGTCATTTCCACTCTTCAAGAGACGCACAGCAACCTGCGCGACACACGCGTTAGGGGTGGGCGACTTATTTCATTTTTTTTCATTTCATTTTAATACCTTAAAGGGCCTTAATGCATTACATAAGGGGGAGACAATATATACAATCACTATATACCTCAAAATAGGTACAACTCAATGCACGACCTTTCGAAAGCACTTACATTGATTGGCAATAGAATATCAGGTGGCAAAGAGTTCCAGTCGCGCAAAGATAATATCAAAGGAGAATTTCTATAATACTCACTACGGCAGACGGGAAGAGCTAACCTGTAACGTGGTGAATGCGGTCACAGAAGAAGGGGGCAGGGGTGACAAAGGAAGACGATGCGTTGTAAAGCTTATACATTGTTATTAGTCTGTGGACCTTGCGCCTATTTTCTAAAAGTGGAATTTCTTTGTCTCTCTTAAACTGTGTCATACTGGTTTCCCTGTCATAAAGGTTAAAAATAAAACGAGTGGCTTTCGTTTGGATGGACTTTAGTTTTTGAATTAGGTATTTTTGCCACGGGTTCCAAATGATAGACGCGTACTCCAGTTTGGGCCGGATCAATGAATAATACGCGATTAGCTTGACATCAGGTGAAGCGAGACAGAGTGTGCGACACAAGAAACCCAGTGTCCTAAGTGAGTTACTACAAGCGTTTTCGATATGTGCCCTCCAAGAAAGGTCACAGGAAATCAGAACTCCAAGATACCTAAACATGGTCACTATGTCAAGAATTTCGTCATTAAGAGTATAATCGCTGGGTATTTTAATATTTCGTCTGGAAAAAGTCATACATTTTGTCTTCGATACATTAATTTCCATTAACCATTGGCTGCTTCATTCAGAAAGGGAGACCAAATCGTTCTGTAAAGCAACGCAGTCCTCTACACCACTGATTTCTCTGTACACAACATCATGAGCATAAAGGCGTACAGAAGAATCTACACGTAAGTGAAGATCATTTGTGTAGATAAGTAAGAGAAGGGGACCGATCACAGACCCTTGAGGCACGCCTGACACTACCTGTGAATAAGAAGACAGTGCACTACCCCACCTAACACACTGTGTTCTTGCAGACAAGAAAGCACGTATCCAGTTTACTATGCTATTTTTAATGCTTAATGATTCGAGCTTACAAAGAAGGCGCTTGTGCGGCACTTTGTCAAAGGCTTTCCGAAAGTCGATAAAAACTGCATCGACTTGCCTACCAGAATTCATGCTTTCATAGACGTCAGAAATTCAAAAACTTGCGTCTCACACGAATACTTTTTTCGGAAACCATGTTGGTTCTTGAAAAGCATGTTGTTATTATCCAAAAAGTTCATAATATGGGAATATATAATATGTTCCATAACCTTACAACAGATACAAGTTAAGGATATCGGCCTGAAGTCAGAAGGAGCGTGAGGTTTTTCGGTTTTAGGAATTGGTGTAACTATTGCATGCTTCCAATCGGAAGGCAACTGGGAGCAGTTCAAAGACTGTTGAAAAATTATCTGTAGGACTTTACATGAGTACTCAATTGTTATCAGCAGAAGCTTCGCAGAAATAAGGTCAAAACCAGGGGACGACGATAAAGACAAAGATTCAATAATTTTGAGGATCCCCTCACAAGTGATAGAAAGTTCGTTGCATTCATATTGAACGTTTAGGTTAGGAACGTCACAAGCTTGCACCGAGAGATCAGTGTCAGCTTCATCAGAAAATACTGAAGAAAAATAATTATTAAGGGCGTTAGAACACTCATCGTCTGACACAGCATCGCCATTTACACGGAGAAGGTTCTTATTCGTGGCAGCCCCGAACTGGCCGACAATGACCCTCCAAAACCTCTTAGGATTTGTTTTTAAGCTTGCGCTTATATTGCGCTACCCAGGCATGCGGAGAACTTGCTTTAGGTGTGGGCAGTCAGGACATTTTAACAAGTCCTGTTCGGTGCCTGCGTGCTCTAGGTGTGGGGAGGTGACCTGTGAGAAACCCTGGCGTAGGTGTGGAAGAGACCATACTGCTAAGTCGTGCTCGGTGAAAACCTGGGCGTCCCGTGTGGTGGGCATTCCAACTGCTTCGGAGACCGATGGCGTTGGGTCTGCACCTGCAGAGAGTGCGCCTTCTGCGGATGTGGTGTCACAAGTCACTGATTCTGTGGCATTGGAGCCTGTCGCTGTTGTCACTCCTAACACAGTGGATGGGGTGGAGGCAGGTATGTCGTCCGTAGCCTCTGTGCCGCTTCCGAGGGACTCAAGTGAGGATGAATGCGAAAATGATAACTGTGATGCAGTTGTAACAGTAGGGGGAGTCTGCGGTTGATGATGGTCGCTGGTTCCCAGGCGACGTATCTCTTTCAAGTGGCGACGAAGCGTCGGGTCAAAATGATGGTGACATTTGCATGGAAGCAGAGGCGCAAGTCTTAGACCAAGTCTTAGACCAAGCAACATAAGTGTAAAGGTAGTTTTTGTGAAGGCATCATTTCTTATTATTATTTATTTATTTATTATGAATACCTGCAGCGCCCGTAGGCATTATAGCAGGACAGTGGAGCGATACAAAGCAAAGCGATCGCATAATTACACAATATTTGCACATGACACATTCATACCAATTTTTCAAAACAATGATCACGCCGAAAATAAAAAGGTTGAAAGTCTGCGCAAAAAACAAGGCAAATTTAGGGCCACTAACGAAGAGTCGTGGCATGTCGTGGCCACTTCCAGGCTCTGCAGGAAGCAGACTACTTTCTCCCTGGAGGATGTCAGGTGGTGCGCCAACACTTCTTTTAGATGCAGGCATGTCGTGGCCACTTCCAGGCTCTGCAGGAAGCAGACTACTTTCTCCCTGGAGGATGTCAGGTGGTGCGCCAACACTTCTTTTAGATGCAGGCATGTCGTGGCCACTTCCAGACTCTGCAGGAAGCAGACTACTTTCTCCCTGGATAATGTCAGGTGGTGCACCAACACTTCTTTTAGATGCAGGCATGTCGTAGCCACTTCCAGGCTCTGCAGGAAGCAGACTACTTTCTCCCTGGAGGATGTCAGGTGGTGCGTCCACACTTCTTTTAGATGCAGGCATGTCGTGGCCACTTCCAGACTCTGCAGGAAGCAGACTACTTTCTCCCTGGATAATGTCAGGTGGTGCACCAACACTTCTTTTAGATGCAGGCATGTCGTGGCCACTTCCAGACTCTGCAGGAAGCAGACTACTTTCTCCCTGGAGGATGTCAGGTGGTGCGTCCACACTTCTTTTAGATGCAGGCATGTCGTGGCCACTTCCAGACTCTGCAGGAAGCATACTACTTTCTCCCTGGAGGATGTCAGGTGGTGCGCCAACACTTCTTTTAGATGCAGGCATGTCGTGGCCACTTCCAGACTCTGCAGGAAGCAGACTACTTTCTCCCTGGAGGATGTCAGGTGGTGCGTCCACACTTCTTTTAGATGCAGGCATGTCGTGGCCACTTCCAGGCTCTGCAGGAAGCAGACTACTTTCTCCCTGGAGGATGTCAGGTGGTGCGCCAACACTTCTTTTAGATGCAGGCATGTCGTGGCCACTTCCGGACTCTGCAGGAAGCAGACTACTTTCTCCCTGGATAATGTCAGGTGGTGCACCAACACTTCTTTTAGATGCAGGCATGTCGTGGCCACTTCCAGGCTCTGCAGGAAGCAGACTACTTTCTCCCTGGAGGATGTCAGGTGGTGCGTCAACACTTCTTTTAGATGCAGGCATGTCGTGGCCACTTCCAGACTCTGCAGGAAGCAGACTACTTTCTCCCTGGATAATGTCAGGTGGTGCGCCAACACTTCTTTTAGATGCAGGCATGTCGTGGCCACTTCCAGGCTCTGCAGGAAGCAGACTACTTTCTCCCTGGAGGATGTCAGGTGGTGCGTCCACACTTCTTTCAGATGCAGGCATGTCGTGCCCACTTCCAGGCTCTGCAGGAAGCAGACTACTTTCTCCCTGGAGGATGTCAGCGGGGGCATCCGCACTTCTTTCAGGAGCAGGCATGTCGTGGCCACTTTCAGGCTGTGTGGGAGGTAGACTGGGTCCTCCCTCGAGGATGTTGAGGTGCTTGCGCCAAATGTGCTTACTGTAGGATGGGAAGAGAATGGAGGACTGCATACATGCGGTCAATCCACAAACGCAGTTCTTTTCATGGCTATAGCTGCCAAGGAGGTGACGAAACAGTGCTTTCAAGGAAGGCGCCCTCCATTGATATCTGGGATATATGACGTGACGAATTGGTAGCATCTACAAAAGCAAAATTCATAGAGGGAAATTAATCACGGGCTTAATATATATATATATATCAGAGACGCCACCGCAGTGATCTCCATATGAAACGTCTTTTCTCGGCTGCTGAGAATAGCCCCGGTTGCGGTGGCGCGCTAGTGCAGTTGGGCCCAATCTCCCTACCCAGGGTCACCACTGATGCGCTAGATGACCCTTCTGTTTACATTGGGGATGCACGCGACTCGTAAGGCTCAATCCTGGGCCGCGACAACCCGCTTGCTCCCACAGTACTCGTGTGCGCCTGCCAGCGCTGCTTTTTCCAGCGTAACTCTTCATGAGAACGGAAGTTTCTATTCTTCTTTGGCACGTGTATAGGGATCGACATGCTATAGGTGGCGTGCATGTGACGTCACGCCATAGCTTTACCCGTGCTTTTTCCCTCTTTCTGGTGATCCAGCTTACGCAAATGCACCACACCTATACCGAACGCCACCACTCCCGACTCAATCGCAGATAGAGCAATGCGCGCAGAAAGAGCGCCGACGCGTTTATTTTTAGCCCAAATTACAACGCGTGTCATGCGGCACTGCATGGTGCCGTCGAACTGCACGAGTCATACGTTCTTGTGGAATGGCATCTTTGCACTAGACGGCGATATCAAAATGAATCGTGCATGACACGCAGTTACAGAGCTATGAACGTTATAAGGGCGACATGTTTTCGTTGCATGCGGTTTTAGGATGTGTACCCCCTACCGAAATGAAAGACGTTTCACGTCAAAAAAAGGCGAAAAATCGGCTGCGACGTGCTTCCAGTTAATGCTGTGCTTCCAAGGATAGAATAGCACTGCTTACTGTGAATAACGTCGTCCAACAAACTGGTGGACAACCTACAGCCACACCGTCAGTTACGGCATTCCTGAAACTGAAACTGTAGTACTAGCGCAACACGTCATTAAGTCATGGAGCGAGAATGTCGGGACGAGCTGGACTGGATAGGAGGAAGACGTTACTGATATCTTAACGACAGCGGTTCATTCGTAGGCTCGTGCCACTCAATTCGCGCCGCCATCGAGTAAAGAGAGGAAGTAAAGCTGGTAAAGCGTCTTCTACGCTCACAGCTCACAGCTGTGGCTAAACACGAGCAAGCAACCGAAAACCTGCAACTGCAGCACTCGGAAACGGAACCAGAACGAGCTACTTTGGGCCAAGTTTCGCCTGTTTACAAAGCAATAATAAACTTTTAATGTTTCAAACTAAATGGAATAAATAGGACAACTGGCTCAGGGGTGGGTACTTGAAAAGGAGAGAATTTTACCATGGTGACTGGACCCAAAGCAGTCTTGAAAGTCAGTAGCCAAGAGCATCCAAGCCAAAGCTCGTGGCGGGTTACATGGGTTGCATGTGTGTTGTCGCCCGTCTGACTTCGACCTCAGTTGTAAGTATTCCGCATTTCGTCAACGATTGGGTGTTGTATCGACGATGCCAACCGTGACATGCCTGGTCACAATCCCATCCATGTATCCTGTGTTGGTTTAGTAATGCGCAATCCCGCTGGACACGCTGCACCTCCGCACTTCACGTTCGTGATCCAGGTTTTCATTTAACGCCGTCTGCCCACTTAAGTTGCAAATTAAAGGAAAACATTGATCCAGGATGTCTACTTGAAATATATACACATTAATGCAAATGCTATTTCAGCTGTTTAAGCGTTTGTCCATGTCGTTTCCTTCGTTCGGGCCGCTGCCATCACCGCCGTCTTGCTAGCTCGGAAGCGGTAGTGCGAGTAGAGAGAAGACGAAGAAGTGAAAGGAAGGCGCCTGTGCCAACCCTCCTTCAAGTGCGTAATCATGTTCGCGAAGGCGGGACAATGTCTGCGTTGTTGATCTCTGTCGCCGAGACTCGCTTTGTCCGCACCTGAGGACGATCGTAATCGGTGCCTAAGCACGATTGCGCGCAATGTGGATCCCGCCTCAGTGCGTTTTGGGTATAAGTTGCCCGTAACACTAACTGATGTAAAATAACAACTTTGGTACTGCACCACACGCTTCCGTTTAGTTTTACTCGATGTCGTTATTATATGACAACTGTATAATTCCGGTACTTCACTAGTTTCGTTCCCTTTAGTCCTCGGCCATGTTCTGGGAGTTTACGAAATTCACGTATGCGTAACCGTTATAGCAGGCGTTGGAATCGAATAGACGATTATTCGATTCCATATTCGAAAAATTTCGAATATTTGCACCGGCTTATTTGTAAATCAAGCAGTGAAGTAGCAGCACCCGTTTATCCTTGTAGGGCTCTAGTCTGTTTCCAAAAATAAAAAGCACCATGAAGGACAGAGAGGAACCAGGTGAGGTGGTGGAACTTAACATCCGTAAGGAAACCCTGTGAGTGATGCGGAAAGTGAAGATGAACACAGCACAGCGTCTCAGAAAGCACCCCGTGTTTACCAAGCGGTATAAATTTCCTAATTTTGCAAGTTTTCACTGATGATATTGGCAAAATTTCCTGACCATCAGTACATGACATAAGACACAAGTTGGCACGCTATGGTTGGATTTTCCATCCATTCCTTCGTAGGAAACAGCCAAAAGATGGCTCTGTCTCTCTCACACACACAGGTGCCCCAATACAAGCCACATGTAACAATAAAATATAAATCAGTATATAATAAAATAAATAAAAATCAGTCTTGCACTCGATACTTTGAAACCGGGTTTGAACCGAAAACCAAAATTTTGCAAATTGGATCAGTTCGGGTTCGGTTCCAAGATGGCAGCCACCTTTTCAGTTCGGTTCTGGCGGAAATACCGGTGATTTTCAGTTTCGTTCCGGTTTGATGCTTTGGTTTTCAAGATTGGTAGACACTCTCAGTAACACTGCCTCAGTGCCTTGATCTCCTTTTCCATTTCAGATTTGCTAGCTGTTCATACCCTGGAGATCGTCAGTGCCTGCGTGAAGCAGCGCAAGTCACCAGCGCAGTTGTTTGTCAAAGATGTAAGTATGTTTAATGCCATCTCAGACGTAGGCGACTTTATTTACAACACTTATTTACAGCAGTTTCTTTTCACGACTCATTCACCGCGTCGTTCTAAGTAATCTCTTGTTTTGCGTTCTTTCTTTAGGACAAGCCTCTGGAGGTCTGGCCCTCAGTTGTGTTCAGAGGGAATAACGTGGAAGAGACCCAGCGCATGTTCCTCCATGTAGATAAGGTCTCTCTCTTTCGGGTCATTGACCTAGAGGGGGAGCTTGCAGCAATAATAGCAGCGTACTGGACTTTCCAGATTGTTTACCACAAAAAGTCACGCAATGTATTGTGTACCCTTGAAAGGCTTTGCCCTCAACTTAAAGATTCGCGTGCCATGCCCCCCGTCATTAAGTTTTTTAACCGCTATGAAAAGGAGTTTGAATCTGGGGCAGAAAGCTCTGTGGCTCTGATGTCTACAACTTAATTATTTGAGCAACAACTTTGCTGGAGAAATAAACATGTTCCTGTATCCAACAGCTTACATTTCCGTGTAAAATTTTTAGCCTTATGATAAGTCAGGTGAGTTCTTAGCGGAAGACTGCTGTGAGTACAACACCAAGGCTCATGTGCCCCTTGCTTAGGGCATGTGAACCGGGAATGTGAAGTGCATCACATGCTTTATAGCATTCCATCACATCCTCTTGAAGGGCATAAAAGCTGCAATACACCTCCCTTAAATGGCGTTTGAGGGAATGTCAAAAAAGGTGTTTTGCATGTAATACACTCTTCACATAGGTGTTCTATGCTGAAAGCACCCTTTGCCCTTTGTTTCGTGCAGAATACACCTTCTTAAAAAGGGTGTTTGAAACTGTGGCGTGTAAAAAAGGGAATCAGCTATAGGACAAGGGGTATAACTCATTTACATCCAAAGGGTGCTTTTCGATTTACTGTGTACACCTAGTCTGGAATGAATAATTTGCTGTCACAAATCCGGCAGCTAGCCTTTGAACTGACTCCAGTCTATGTTTTAGTTATTCCTGCTCTGGGTACCAAACGCCTTGTACACGGTTTCCCTAACATTAGAGGGCGCCATCTTAAAATTAAGACGCAGGAAAAAAAGAGTGCGGCTGGCCTTAGAGACGACGTAATTTATGTGATTTTCCCAATGGCAGGTCGCACCGAAATAGTACACCAAGATATTTGTACTAATCGGTTACTGAAATTGGGTTCAGTCCATACATATGGATGTTCTATACCTTACGACGACTATGATTGAAGTGCACTACCTTGCACTTTGATGTGTTCAGGGTCATTCCCCACCTTTTATACCAACAAGACAGAGTAGCTAGGTCATCCTGAAGTATTTGAACGTCGCTGTAGGTACGAATTTTGTGATAGACAACACAATCATCAGCAAAGAGCCTGATGTTGGATTTAATGTTCCTGGTAATATCATTTATGTAGATTAAAAAAAAGTAATGGTCCTAAAACCGACCCCTGAGGAACCCCTGACATTACCTTAGTCGGTTCCCCACCTTCGTCCTACCTGAGGCAACACCGCTAATCACAACATTCTGCGCCCTGTTATGTAACTACGTTACCATTCAATTACATGGTGGTCCAGTTCTAATTTCTGAAGCTTATAGTACAATAAATCGTGGGGAACCGTGTCGAAGGCCTTGCGGAAATCGAGAAATATGCAATCGGTTTGGAACCCTTCATCCCAAGCTTGGGCCACATCGTGGAGGAAGCTGATTAATTGTGTTACGCATGAATACCCAGCTCGAGATGAAATTATTATGCTTTGCAAAATAAATGCTTTGCAAAACTGGAATAGATGATGTGCTCGACCACTTTAGACGAAATACACAGCAACGACACGGGTCGATAATTCGCCAAAAGCCTTCTGTCGCCAGTCTTAAAGACAGGTGAAAGATGAAAGTCACTGAAAAGGTTAGCTAGCTATAGGACTCGAACCCACATCTTCTGGGTTGCCGGTCCAGGGCTCTACCAATTGAGCTAAGCTAACACGCCTTCTCAGCGCATGTAAAGACAGGTGTCACATTTGCATGCTTCCACTCTTCTGGGATAACAGATGTTGATAATGAGCGGTCAAACAACAAGTACAAATATTTTGAAACGATGGGCGCAGAATGCACTAATACAACAGACGGGATCCTACCGGGACCACAGCTTTTCCTTACATTCATTTCACAGAGCAGTTTCGCTATGCCGCTTATAAACGGGACAGTAGGCGACTGTGGCGATTGTAGCGCTTTCTGTGGCTACACTGAATTGTAGAGGGTTCTCTCGCTGAACAAAGCAACTTTCTGCATTACAGTTGGTTTCTGGACATTCCATTTGTATTCTTTTGTTGAAGGAAACTCATTTTCTTTCAGCAAACGCTGCCAGAAATTTAGGAGCGAACCATCATGTTAGGTATTTTGTACTGATTGCTCACCTCGTCGGTCAGGAGTTGGCATTATAATTTTTCCATCTTGTGGCGGCGTGATAAAATGGTTTGATCGCGATAGGGATGGTCGCGTTATTCCGGTTGAGTTGGACCTAGCGAGCACAGTTCTCAGAATCGTGAACTTATACTCTCCGGTACACCGCGGTGACCGTACGGAATTTTTTAGGGGCCTCGATTATCTCATGGTGGGTAACCCAAACCTTGTGGTTGCGGGGGACTTTAACTGCGCTATTGGCGGTCATGGGAGTGGAAGCAGGCCAGTAAACCAGGGCCTGTTGCAATTAGTTGGTGGCCTAGGACTTATATATGTATTTTCGAACATAAATCCTGGAGTTTACTTGTAGATATGGTGCAATGCTCGGCGTGCACATAGCCGATGACAGTTTGTAAGTTTCTCCTTGTTTTGGTAGCCGTGTTTTGAAATGTCATGTGCTTCCCTCTGGAGATGTTTCCGATCATGAGGGTGTGCGGCTCTTGCTCACTGGCTTGCGGTTCTCGCTCCGGATCTGCTAGAGGCTTTGTGCCGAGTTACTGTGCCACACAGGAATTCGTAACGACGTCAAAGCGTATCTTGTTGATCGCTGTGCTGACACTTTAGTCTCGCCGGGATGGTGGGAGGATAGCAAATTAGGAGTCCCGAGTCTTGTTCGTCAGTGGAAAGCTAGGCGCGCAAGGGAGAGGCGGGAGGAATTTGTGCACCTCCGGCAAGTGCTGTCTATTTTGCGCCATCCTGGGTCGCGAGGTCCACGCAATGATCAAGCCATACATGACGTGCTAGGGAGACTAGCCTCTCTGAGATTACGTTTCTGGGACAAGTTGGCGGCAGCACAGTCTGTCGAGCGCTGGTCGCGAGAAGCATATTGCTCTCGCCTTTTGCTTGGCCGTTACCGCCGTCGTCATCGAGCAACTTGTTGCAACCGACTGTTCAGTTCAGGAGCACCCTGATGGAGTTCGATCATTGCTGCGTGATCATTTTATGGCGCTTTTTGGCTCCGTGCAGCCTGCCGATGTCGAGAGTCGAGCGTTTTTGCCGTACGCACGACGTATCGAGCCCAGTGCAGCTCCGTCCTCTGAGGACGAATATACCTACTGCCGTGAAAGCTCTCCACACTGGAAAGTCCCCCAGTTCCGATGGCCTCCCAGCTGAATTTTATAAATGCTTCTGGCCCACTCTTCGGAGGCCTTTAACAGTTCTGTTCATCGTCACCTTGTTGTGCAAGGATGCTTCCAAAAAACAAGACCCAAATGCCTATCGTCATGTTACACTGCTTAATACTGACTGCAAAATTTTATCGAAAGCGATTTTGCAACGCATCTCTCCAGTCTTTGGTATAGTTATTCCTCCTTTCCAGGCCTGTGCTGTTCCTGAGCGGTCCACCACGCTTCATACGCAGGCTGTACGAGACGCCTTGTCCTTGCTGTTTTAGGCACATAGTCGGCGGCGACTTTGTGTTTTAGTATCATTTGACCAAAGGAAGACCTTTGATCGCGTGCTTCATGAATACATGTATCGTGGCGAGTGGTGATCGCGAGATCATATCATGGTTTTGAGCACTGTATGCTGGTGCGTCAGCTTTCATTGGTGTCATTGGGGATACCTCGGCTAACTTCCCCATAAACATGGATGCCCGCCAAGGCTACCCCTTGTCACCGGCACTGTATGCCCTGGTGTTTAGTCCGCTTTTGGAGTCCCTCGCACCCTCGGCTGCATCCCGGATGCTTGCCATTCGAGGCACATCCGCGTTACCACTTTTCGAGTATGCAGGCAACCTATCTGTCATCCTAACAGACGAGGAAGCTATCGGGAATGTTCTCCAGGTAATCGAGAGCTATGGTAGGATTTCTAATGCACAGATCAATAGAGAAAAAACGCACTACTCTTTGTTAACCTGAAATCGTCGTGCTCCGCTCCCTGTGGTACTCCTGTGAAGAGTGCCGTACGCGTTCTCGGATATGATCCCCTGCCTTCAGTAGTATCTCCCAGCTCCTGGGCACGTGCCCATATACGTAGTGTTCCTGCCCTTTGGGTCTTCAAAGAGCTCGTACTCCCCGTTACCTGCAGAGGGCGTCTTGGTTTCTAAGCAAATATTGGTATTTAGCGAATATTTCCATCCCTCCGCGGACTACTCTTCAGGCTGCTACACGTGCAGCGTTTCAGTTTATCACGAGGAGGGGGGGGGGGGGGGTTCTGTAGAATGGGGTATCAAGAGGTCGTAAATATCAGCCTGCCGTAGATGGCGGCCTGCTGGTGCCCCTTCAAAGGGAAGTGACTTGCTTTAGGTCTGCGCGCGATCTTTCAGGGTCTCCAAGAGCAGGAGAATCCTGCTCGGGGTCTAATAACTTTTCTGTTAGAGCCCGACATTCGTTTTTTTTTTTGTTTTTTTTTCTGTGCTGACACCCACGCGGTCGCGTTGAGAGAGTGTGGTTCCCCACCTGAAGGCATACGTTGTGGCAATGCGCAGTGCGAGCTTCTTTACCGGATGATGATATAACATGATGGCCTGCGCGGCGCCTTTACATGGCATATTCGATTTAGTATGGAAATGCAGGTACGTTCAAGGGATCCTCATCTGTGCACAGAGTCTCGTAACCAGAACATTGACACCCGAGGTACAGTGTGGAACAAAAGTGTACGGAACACATGCAGGGGTGTCGCTTTTCTCCATTGGACCGACACCCATGCAACAAACACATACTGATAGATGGTTAGGATAGTCGGCCACCCGTTTCCCAATAGTTATAGCAGGGGCTCCTCCGATGATGAAATATGACAGTGCCGTGTTCGGTAAAGTTTTGTCCCAAGTTATACATTATACAAGCAAGACATTAAAGCTAGAGATGGGACGAATCCAGAATTTCTCGAATCCGAATCGGAATCGAAGGAAGGTTCTGCGAATCCACGAATCTTACGAACCTCGAATCCATTGAATCGTTTCTTTAAAAAGAGTTGCAAAAGCCAGGGAACAAAACTCTTCTACTGAAAAGTGTTTTGAAGCAGAATTTGCTATCTTTGTTTAATAAAAAACAAATTTCGGGAGAACATATACCGATCCAGTCAGCACAAATTGTTGCGATGACATTACACGATGTTATGTTGCTAATGACCGCTCCCGTTATGCTGCAACGACGCTATTGAAACAACATTGCAAAAATGTGATATTGCAATGTTGATGCAACACTGCCAGTGACCAGTTATTTTACAGTGTAGCATCGTTGCAAAACCAACACCGAAGGAGTACTACAGTCTTGGTGATATATGTGCAAATGAACACAGTATGCTTACATATTCAGTAATCGTCCTGAGTAGACTTGAGAGGAATGGTGCCGACATTCGTCTGGGAAAGCCGCAGACAGCACAATCAGGATTCGAACACGCGTTACCTCCCAGTCCTTGCACGGAAGGCGATCATTCTAACCACTATGCCACGCGAGGGCTGTGGTCGCACAGACATTATGGAAGAACGCCATATCGATGGTCAGCGCGCGTTCACATGTGCGTAAGAATGGATTGTAATTAATTTCAAGTTCTCAGTCAGATTAAATTTCTTTGAGATTATGTTGTCCTTGTCTCGATCCTTTTGTTCATAGTCATCTACCATAGTGCATCCGCAGTGTTGTCCCAGAATATGTCTCTAGCAGACTGAAATTATTCTCCCCATAATAGTTCATGATGACGAATAGCAGCAAGAACACAAGGACAGGGTAGAAGTAGACAGGATGACTGCAGACTCTCAACTGAAGTTTAATCAAGGAACACAGCATCTTAAACGCTAACATCTAGGTCACTGACTATCACCCCAAGATGTACAGAGAGGACAAGGCTTATTCTGCCGTCTGGAAGATAGCACTCAACATCTTATCCATGCGCAGAAAATATATTTCCACAACTGCGAGCGTGACAGAAGGGGAGCTGACACATCTGTCTTTACACGTGGCAATAAGAAATGCCTCCATTATCTCCCGATCCAACTGATCCTTATGAAATTGACTGCCAGCACCTCGGTCTGATTGAAAAACGGCATGCACTTACAATCTTGGCAATGGACGCTCAAGTGACCGGATGGGGTTCTTCCAAGTGAAGAGGCATGTTCCATAAGCCTAATGTTAAGGCATCTACATGATTGACCAACATAGCATCTGCCACACTGAAGCGGTATGCGGTAGACGATATGAAGCTTGCAATCCACGAATGGCTGTCGATGTTTCACATTACATTCTAAAGGCCTTTTTGGTACATTTATTCTTGCGCAAAGAGACTGCAATTTCAACAGAGTCGTAAATACAACATTAACTGCACATCTCGTAGCCACTTTTTTCAAATTGTGAGGTACCCTGTGGCTATACGGGTTGGCTACTGGCCTACCACGTAGCCGGTCTGCCCTAGCGGGTGACTGACGATTACTGAACTCCCTCAAGAGAACCTCCGCAGTTGACAGCAACACTCGCTCAGGGTAGCCCGCATTCCTCATTCTAGAAAGTTGCATCTGAAAACTGGAGGGGGCAGTGTGCGCACAGGACTTAATGAGAGAAGATGCCGTAGCCGACTTAAATATTGCCCTCTTGACCACCTTGGAATGAGCTGACCCATAAGCAAGCAAGCTTTTTTTTTTAAGGATTATACCTCCACCATGTATGCAGTGGCGTTTTCTCCAAGTGTAAGTCCAAAAACTGCAAGACATCCTCTCTAGGGAGCTCAGACGTCAACCTGAGCCCTTCGGCACAGTTCCTGAACACATCCAGCACTACCTCGGGTCCTACCTCAGCGGCTTCATCGTAAAACACTAAGAAGAAATCATCCACGTACCTAAGAGATGGCACTGACATAAGTCGTTCAATTCCCCCTCAATGCGTTCGTCACATTTGCCAAGAAAGATTTCACAGGGTATGGGCGAAACACCTGAACCGATGGGAGTTCCGTTTTTTTGGATGTAAAACATGTCTTCGTGTTTGATCAGTGTAGCCACAAGGTAGGTAGACAGTAATTCAAGAAATGAACTCGCGGACATACCAGCAGAATTCCGAAAACCCACCAACCCCTGGCTCTCAATTTGGGCTTCCACCGCTTGTAAAAGAGCTGCCTGTGGGATTGAATAGAATAAATCCTCGACATCTATAGACAAGAAGTCCCATCCTGTTGCACCATTCTGCTGAAGAAACTGTACAACAGCGTCAGAGTTTTTCACTACAAACGGATCTGATAGATGGCGCCGGGGCGCCTAACCTACTGATAGATGGCGCCGGGGCGCCAACCTGTGTAACGGAAGTTACGTTATGGAAAAGAGGGGGCGTATCTGATACAGAAACATAGAAAAGGACGAAAGCTGCGGAAAGTAGGGAGTGTGGCCTTGGGCATGGGCGGGAGCTGTACCTATTGCGTTGTAGCGGGAGCGTTGCTGGTGTTAGTTGCGGGAGGTTTGTCAACCGAGCTGGGTAAATAAACTTCTTTCTTGTTTTCACTCATTGTCGTTGCTGTGTCTTCCCGGCGGGAACGGCGGACGGACTGACGCCCCGAGGTTGTGGAAACACGGGTTTCCACAGCTGGCGCCGAACGTTTCGGGGTTCACGGCTCGTCCGCCCGGCCGTTGGGGGAAGCGCAGCGCCGGTGTTTGTACTCGGTTAAGTTAGCGGGAGACCGTGATATTGTCTCGTTTTCCGCTGTTTTGTGTTTGCGGGGCTTTCCGCTTTGTTTTACTTTTTTTTTTTTTTGCAGCTCCCGGCCGTACTAGCCACATCGTCGGAGGAGATGAACCATGTACCTCCTCCGTTCCAAAGTATAAGTCTGCTCCGGTACCTGCAGTGCCACAGTCTGACTGCACGGCATGTTCCGCGGCAGCAACGCAGAATGCCAGCTGGCTGTTGGACGTGCGGCAGCCCGAACCACTTTCGTCGGGACTGTCCGCAGCAACGACCAAACCCTCGTAATGTGCCAACGGGAAACGGTCGCAGCCGACGCCGGTAAACAATCGCTCAGCGACGTCGGCTATCGGCCGAAAGAGCGAACGAAGGGTTACAATCCGTGACCCTGATAATTCAGAAGCTTCCCAAGCAGCAAAATGTACTGAAAGTCGAGTGCAATAGGGGTGGAGGGTAGGTGGAAGGCCTTGAACAAACTCGTGAAACTAAAGAACACTGATAAGACACATACCGTCCACCCCTGTTGCACCCGACTTTCAGTACATTGTGCTGCTTGGGTGGCTTTGCACGCAGCAAGAACAAAGGAGACGCCTTAGCTCCTTTTGCTCTTTCCGTCCGAGATAACATCGATGACAAAGAACCAAACATCGCTGTTCGAATTTTGGGGAGAGATTACATCGCGCTTATCGACACGGGAGCTAGTCTCCCTTATCGGCGATTGTGTTTAGAGCACTGCGCATCACGGAATGTGGAATTGCAATCCACAGATGTCACTTTACGTCTTGCTTCCAATGACGTGATTCCAGCACAAACTGCAGTTGTGCTCTGGCTTCGCTTTGATGGAAGACGACGAAAGCAGCGCTTCGTCCACCTTCCTGACCTGGCAGTGCCCGTTATCCTGGGCAGGGACTTCATCATCCGGCAGAAATTTGTGCTGGACCTGCCCAATGGAGGATGCGTTTACCACGGATCGTCAGGATTTTTTCCTTTCGCCGTGCCACAGGACAGCAGTTCAGCTAAGCAAGCTGCAGCAACGTCCGTCGAACTGTCCCCGCTCCTGACTGTCTTGGGGTCATTCCATGGTCCCGAGGAGGAGCGCCGTCAGCTTGAACAAGTACTGCGGCAGTTTTTCCTTTTAGAAGGCCTTTCAGGCTGTCATGCATAGGAGTTGCCTCCTGACCCTTTTTCCCTTTTTTTTTTCTTTAGAAACATCATAAAGGCAGAAAAGGTCACGGGTTGGAGCGACCTTTCGTCCCAAGCCGCCAGCAACGTCATCAGAAGTGGGTCCGGACCGGAACAGAGGTAGCCATTCCGTAGCAACCTGGACAGTGGTCTCTGAGGGCAGGCCAGTCTCATGGGCGTCTCGGTTCAAGTGGACTTCGCAGCCAAGGCCTCTACGTGGAGCGAACCCAGAGCAGGTGCCGCCGCCCTTTCGCGGACTGACCTTGGAGTCTCGTCACTCAGCCGATCCTCCGTTGCCTCTTTCTGAGGAAGAGAAGAGACTGTTGTGCCCGACTTGCTTGGTCCCCGAAGTTAACCGCAGAGCCCACCGACGCGGACCTCTCCATCGGGAGAAAACAGAAGCTGCACGAGCTTCGAGAGCAGCTAACTCGGACGTCTACGCAGCCCTCGCAGTCTTACGACGCCACCGACCAGAACTTTTGCGCGAACACAGACAAGCTGACTGACCCGCTGCGCCGGCAGACGACGTAGTGGTCGACATGCTGGACCTTCTGTAAACGGACCTCCTGTGAACTGTTTCATTTGTGGGGGGGAAAGTGTCTGGACCATGGTAGTAGCCTAACCTACTGATAGGTGGCGCCGGGGTGCCAACGGGTGTAACGGAAGTTACGTTATGGAAAAGAGGGGGCGTATCTGATACAGAAACATAGAAAAGGACGAAAGCTGCGGAAAGTAGGGAGTGTGGCCTGGGGCATGGGCGGGAGCTGTACCTATTGCGTTGTAGCGGGAGTGTTGCTGGTGTTAGTTGCGGGAAGTTTGTCAACCGAGCTGGGTAAATAAACTTCTTTCTTGTTTTCACTCATTGTCGTTGCTGTGTCTTCCCGGCGGGAACGGCGGACGGACTGACGCCTCGAGGTTGTGGAAACACGGGTTTCCACAAGGTATGCCCTCCTTGTGCGTCTTGGCAGTGAAGAAAGCGGTGAGGAACTTTCTTGCTCTTGATAGCCTTGGAGAGCCCTTCTAAATTCTGAGTCTGGCAAATCTTACTAATCGATTGGAACTCCGTTCTTTCTTGTAGCGGGGTTGTGGTCACAAAGTTCTTATGCAAAGCCTCCGTGGTCTTCTGAACATAAACCTGCTCCGGTATCACAACGAAGCTCCCTTCCTTGTCGGATGTTATGAGTTTTTCCCCAGTGGATCTGAAGTACTGCGAGACCTGGGATAGACTGTTGTGGCCCGATGTAGGGACACGTATCGTTCCAACTGAACGAACCATCTGGTCAATGCATGCTGCCTGCGTTTCCGGTGGAGCCGCGCCTTGTAACCACCCTGCGACGACGAGCAAGGTGGAAGACTTGGGGGCGATAAAAGGAACCGGCGTCTGGCAAGCCGGAGCCGAAAGACCCGGCTTGCCAGACGCCGGTTCCTTTTATCGCCCCCAAGTCTTCCACCTTGCTCGTGGCACACTGACGATACCCATGAGACTTGCGGTGACGCACATGTTGATGAAGCTGAGGGCAGGGTCGTTACAGCCTGCAACCTTCTTGACCACAGCAAGCAACTCAGGCTTAGTGACTTTAGGTTGGACACAGAACCTGAGTCCAAGTCTCAGGATGTTTTAACCCTTTCTTCCAACACTCACATGTAATCAATTTCGTAATCCTTCTCACATGATCCCTGGTCGGTGTTAAGAACCCAAAGGCTAGTTGCACTTCATCTGGGACAGTGTGCCTGTCTTAGGGCAACTAGGTCTTCAGATGCAACTTTCTAGAATGAGGAATGCGGGCTACCCTGAGCGAGTGTTGCTGTCAACTGCGGAGGTCCTCTTGAGGGAGTTCAGTAATCGTCAGTCACCCGCTAGGGCAGACCGGCTAAGTGGTAGGCCAGTAGCCATCCCGTATATCCACAGGGTATCTCACAATTTGAAAAAAGTGGCTACGAAATGTGGAGTGAATGTTGTATTTACGGCTCCGTTGAAATTGCCTACTCTTTGCGCAAGAATTACGTTTAGCGTTAGCAAGAATTACAGATTTAGCGTTTCCTGTGATCCCCTTCCGCGACGGCTACTGTCCATGGAGGCGGAAGGTGGCTGCGGCGCGCAAATTAGCCCTAATGCCACCTTCATTAAACAGTCGTCCGGGTCCCAGTGGGTTATAACCGACCGCTGGTCCTGGGAGTGATGGACGCCGATTGGAGGGGAAAATAAGCTGGAGCTTTAATGTCGCGTTCTGCGGGAATGTTATGAAGATCTGTGGCGCTGTAAAATGGAATTAAATGTGGCGCTTCCATGGGGGGCCCTCCGTTTATTTTTAAACATGTCAGAAAACAACAGCACACGATTACGATATATCATTATGTGTCATGATGATAATACGAGGAGTTTCATCGCAGGAGTTAGGGAGATTTAGAATAGGGGGCGCACTTTTAACGTACTGCATAACCCGGGGGTGCGTTCCAAAACAAACCCTCGAGTCGAGTAGGTCACATGACCGAGTTGTACCATGTGACCACAGAGTACGCGCCCGGTCGAGTAGCTTTGACATACTACTGACTTTGAGCTACTGACATACTCACGTAGACTAACACACTTGCGGAACTGGCCCCTTTTGGGGGGATTTCTTCGCACATTGTCAGGAGCAGCTCTACTGCGGCCTCAATCCACTCTGCTGGTGCCATTTCTCCGTCGCAGGAGTCTGGCAAATTGGGAGAATAAGCTGATGAGGCTGCCAACTGAGGTAGTGGTGCGGGCCTGGTTTAGGTCACGGAAATGTCCGCGGTGTCGAAGTCGAATGTGAGCTGAACGGCTGAAACAAAAAAACGTAATCAGAGTGCGATGAAGCGGCTCTGATAGTACACGTATCGCGAAGCGCGCAAAAGCTTCCTGTTTCATTCATCTTGAAAGAAGTCTGAGCTTTTGCGAAAAGACGGGAAATTCGTGACAGAGTTCTATCGTGTTGTCCCTTCCTTCCACAGTTCAAAATTTATCCAAGTTCCACCCAAGCATTTATCCACTAGCTAGCCTGCGCCTATTGTACGTATTTTATCTGAAACCTGTTCACACGAACGTACCGACAAACCATCTTACAACTGCGAAGGTAAAGGAAGAAAAGTAAAATTCCACTTAAAATCTCATTTCCGACACACGCACACAAAAGTAATAATAATAATAATGCTGTTCAGTAATAGCCCTTGCTCCTAATATGGTTTTGAACGTTTCACATAGAGCTGTGCCTTTACAAGGACCACGTGGCTACGAGGCAGTGAAACAAATAAACATTGCAGGGCAGCTGTTAGTGAACATATGTTAAGTAGATAATGGAAAAGCAACGTACATGAAGACAAAATAGAAAAGCGCACCAGCAAGACTCACTTTGTCCTGGGAAATGTATCCGGCTCACATGTCTTTGAGCGTTCGCCTGGTCCTCAAAAACCATGTCGCACAATCCGCATCGGAAGAGCCATTTCGGTGTCCAGTTGTCTACTGATAACCCGTCGTGGAGGTCGAGCCTTTTCGACAACCACACGTTCAGCTGGTTTCGATACCGCGCTTCCGCGGAAAAGAGCAGACGACAAAAGCATGACGTCATTACTCGAGCGAACCTTCCCTGACCGGCCTTCGGAGGAGAGTTGAATCGAGTTAACTCTCTGGTTACTCTACCTTGTTTTGCAACGCGAGTAGTGACGTCACCGAGTTACTCGACCCGGTTTTGGAACGGCGCTCCGGGTTGAGAGCTACTCCCGAGTTGACTCGAGTAGGTTTTCGAACACACCACGGATAAGCGCGCACACCAACGAAAGCGACGCGAGAGTTTTCGTTGCGAAGAGTTTACGAATAGGGTTCCCCACATGGGGGGACTGCGCAAACCAAGACAGAGGAACCGTGGATTTGTACCAACATCAGGCAGTAGCTACGCTGTTAAAACCGAACTTTACCAGATAGCACGCTCCTATATATAGCGAACCACCATCCCGAATGATATCGTTCTGTGTCCTAATTTGTTGGAAATGGGAAGCGACGCCTATCTTTAAGCACAATATATTCAGCCTAAACCAACATGGGTTTCGCAGTTCAATGTCAACATCTACTGCTGTACTTTCAGCAACTGAAATTATAACCAGTGCTATTAACGGAGGTGAATGCTGTGCTGGCATTTGTTTAGACTTGAAGAAGGCATCCGATACAGTTCAACACAATGTTCTCCTCGCTAAATTGTCTAAATATGGTGTAAGAGACCACTCATTAGAGTTTTTCTCCAGTTACCTCAGCAATAGAACACAAACTGTATCTATTGTCGGGCACCATTCTTCGTCACTTCTAGGGCGTTCCCCAAGGCTCGGCCTTAGGACCCCTAACGACGTGCGTTCCCTCACGAAATGGCTGGATTTCGTCGCCACCGAAGCTCCATGGATCCAGTTCTCGACCTAGTCTCTACAGTTCAACATGCTCGAGCCCATCGACGGATCGTCCGATCGGTCTTCCTTGACATCAAGCGCGCCTATGATACCGTCTCGCACATTTGTGTGCTGCATGCCTTGCGCTCGTTTGGAGTATCCGGTCGGCTCTTCATCTGGCTCCAAGACTTCCTTACGGACCGAACTGTCGCTGTCCGTACGTCCCAAGGCCAAAGCCCTCAGCATCCTGTTCCCCAAGGAGTCCCCCAAGGAAGCATTCTCAGCCCGACACTCTTTAACGTGGTGATGGCCGGCCTACAATCAGTAATTCCTCGCAAAGTGTCGTTCTCCGTGTATGCAGATGACGTCGCCCTTTGGACAGTAGGAAAATCACGCCCGGCTCTCCAGCGCCGCCTGCAGCTCGCTTTAAACAACATCCATACGTACCTGACGCACCTCGGGATGGACCTTTCACCCGAAAAGTGTGTCGAGCTCCCTTTCACGCGTAAAGCTATGGCCAATTTCCCACTTTGGCTTGGTTTAAAGAAGCTAGAACCAGTACGCTTTCACCGCTTCCTTGGCGTGGTAATCGACTCGGACTAGCGCTGGGCTCGGCACATTAAACACCTTGAAACTAAAGTGCAGCGATGGCTCCCCGCAATCCAACATCTTTCTGGCCCAGGATGGGGCTGTGATCAGCGTTCCCTGCTCGCGGTTCACGCGGCATTGGTAAGGGCAACTGTGCTTTACAGCCTTCCTATTCTGCACAGGATATCAACAACTTCATTAAATACGCTTCGGTCCCTGTTTGCTCGAAGCCTTCGTCGATGCCTCGGAGTTCCAAGAATGGCTGAAACACGACAAGTACTGGCTGAAGCTGGTGAGCTCCCGATTGAAGTTCTCCGTGAACGGGAAACGGCTCGGCAGTACCTCCGTTTGCGTGCTCACATTCCCCGCCACCCGCTACTCAGGAAAATTCGATACCGCCCTGGAAGCGACTTCTATCGAGTAGCGCAGAGGACACGCCAGACTCTCACTGGCTTCATAACTAAGGACACTATACCGCCGGAAGCCCCCTGGTCTCTACCGGTACCGCCCACTTTTGTACGCCTCCCAAACCTTCTGCAAAGAAGAGATCAGGTCCCCCCTCAAGTCCTCCGAGCCCATTTTCATGCTCTGGTAGACGAGAAGTTTTCTACGTTTACGGCAGCATATACTGATGGCGCATCCCGAAACAACAAGTCCGCCTCAGCCTTCGTCATTCCATCCGAAGGCGTCGTGCACGGAAGACGCCTTTCACATCCAACCTCCTCCACAGCTGCGGAACTCTATGCCATCCTTTTCTTTCTACAACACATCGCTGATTTTCCACCCCGGGAATGGGCAGTCTTTACAGACTCCAAATCTGCACTTCAAGCAATTGAAACTTCCGGCATACGAGGCCCATCCGCACCCCTAGTCACAGACGTGTTAATGGCTTACCACACTATCTACGCCGCAGGCCACAGGCTAGTTCTCCAGTGGGTTCCAGCCCATTGTGGTGTCGTGGGGAACGAGCAGGCCGACAGCGCCGCAGAAGCAGCACTCTCGTCTCGGAACCGGACCCGTATTGTTCTGCTTAGAGGAGACCGCCGTTCAATTCTGCGACGTCTAGTGACACCCCTGGCTTCCCGCCAACGGACAACCGACATTCTTCCCCCCTCTATGTTGAACAGAGTTGATCCCACGCTCGCTTTCCGCATGCCACGAAACACATCTCGTCAGGATGCTGCATTAATCCACCGCATGCGCCTCGATGTGGCCTTTACAGCTCAGTGGCGTTACCGCTTGAGACAAATTGATTCTCCCACCTGCTGCCACTGTGGTGCTCTTGAGGATCTGGAGCACATTCTTCTTCATTGCCCTCACTACGAACCTTCCCGAACCACACTCTCCGAGTCTCTTCGTCAGCTGGACTCTCGCCCTTTCTCCCTACCGAAATTGCTTGGTCCCTGGCCCAATCCAGCCCAGCAACGCTCTGCGCTCAAAGGTCTTCTGACATTTCTGGACACCATCGGACTTCGATCGTTATTGTAAAGGGGCACGTTATTTTATTCCCCCCATTCCACCAAGCACTGGGGTAGAGTATCGCCTGTTGCGATGAAACTCCCCACTCTCCAAGGCCGAAAATAAAGTTGTTGTTGTTGGCCTTAGGACCTTTGTTTTTTTTTCTATTTTGTATGTGAATGACTTTCCCAGCGGTATACCAAGCAGCACAATGTACTGAAAGTCGAGTGCAATAGGGGTGGACGGGTAGGTGGAAGACCTTGAACAGACTCTTGAAGCTAAGGAACATTGATAACACACATACCGTCCACCCCTATTGCACTCGACTTTCAGTACATTGTGCTGCTTGGGATGTCTTCAAATTGCATCATGTGCGCTGACGATACGGCGTTGTTTTTTACTGGCAAATATATAGATACAATTGAAACCAACATTGACTCTTTCATTTTATATCATGGCTTTTCGAATGGTTAGAAAACAATGCCCTCGAGCTAAATATATCGAAGACAAAATACGTAGTATTTCGTTCGCATCGTAAAAGCGCTGAGTTATCAAAATTTAATATTATGATCAAGGGCTTCCCCATTGGGTGCCTTAATCGTATTAAGTACCTGGGTGTTGTGGTAGACTTCCATCGTAATTGGAAGCCACATATTTCCCAAGTATGTTCGAAGCTATCTTAAGCATGTGGCGCTTTGTACAAGGTGAGAAAAATATTCCCACTGGCTATCTTAAGATCCCTGTATTTCTCATTAGTTCAATGCCATCTCTTATACTGCGTCGAATCATGGGGGGGGGGGGGGTGTAAACGACGACGACGAGACATAAGAACGGACGATGATGAAGTTGTGGTATACGTGCAATGCGCGTGTGTTCATTCTTTCTTCTGGCAGCGTTCTGTATGCATAGGTTGAATAAACGAGTTCTTCGAGTACTCTGCCGGAGTCCTGAACTTCGATCACTCGACTTCTACAACGTAACATTTGGCGACGAGACGGTGGATACGACGCACGCAGAAGAGACAACGGTTCAGGGATGGCAAATGTAGGACACCTCAAGGAATTCAACCCACAGACAACGGCGTTCGATGTCTACGTGGAACGCTTCGAACTGTACGCTGCTGCAAACGGAATAGCGGACGACAAGAAGAGCAAGGTCTTCCTAACAGCCATAGGAGATGAGGTGTATACGACATTACGAAGCCTGCTTCTTAAGCAGACGCCAAGTGCGGCAAGTTTTGACGACATCGTGGAACAGCTGCGTCAGCACTACGCACCGACGCGTTCGGTGGTGGCGGAGCGCTATCAGTTCCACCGCAGAAACCAACAGGCACATGAATCAATCAACGACTTCGTGGTGGCTCTCAAGACCCTCGCACGGTCCTGCAACTGCCGAGCATACCTGGAGGACGCTCTTCGGGATCAAGTCATCACTGGTCTTCTCAATGACAACATTACATGCCGTCTTTTGGCTATGGGTGAAAAGGAAGCAACACTCGACCACGTTTATCAAGTGGCAAACGCTATGGAAGCGGCTGAGACCCAGGCACGGGAAATGCTGAAACGGAAGTGTTGTTCCTGTGCGGGGAATAGCTGATATCAAGCTCGAATACAAGCAAGCGACGTACTCTTTGCCGTTGGTGTTAGTCGATAGCTGCGATGGAGCTCGCATGCCAGCATTGTTCGGCAGGGATTGGTTAGAACAAGTAAGGATAGACTGGCAAAGCATTGTGTGCGAATGTTACTTTGGGGAAAGTAAAAAGTGTGGATGACTTAATGCGAGAGCACCATTCTGTTTTTGAGCAAGGACACGGTACTATTCAAGGATTTGAAGGTACAATTGTGTTGAAAGATGGAGCGCGACCAGTGTTTTGTAATGCAAGAACTGTTGCTTACGCGCTGAGAGACAAAGTCGAAGCAGAATTGAAAAATCTCGAAGCGACTGGTATTCTGTACCGCGTAGATCACACTGACTGGGCAACGCCACTGGTAGTAGTTTCGAAAAAGAAAGGCGATGCCATTCGTCTTTGCGCGGATTTTCGAGTAACGATAAATCCGGTCACATAACTCAACCACTACCCCTTACCCTTGCCAGAGGATATTTTTGCGAGTCTTACTGGCGGAAAGATATTTACGGTTCTTGATATTTCAAGAGCATACCACCAGTTGGTACTTGATGAACATTCGCAAGAACTGTGTACAGTAAACACACATCTAGGTCTTTTTCGGTATCGGCGTTTGCCGTATGGCGTTGCAAGCGCACCAGCGATGTTTCAGGCCGTCATGGATAAGGTCTTGCAAGGAATACCCGGGACAGCGTGTTACCTGGATTATGTAATTATCTGTGGCAAGGATCAACTTCAGTGTTGTGAAAGAGTCGAGCAAGTTCTGGAAAGGCTCGCCAGGCATGGCATATGAAACTGAATTCTGAAAAATGTCAGTTTTTTCGGTCTAGTGTTGAATACCTTGGTGATGCTATAGATGCATCGGGGTTGCACCCCACGGATAAAAAGGTTGAGGCCATAATAAATGCGCCAGAGCCAACCTGTGTGACTGAACTGCGAGCTTTCTTGGGTCTCGTAGGGTTTTATGGTAAATTTTTACCAAATGTAGCTCAGGTCCTGGAACCGTTGTACTAGTTGCTACGCGGAGCTGCTAAGTGGAATTGGAATTCCAAATCTCGCAAAGCATTTCAAGAATGCAAAGCTTTGTTATGCAGCAACAGAGTTTTAGCACTGTTTGGTCCTAAAAAGGATATTAGGCTTGCTTGTGACGCGTCTTCCTATGGGTTGGGAGCTGTTATCTCCCAAATTGACAAGGGTATAGAAAGGCCCTTAGCTTTTGCATCTCGTACGTTAAATAACAATGAGCGTAATTACGCGCACTTAGAAAAGGAGGCTTTAGCAATTGTCTTCGGTATCAAAAGGTTTGAAAAGTACTTGATGGGTCGAGAATTCGAAATCGTGACCGATCATCAGCCACTCTCTTCACTGTTTCATCCAAAGAAGCACGCTAGCGCAGTAGCAGCTATAGTAAAGTACATTGATGGTTGATGTTTCTAGCAAACTTCCGGTACCGCATACGCTATCAAAAAGGCACTACCATAGGTAATGCTGATGGGTTATCACGACTTCCACTTCCAGACACGACAGACAAAGTGGAACAAATTTACTACTTCTCAGCCATAAAGGACATACCACTAACTGCCATAGATGTTCAGACTGCTACTGACAAGGACGAGGTGTTAAGTACAGTAAGGGAAATGACATTGTCAGGTTGGCCACGTGAGGTAACGGAAGAGCTGAAACCGTTTTTTTGTTCGTAGGTATGATCTGTCAGTGGACATGAACTGCGTTGTGTGGAATAATCGTGTAGTCATACCACAAGTTTTACAACGTGAAGTGCTTGAAATGTTGCACGAGGAGCACCAGGGAATTAACAATATGAAAGCTTTGGCTCGATCTACAGTATGGTGGGTTGGTATTGACAAACAGTTGGAAAAAGTCGCACGCGAATGCGACATTTGTCAAAGTGTTAGACCGTCGTTGCCGGCTGCACCCTTGCAACCTTGGTCATGGAGCGTGACCCCATGAGAGCGTGTTTTTATTGATTTTGCACAGAAAGGAGGGAAATACTTCTTGGTGTTAATTGACGCGCACTCTAAGTGGCTCGAAGTACGTATCATGAGCAACACGTTGGACGATAGGACAGTGGAACAGGTTCGCTCTATTTTTGCTGCGTACGGATTGCCGAAAGAGGTGGCGACCGACAACGGTCCTCAGTTTAAGTCGCATCAGTTTGAAAGCTTCCTCGAAGCCAATGGAATACGACACACTGTAACACCTCCGTACCATCCCGCGTCAAATGGATCCGCGGAACGTGCTGTACAAACACTTAAAAAAGCCCTCCTGAAAGCAATTTTAGAGGATGAACAGAAGGGAGTTAGCCGTTCACTTCAACATCGGGTAGATAACTCTTCGCGTACCGAAGTACTCCTCACACATTCACCAATAAGACGCCGAGTGAATTATTTCTGGGGCGTAAGGTACGGACTAGGTTTGTGCAACTTAGGCCAAGTTTGGCATCTGTAATGACTGAGAAGCTCGAAAGGATTAAGTTGTGCGCAGACAAAAAGGGTCGCCAGAGCATTTTGTACAGTGTTGGTGACAAAGTCTTTGTGAAAACTGTGCGTGGTGAAAAGACAAACTGGTTGCCTGGACAAATAATCAAAATTAAATCATCTGTAACTTTCCTAGCGAAGGTACATGGCCAAACACGGTTTGTGCATGCAGACCATTTGAGGCTCGCATCTAACCAAATAGTGCATGAAAAACAGCAGAGTAATGCTGAGTGGTCTTGGTTGTGGGATCCTGTTACGGAAACTTCGTCTCAGGAAACGCAGTCACCTGCAAGAGCAACACCTTCTCCACAACAGTTAAGACGAAGTACAAGAGTTCGACGTCCACTGGATCACTATGGACAGTTGTGAACTATTTGCAAACGATTTGTGTTGTTCATTATACAAGTCTCTTTTGTAGGAGGGAGAAATATTGTAAACGACGACGACGACGACGAGACATAAGAACCGACGATGATGAAGTTGTGGTACGCGTGCAATGCGCGTGTGTTCATTCTTTCTTCGGGCAGCATTCTGTATGCATGGGTTGAATAAACGAGTTCTTCGAGTACTCTGCCGGAGCCCTGAACTTCGATCACTCGACTTCTACAACGTAACAGGGGGCACTTACTTAAGAACCATTGGGATTATTCAAAACCATATAATTCGTACAATATTGGATGCACATCCTAGGCAATCATGTCTACCTTTGTATGAGTCACCGCGCATTCTGCCATTCAGCACATTGTGTTTTGAGTGGACTGTACTGATGATAAGGAAAAGTATTATCACTGAAGGGTTAGTTCCAGGTCTTCATTTTTCCACTGTAACTCGCACTAGTCGCTCTGTGTTAGGGCATCATCTCTTAGTACATCAATCGAACGAGCATGGAATGCGAACTTTACAACACCAAGGCGTAATTAAATGGAACTCCTTAGCGCTGTCTGTAATTTCATCTAAGAACGTTAAATTAGCTTTACATAGGCAATTGCTTTGCAGTGCTGATCATGAACCAACATAGATACCTGTCTATCGCAGCACTGTCGTGTATTAACCAACTGTACTAATATCCCTTCTGTTTAGGATTGTTGTAACTTGTGTATTTTTATTGTCGCAGTTGTGTGGTTCAGTGTACACTGCTCTCATGTATTTACGTTTGACATGTTTCTACGGATCGCACTAGCTTCGGCTATGATCCGGATGGCTTTTAAGCCTTTAAATGTATCACTCTTATGTTGTCACTGAAATAAATAAAAAATAATTTGGGGTGTACGTCGTGAGACAACTGAGATCATGAGATAATGCCACAGCGGTCGGTCTGTGGTTTGCTTTTGCCCACCTGAGGGTTCTTTAACGTGCACCCCGTATTTAACGTCCGTCGCGGAAGATCTAAGCAACTTGTACCCTGCCACCAAGTTGCTGGCGCCGGGATCGAATCCGCGATCTCGAGATCAAAAGGAGCTACCGACTGAGCCACCGACGCATGCCACGTGCGCATTTGCCTTTATATTATGATCTGCATGCCGTCAACCGAATGGAACCGGTATCGAATATCTCAAAGTGACAAGCTTGGAGAATATAATGAGAAGATATGAGACATTTGCAGCTCAATTATCTATTTCTTCCACACTTCCGACATTCCAGGAAAATCTAGGAATATTGCGAGGGCGTAAGCTTAATTGCTGAAATATTGAGGCGTGACACCCGTCTACTGTTCCTCCACGTGTTCTTCGGTACATCAGCTGCCTAAACAATATATTTTGCTCAGCATATTTGTTCGGTACATACAGGCAGATGCATAAGCATATATCTGACCGCAGAAAACTGTCGTACTCCCGTTGTGAGTTCCTGCGAATTTGCTGTTCGCTGCTTACGTAAAACTCGTTCAACGGGGAATTGCCAGGATGTGACGTCGTCCCGGAGGAACAGAACCTCAAGACGTAGCGATTCCCGAGCTCAGCTAAAACAGCTCATCCACCATCAAGGCTCAGCACACTGGATATCGAGCAGTTGGCACGACTGAATGACGTCCGGAACGCCGATTTCGGCGAATATATAGGTTCAGATGACGATCTTACGAATTTTTCTAGGATGCGTCAAGTTATACGCCAGCAGGTACGGTCAGAAAGTAACAAGGAAAAAAAGCTCTAATAACTTTGCAAAACAGAAAACAACATTTTAAATTTAAATTTTTAGTTTATCTTTTATATCTATATCTTCTATCTATCTATATCTTACCTTATCTTCGACAGTGTTTCCACGCGATTAAACGTCATGTCGGGTGTTCCTCAGGGAAGTATATTGGGCCCACTTCTTTTTAATTTGTATATTAACGACGCTATCAGTAAAGGTGGACTTCATTCTTTATGATGACGATACCACTATACTTATCACTGGCGTAAATTGGACAGCGTCAAAAATTATGGAAAAATTAGTTCTGGCAAAAGTAAATCAATGGGCAAGAGCAAATGCAATAGTAATAAATTAATCGAAAACAAAGGCCATTACTTTTAGGGCAAGAAATAAAGCGTAGGTATGGTTTCAAACCTGCGACTGGGCACGTCTGCTATCGTTTTTAGGTGTACATTTCCAAGAAACGTTATCGTGGAATGTACATATTGGCCTTCTTTGTTCCAAACTTGCTAATATTACTGGCAAGAGTTAGATGTTTATAAACATACTCCCCTGTCATGTTAAAATAGCATTATATAATGCGCTATCCTTTGGCTTATTAAATTACTGCCACTTGGGGTAGCACCACCCAGCCAAATTTGATTTCAATCGAGAAAATCCAGAAGCGATTTATGCGTGCCATTGAGAATGTCGACAGACACCATTCGAGCAAGGCTCTTTTTAAGGAATACCTAGTAATAAGAGCAACCGATTTTCTTAAATATAGATGCCTAAGTACTTACAGGTAATCGCTTAGGAATAAAAACTGAATTTTTATCCCTGTTTAACCTCATTTCGGACAGCAAGGGTTATCCTACCAGGGGAGACCCTATGTGGACTTGCACTACACTCCTTAAAAAAAAGGGTGTACTTTAAAGGAGCATGGAACTCATTTGGAACATTTTTTTTTTTTCACCGCTTGATATGAACATACTACCTTCATAAACTGTCATGCAAAATATTTCCTTCGAAAAGCGCAAATTTCCTGAGAAAATTAGTTTGCAAGAATGCGTTCTGCGGCGACAGTCTCCCCCAAGCCAAGTCTGGCGTGTGGTGACGTCAGGTGGCCGAGCACTTCATTGGCTGCCGGAAGCGTCCGCTCCCCGCCAGAATCGTCTGCTAGCTCCGGAATCGTGGCGACTTACCGACTGAGACGCTGTTGCTATTTATTCGCGTTTGACATTCACTTGCGTTCTTACATGATTTGTCTCGTACGTTTTGCATAAAACAAGACTGCGGGCAGTGTAAAAGGTGTGGCTAGGCCTCTGTGTTGCCGTGACGGCCCGGATTGAGGTGGATTGTTCGCGGTTGTGGTTTCTGTTCCGACTGTGCTGAGGTGTCGTTAATTAGTGAACAGTATTGTGCCTGTGTGTGCAGCATATATATGATACGACTAAATACATTCCTGTCAGTTGGAGATTATTCCATGTGTCATTGTTGTACGCTGCGCATGACCGTTCAAAAAAGAAATGCTTATTTGGCCATGTTTTGGGGGTTCCCACAGATCGCTCACAGATGAACTCTACTGACTTTACTTTTGGTATCCATGTTGTTGTGCTTGTGGAGACGTTGCGCTCCTGATATCAGTAAGATATGGTAAGCGTAATGTTACACAGCTATGCATTCATGGATCCGCTCTTTCGCCTCGGAGATGCCAGTGTCCATGCGGTTCAGATCCCATATGTTGACCACAACACGGAGAGGTCATGATGGTCAAAGGAAAACACAGGTCACTGCGCCGCGTCTTCATGACTATGCATTTGTAACCAAGAGGAAGCACTATATTTCAATCCGAATGTTCGTTCACACTTAGCGGCATCACTTACCAGCCTCCGGTACATTCCTGTGGCGAAATCGAAGCTGGCACAGCTTAGGTTTTAACTCCATAAAACGTTTCGTCAAGAAGAGCAGACATGTCGCGTAAAGAGTGTTCAGTTCATCACCTGTCCTTTCCACGACGTCCGATGAACAACAACGCTTCCTGGTCGGTCGGCTTCCGGGCGCCGCGACTCCGGAGAAATCGCAAAAAAGAAAGAAAAACACGGCGCGGCCACATGACGTCAGCGGCTGGGAGCCGGGTGAGGGGGAATTTCTGCCGCGAGATTCAAAGCTCCCTCGCATGCCAGGATTGCGCGCTACGCTCAAACTTTTTGTGCGAATATGTATCACAGGGCTCGGAATCGTAATTTCTCCCGGGAGAAGAAATGATCGGAATAAAATATGACGGCCGTCCGTCATATTTTATTCCGATCATTTCCATGCTCCTTTAGCTCATTTTTCCTCTTGTCATCATAACTCTTGCCACATATATCACTCCCTTTTGGAGAGTACAGTACCCTTTAGGGAATGGTGATACGCTCTAACTCCTTACTGGAGAGTAATATTACTCTCCGGTAGTGAGTAAAGGAGTAATGTTACTCCCTCGTGAGAGTGAGGAGGCTCCTTTTTGGGAGCAATTGTACTCTCCAAAAGGGAGTGATATATGTGGCAAGAAAAAGGTGTTAAAGTGCACCCCCTTTTTTTAAGAGTAGGGTGCGGACGTCATGTGGTGAACAAAGATTGAGTGCGTTACTACCCCGAATATTAAACGAGTTTGGTTTTGATGCAAATGCAACCATACCTACAAATAAAGAACTAAAAAAGCTATTCTTGTGAAACGGGAATTAAAGGGACAGTCGCATCGGCCATAGATCGATTCCAAAACAACAGTGCAATGGGATTCCCCCGTCCTTCACTGACCATGACTTCGAAAGTCCCATCCCGATCGGCGGAATACTTTTTGCGTGATTTGTATGTAAGCGTCGCTAGAGCAGACGACGTATGTGGGCGTGAAGCGGAACTCCCAGCCGAGAATCTTTAACAACGTCATAATGAATCTGACGAATAAGGACGCGGCGAGCCAGAGTCGTCCGCGCGGGTTGCAGCTTGCATGGCAAGGTCAAGGAGGCGAAGGCACAAACGAAGATGTCCGACTCGGAAAGCGAAACTGGCGAATCGTGCTGTTCAAATGTCTTTAGTAATAGCTCCGGTGACGAATACATGTTTGATGACGACCCATATTCGACTCATCCGCTTCTTCTGCAAGTCACTGGTGATGTACGTGCCGCGCTGCGTTATAGCGCAACAGAACGAGCCTCTGGACCACTAATTTAGGTAAGTTCATGATGGGAGTGCTCAATACTTGATCCCGTGACATTCACTACAACGCCGGTTCATACAACGCCGGTTCATACAACGCCGGTTAAACAATTCAAGTGTTTGTGCGGAGTCTGTGCTCTCCAGGAACCGGATGAGCACCTATGCTGCGGTGCTGTCGGTAAAGTGGCAGAGTTGTGCAGTGACGGCGAAGTACAGTGTAGCACGCAGCACACTCAGTTCTCAGATCTCTGTCTTCGGCCATAACTTCTGGTAGTGTATCCACGGCAGTATTGCAGCGACGATCACAGTCTTCTTCGCCTACTGCACCCACGAGAGAATACGTTCAGCAATCCTTATTTTCGTCGTTGTCGTCGTTGTTTGCACACACGACGAATTCCCCATGAAAGTTACGAAGACTCTAACCAACTGTGCAACTCAAGGGCCTGGTTAGAGGGCTTTGAGTTAGAATAATTGTCAGGAAATTACTGTACTACGTGTTTAGGAACGTGTCCTTTCGTTTTGCAGCTACCTCAGGTTCACTGCTTATTGTGTGTTTACAACCTGGGTTCGGGGATTCCGTGGAGCAAGGAACAGCCGACGGATACCTCTTTGTGTCGTCCGCATGATTCGCCAACGTTTTCCATCCGCGTTCTGTTAGGGCTATCATCGTTAGTGGACCTAGATTCAGCTACCGCACCTAAAAGCGTGTTGAACAAACCATTTTTTTTTTAAAACAGACTGCAGCCTTCGACTCATTTCGATATTAGAGATGTATTACACCATGAGTTCCGTGTAGAAGCCGCATAAAAAAAAAAAAAAAATGCATCCATGGTTTCTTAGAAAAACGAACGGCATGTTCACATTGGTTTCAGTTCTACGATGTCGTAAGATGATAATGTTTCAGAACTCTTTCGAGATATCATAAATGAAAGAAACTGTCTCGCATGGGTGACTTGATTGCTTAGTGGAAGAAAAAGCGAACGTTGTTGACAGTAATGCTACTGTATCGAGAGCGCCGACCGCATAATTTATATATCAATAATTTAGTGGTAATATATTTATAATATCTTTCACGGCGACTGTGAGAATCATAGGAAAGCATGTGGGAACGCTGTTTTTGGGCTTTCTTCTACTCCGCTCAATAGCTCTAGAGGAAGCGCAAGAGTACAGTTCCGCGCGTAAAGCAGGCTCGCAGTGAATTCTTGAGAAAGTCGATCCAGCCAGATGTCACACCGTGAGAGTTGAATAATAATAATAATAATAATAATTTTATTATTCACGATCAACAATCAAAAACATAACAGACTCGCCTAAGGCTCGTGACAGTGGGTCATTCAGCAGCAATTACACGGTATACAGACCATTTTCATTGAATGAACAGGAATGAACAGGAACAGCATTGCAAACAAAAACAAAAGAAAAGCACCGTAAGGCGCTTTTAAGGCTAGTTCCATCTCAAATCGAACAATCCGATGCACTTGATGTCTCGAATGAACGGGAAAAAATATGTGTTGAAGCCATCGGTGACTTCGCAGAAATAAACGCTTTCCGAATTCTCTGCGCTACGCGGTTCGGGAAATAGGAGAGGAGGAAAAAACTGCCACTCAGAAGACGATGTCGTCGCGTGCAGTGCAGGTTTGAGCGTTCCCTACAAGGCTATTTCTTGGCGCATAGTAGAAATTTCTTGATTTGGCTTTAGACCACTTAGGGCACAATAGGATCCTGCGTTGGCAGTGTGTCGGTTTTTGTTTGTCTGCAAACAAATATCAAAGTTGACTCAATCCGCCAAAAAGCACCATAATCACTGCAAATTTGCGGACGATGTAACAAACGGATAAGACTGAGCTTTATGCCGTTTAATTTGTCATTCATGGGCCTATCGAATGATATGTAGTTCGTTGCTCTACTCTGTCAGGAACGTAAGCGATACCTCTTTTAGTAGCACCATACCACCGAAAAATGACGAATTTCGGAAGCATTTATCTAAAAAAAACAGTAAAAACTTGCCTCGGAAATTTTATATGTTGTAGCTAGTTCCTTAGACTATGCACAGAAGAAAAATCAAAACACGGACTTGATCGGTAGGCGCACTGTCAATTTTTTGCAAGACCCATGCGCGGAGCGCATTCAAGCGGTGGCACCGTGTCCCGCGTGGTGCAAAATTGAGTTTTCCAAAGGGACTTTCAGCTTCTGTCCTCACATAAAAACTAATTGCTATCATTTGAAACCGTTCTGAGCATTTGCGTTCATAACAGTGTTGTGATCGCTGAATGTTGGTTGTGGAGCAACCAGATGTGCTCACATTTTTTGCGGGATGACACACATGCATTGCAATCGCTGGGAGCCCGTGAAGAACAGAATGCCTTAGAATACTTTTGCGTCTTTATAAGATCGTATATTTGTCCACGGTGATCATATTGACGCATACTTACAGTACACAGAATAAAAACTTGACAGCGAAGAAGACAAGGTAGCAAAGGCAAGAAGGCAACGTAAGTTATGCAGAGCATTCCGGGTGGATGAGAGTGCTCCTGTCATGAACTGCTTTAGGCTGTTGTGGGAGCCACATTCCTTAGTGTTACTTTTGATATCGTAGAACGTGAAAAAACGATTTGCAAGTTTCCGGCGATAACGATGCACAAGTAAACAGAAAACGGTTGAGAGCATTAAATAGTTTGTGGGGAAATCTTGTGATAGCTTATGGCTATCTCGGTACGTTCGCCACCGACACCGTACGGGTGCGTGTCTTGTTATTTGGACTTGTTTTGTGTGCGCGAAGCCAGCGCCCTCGAATTGCTTAAAAGGGGATGCTGCGTGTGAGATAGGGGCTTTTTCCTGCTTGCAGGCTAGGCGGTGCGGAACGGGACATTCTGTTTGGTATGTAATAAACTGCTGTTTGCATTGTATTTCTTGTATGGCACCTCTTTGGCCGGGAAACCGGCGGTGGTCCTGCTGAGTGGGTCTCGCCTGCCCTTAGAAGGCAGTAGGATTCCCACAAGTTTAATTCGTGAAAAACGAGACTTTCGTGCAGTAGGCTGCACTTCTTCAGGTTTGATGACGTGTTACGAATAGTCAAGAATATATCAACCCAAGTCGCAAAAGAGCAGAGGGCGAGGGTTGAGAAGGATACAAATAAATGTACTACACAGCAGGTGGCTAGACAAGTTCGGGCAGACATACAGATGACGTAGCACAACATATGAATGGACACAGTGGCCAGTTAGGTACAAAACACAAAAATACCTTTGAACGTCCGGGGAATTAGGGCGAATGATTTAGGACATGGAGCACCTGACTGGCAAAGAGCTTCCAGGCTGTGGGAAAATCGTGCGGCGTGTTTGGTTTGGTTACGGGACATTTGATCGAACGTCGTTGGTTGAAACAACAACAACAACTTTATTTTCGGCCTTGGAGAGTGGGGAGTTTCATCGCAACAGGCGATACTCTACCCCAGTGCTTGGTGGAATGGGGGGAATAAAATAACGAGCCCCTTTACAATAACGATCGAAGTCCGATGGTGTCCAGAAATGTCAGAAGAGCTTTGAGCGCAGAGCGTTGCTGGGCTGGATTGGGCCAGGGACCAAGCAATTGGTACGTCGTTGGTTGAAAGCCGTTTGATCGAACACGGGAAATTTGGTCGAAAGCCATTTGATCGGACACCGTTTGAACGAAACGGCAGCGGTCGTTTGATCGATTTTTTTATTGGTTCGCTTGGAGCGCTGATGAATAAAAAAAGAAGAAGAAACAAACAAAAGAAAGCTTCAGTTCTAAATGCTGTTATCCTAAGGAATATTTCACTCTGGGTAATCCGCTTGCCCGTAAACACATCCCTCATCGTAATCCACTTTTTCGCATCCAGAAGGCGATCCGATGGCCTGGATTGTTCAACCTATCCCGTTCGACAACTTGATCGGTTTTTCCTCTCCCCCCATCAAATAATAATTGATGTCAATTGTCAAATAATCAACATTTTTGACAAATAAATCAATCAAATAAATAAATGATATTTTTGAATGATTTATTCGCGTCGAAAGTGGACAAATTTTAACGATGTATTAGTAATGTTTGTACTTAACCGACCATTGGTTTGGAGAAAGAACAGTTTTAGTTTATTTACTACACCACCATTACTTATTTGTTGTGGTTTAGTTTATTTACTTTGCGCCTATGTGCAAGTGAATCTACATGTAACCCAAGACATTTGGTTCTTCCAACATACATGTAACCCAAGAAGTCCTTCGAAACCTAGACAGTACAAGCCGGGGAGCAGATCTTTGTACTTTGTCCCTTTTTTTTTTCATGGCGTGGATATGTAGGTATCTCAAACTGGAGATGCATACTCTAAACAAGGTTGAACTAAGGTTTTATATGGCTGTTAATATAACATCTTTGCTTACGGCGAAATTTCCTTCTTACCATTCATAGGCTTCGAGTGCCTTTCGCGCACATATCACTATCACATTTCGGATCGTTCCCTTTAAATTTGTCGCCAGCAATGAAAATGGTGCCCCGAAGAAGCACAGACTATTTATTGACTGCTCCCAACTTGAGGCCGTTTTCTTGAACATTTGCCCTACTGGTTCGCGGGATACTTCCGCATTGTTCTATTCAATTCAATTCAATTTTATTTTCCTTTCGGATGGGAGAGAGTAAAAAGCCAGAGGGCTGTGCTATCCGTGGATAACAAAGGTCAAATCAAGGTCGTAGATCAAAGGATCAAATGAAATATTATTCTCGGTTTTTCGTTTGATATCAGTATTGTAACCGGATTCCAAGATGGGAATGAGTAGATGAGTGTTTAGGTCATGTCCCGGGAGGTTAAAATGTAACGTCACTGGGGTCGCGCGGTTATTAACGATATCCGATTTGTGCCCATAGAATCTTTCGCGAATAGTGTTGCGGGCCTCTCTAAAGCTATGGCCATGGAAAGAGAAACCTTACTGTCCCGGGAGCCCAAGAAAGCACACAATAATAGTTTTTCATTCATCACTACTTACAATCGCGCGCTTAATGCTGGACTCATCTTCAAACGTCACCTTAACCTACTTCATGCCGACGACAAACTTAAAGAAATTTTCCATAATGCCCCTGGTATCACATTCCGCAGGTCACACAATATACGTGATCTACTCACTTCGTCCCGACGCAAAGGCTCTCGTTGTCAAACCTGCCATTTTATTGCTCAATCCACCTCGATCTCTAGGGCTGCTAACGATTTTAAGTTCATAATTAGGCAAACCTTACATTGTAATTTTTTCAACCTTTGTTACATGATTGCGTGCAAACTACGTAACAAACAATACATCGGCGAAACCCGCAACACTATCCGCGAAAGATTCTATGGGCACAAATCGGATACCGTTAATAACCGCTCGACCACACTAGCGTTACATTTTAACCTCCCGGGACATGACCTAAACTCTCATCTACTCATTACCATCTTGGAATCCGGTTACAATACTGATATCAAACGAAAAACCGAGAAGTCTATTTCATTTCAGAATTCGCAACCTTGCAGCCAAACAGCATCAACGTGTATGGCGGATCGCTGCAACACTTTAAACTATGATTTTTTTTCTTGTTTATCGCATATACGCCCCGCATTACAGGTCTGCAAATTTTCACGTTTTATATCATGTTGCCCAAACAGTAAACCAAATACGCCGCACCATTTTCCCAGAGCCTGGAAGCTGCTTGCCAGCCAGGTACTCCATGTCCTAAATCATTCGCCCTTGAGCCCTGATTCCCCGGACGTTCAAAGGTCTTTTTCTGTTTTGTACCTGACTGGCCACTGAGTCCATTCATATGTTGTGCTACGTCATCTGTATGTCTGCCCGAACTTGACAAGCAACCTCCTTTGTAGTACATTTATTTATATCCTTCTCAACCCTCGCCCTCTACTCTTTTGCGACTTGGGTTTGATATATTCTTGACTATTTGTAACAGGTCCTCAAACCTGAAGAAGTGCAGCCTAGTGCACGAAAGTCTCGTTTTTCGCTAATTAAACTATTTAATGCTCTCAACCGTTTTCTGTTTACTTCTTACTTGTGATGGAAGGTTCTAGTCAGATTTTCTTGATAAGCTCTTCTGACGTTACATGCTAACTCGCTACAATCCTGCCAGTTGCCCCTGGGTGTTCCTGGTAAGGCAACACCGAAAGCGGCCTCTATTGGCGGCCTGTCTTTCTGCCCATTTCTTCACGTATTTCGGAGTGTTTCCGCTGTGCATATGCCTCCGCCGACTTCCTTCTTGGCTCAAACGGTGTGACGTTAATGGCTTCAGATGATATATATATATATATATATATATAAGTTCAAAAAAAGACGCGGAAACAGATTTTAGGGAAGTTAAAAACACTAGTTTATTACATGGGGAGACGTTAAAAAGTAAAATGGGCAAGGGGTCGACGTTTCGACAGTGGCACTGTCTTCGTCAGGACCTGACGTCGTCCTGACGAAGACAGTGCCACTGTCGAAACGTCGACCCCTTGCCCATTTTACTTTTTAACGTCTCCCCATGTAATAAACTAGTGTTTTTAACTTCCCTAAAATCTGTTTCCGCGTCTTTTTTTGAACTTCTGTAAAACTTCGTGGCCGTTTGATAATCCTTTTACCTCACCCTATATATATATATATATATATATATATGGTGAATGGGGTTCGGACGACCGCGAATATATGTAGCTGAAATGAAAATTGAAACACAGACTACGAAGGTACGGGAAGTAAGAAAAAAGGGATAATTTATTTACATTTAAGATACTTGGAATGCTAAAAGGGTTGTCTACGTTACGGCTTAACTTAGTCCGCTCTAAGGTAAACAGTACGATAAACCCTTCGATTGGTTGTCACCCATGTAATGGCCGACGTTGTCAGATTTGCAAACTAATGCAGACCACGCAGGAAGCCAAAAGTACAAAGTCTAATTTTACCGCCAAGATCATTCCAGACCTAGACTGCAATTCCTCGAACGTCATCTATGCAATCCAATGTAACGCATGTCAAGCACAATATGTGGGTCAAACAAAAACTTCTTTCAGAGTCAGATTCAACAACCACCGATCGGATGTCGCCAAAAAACCTAATCTTCCAGTTTCCCGCCATTTCAAGCAGCCAGGTCATTCTATTAACGATGTATCAATCTTTATTCTCCAGTCAAACTTCAACTCTGACCGCTCCCGAGAGCAACGCGAATCCTACCTAATCTACAAATTCCAATCGACCATTAACGAAGACCCCGGCATGCTATCAACAATAAGAAGTCTAACCTCGTAGATAAGGCACTTTTTTCCAATTCCTTTTCAGCCGGATGGGTGGCGCAACCTGGACAAAGCCACTCCCCCAAGGACGATGACATCACACTTGAACCTGACAAGTCAACATTCTCGAACGTGACCCATTGACAACCGCCATGTGGCGGGGTTTTCCCTTTCCCGATGACGTCACTATGCGAGCCTTTATAAGCTCTGTGTATCACTGACATATTTTTGTCCTGACGAAGGCGGAGCTTCCGCCGCAACGTAGACAACCCTTTTAGCATTCCAAGTATCTTAAATGTAAATAAATTATCCCTTTTTTCTTACTTCCCGTAACTTCGTAGTCTGTGTTTCAATTTTCATTTCAGCTATATAACGGGTGTTTCAGTTAAATCCCCGGGATAAATAATTCGCGAACCGGTGCACCAATCGAATAACTTTCTTTTCTACAAGTATCTGTCCAATACCGCCTACAAGATGCGCACCGCGTGAATGAGCGGGAGGCGCTCATTATTTAAATAAAAATTCAAATGAGTTTCGCGAAAAAAGATAACTTCTAAAGCAGGGCGCCGTCGGCATTAAGATGGGTACTATCCCTTCTGGGACCTTCAGTAGATACCTTTTAGAGAAAAATCTGCAACCGAAGCGGGTCATTTGTTGCAGTAATTAATTGGTTTCGGTTTACATATAGTCGCGGCTGGTCGCGGTGAAGCGCAAAAGGACGCTCTTTCACTCCCATGTCCACCAATGAATTACATCCTTACACCAATGAATTACACAAATGAATTACGTCCTTTTGCGCTTCGCCGCGACCAGCCGCGACAAAAATACGTAAACCGAAACCAATTAGTTACTGCAATAAATGACCCGCTTCGGTGGCAGATTTTTCTCTAAAAGGTGTCCACTGAAGGTCCCGAAAGGAGTAGTAACCATTTTAATGCCGGCGGCGCCCTGCTTTAGAAATTAGCTTTTTTCACGAAACTCATTTGAATTTTTATTTAAATAATGAGCGCCTCCCGCTCGTTCACGCGGTGCGCATCTTGTATAGGCGGTATTGGACAGATACTTGTAAAAAAGAAAGTTATTCGATTGGTGCACCGGTTCGCGAATTATTTAGCCCGGGGATTTAACTGAAACACCCGGTATATATATACGTATACTCATTGATTTCTTCGACCACGTCGGGCTGGTGCGCAAACGGCTCACCGTGTGAGCTTCTTTCAAATGTGTGCGACATTGCTGCGTGCTGTGATTCAGCCACCTTTGCTGTGAAGTACTTCATGCACCTTCTGCATAGCTGGCCCATTTGTGTTACGCCTTCGGCGTGATCTGCTGGACCCACAGTCTTTATGGCAGCTAGGCCGATCTCCTAAGCAAAGCGAAAGGCCTTTGTCCAAAGCATTTTTTTATTGGCATTTTTTTATTGGGGTTGTGTATTTGGCGGTAGTCAGTGAAATACACAAGGTCAGCGCTGTACAACGAAGAAGCCATTGAGGTAGGTGTGATGCCAGGACGACACACTACAGTAATGCAGATGTCTTCGCACACTCCGTATAAGGGCACTCCGTGCACTTCTGTAGTCGAGAAGTGAGTGAAGAAGAGAGTGCGTCTTCTGTGTGTAGTCGAAACTTTGCGCAAGGTGTCTTCCGCGAGTTAATCCGATCAGGGCCTTCCCATGCTCGCAGCATGTCGATCCGAAGAACATATTGGACAGCGGCGCCAGTCGGGCTGTTTCGGCAAGGTTCACAAAAGGCACCATAAATTAGCATTGAGTGTGTGCGAAAGACACTACACAACAACGTTTCCTCAGTGCAATTCTCCCCGTCGAGGTCATGGGGCCGTAGGAAAGGAAATGCTTTAAAGAATACTGGAAATCACTCCGTCCCTCCTGCCATAATGCGTACAGTGAATATGCTTGTTTAGAATAACCCTGAACAGATATACCTCTTACAAAGATGTAAAATCATTCTGTTCTTCACGGGCTCCCAGCACTTGCAATGCATGTGTGACATCCCGCAAAAAATGCGGCCACATCTGGTTGCTCCACGATCTAGATTCAGTGATTACGCCACTGTTATGAACCCAAACGCTCAAAACGGTTTCAAATGATATCAAATACTTTTTATGTGAAGACAGAAGTTGAAAGTCCCTTTGGAAACTTCGATTTCGCAACACGCGGGGCACGGTACCACCGCTTGAATGCGCTGCGTGTATAGGGCTGGAAAAAAATCACAGTGCGCCTACCGATCATGTCCGAATTTTGATTTTTCTTCTGTGCATAGTCTAAGGAACTACCTACAACATATAAAATTTCAGAGTCAAGTTTTTGGTGGTTTTTTTAGATAAAGGCTTCCGAAACTCGTCATTTTTCGGTGGTATGGTGCTGCTAAAAGAGGTATGGCTTACTTTCCTGACAGAGTAGAGCAACAAATTATACATCATTCGATAGCTACATGAATGACAAATTAAACGGCATGAAGCCCAATCTTATCCGTTTTGTACATCGTCCGCAAAGTTGCAGTGAATACGGTGTTTTTCGGCACTTTGAGTCAACCTTGATATTTTTTGCAGACAAACAAAAACGGACAGAGCACTGCCAACGCAGGATGCTATTGTGCCTTAAGTGGCCTAAAGCCAGATAGAGAAATTACTATAATGAGACAAGAAATAGCCATGTAGAGAACGCTCGAACCCGCGCACGAAGACATCGTCTTAAGGGCAACCGCCATGGAGCGAATGTACAGCGAAAACGCTGCGAACTTCGCTCAGCGTCGGATGCCCTGTGCCAGGCGTCAAAAATGTGAGCGTCCGCCGCCGATCTGCCCATGCTAGATATTTTCACCCAGCGTCCGCGATTCCGGAAGCGTCAACTGCAGATGAACCAATCAAAGTGCTCTTCCGCTACGAATATACGCCAGATCGTCTGCACGTGGTTGTCTGCTCTCGTGAATCATCGTCATCGTCCTCTTCTTGCAACTGGATGCTGTCGTCTGCTCGCGCTTTCGCCAACTGCAGCGCTAGAACGTGAGACATTCTCTGCCAAAAAGCATATATTTTCCTTGCAGTAGTGAATATGCCTTTCGGTACGTTACTGGGCGCATCTTTTCAGACAGTTGTTGGATTTAGTTGCAAAATTTGTGACATTAAATACAATTTTTCGAGCTACTGATTTCACTAAGCTTTCACCTTATACCCTGGCAACAGTGACATCACAACATGACTTCCCGACGCCGTCCGCTGGTTTTTCGCCCCATGGAGGTGGTGCCGGCGAACAACTGGCGGCGAAATGCGCGTGGCAGTCTGCCGCGCGAACTTCGTTGCAAAAATTCGCTCCATGGAGGTTGCCCTTTATGAGAGGCACTTTTTCCCTCCTCTTCTATTTCCCGAACCGCGCAGCGCAGATAATTCGGAAAGCGTTTATTTCCTCTAACTCACCGATGGCTTAAACATATATTTTTTCCCCGTTCCTTCCAGACGTCAAGTGTATACCGGATTGTTCGATTTGAGATGGAACTAGCCTGTTGTGTTTCCTTTCTCTTTACAGTGTTTTGATGCTAGAGCTCGTTTTGATGGGTACGCATGTTCCGCCGCATGTTTCCGAGTTGGGTTCGCAAAAATTTACATAATTAAACTCAGGTTACATGACATGCACATCTGGAGCTGGCAAAAACCTGGTAAGAACAAATGCCATTCTATGTGGCGTAGTTTTTTTATTAAAATACAATGACACGTTTTCTGGGACACCCTGTATATAGCTTATCGAATGCGCCTCGATGGGGCATCGCAGTGGCGCCACAGGTTTAGACAAGTTGACTCGCCCCAATGCTTTCACTGAGGTGCTGTAGAAGATCTAGAGCACATTCTTCTTCATTGCCCACACTATCAACGTTCCCGAACCGTACTCTCCGGGTTCCTTAAGAGGGTGCAACACCCTCCTGACCCAATGGCATTCCTCATGCATTTTCCAAACCGCATAACTCCGCAAGGAATTGCTCAGTTTGCATAAAACAGGTCTTGAATGGAAGATATCAATGAGTTCTAGTATTTAATGGTGCCAGAAATTCATCTTCTACGTTGGAAATGTTTCCGCAGACGTCAGAAATTGCGTTTCGCGCTTCCTTCAGTTTTGTTGGCCGGTCACAAAATAAATAGACCTAAGGTGTGAATTTTAATCCCATTAAGTGCAAGAGAAATATGTCTAAAATCGATATGTCCCGAAAGATTTTGCTTATGAACCGTACATTACTCCTGCACATTTTATTTCACGTCGCGTCGACCACGTCCATAAGGTCCATATACCTCGTCCCCGTTCAAGATCCTTTTCTAATTCGTTCTTCCCGTGATCAGCATTGGAATGGAACAAGCTGCCATCGAACATTGCGACTATCACTGATCACGGCCAGGTTGTCACAGCTATTACATCATATTTTGCCCTCAACACACCAGCATAGCCTTCTCAACATTACTACGCAATAGACGTGTGTTCTATTATATGTATCAGCTTCTGTCTATGGATAGCGGTATCACTATTTATTAAGTAATAGAAGTGTGCTTTATTTATCTGTTTCATTTTGACCCTATGTAGTGTTAGCATCTGTGTGTTTTCTTCTTTGTTCTGTGTATGTGTATGTTATGAGTGCCCCACCACCTTTGTATGGCCTAAGGCCGCTCGAAGGTATGCTAATAAATAAATTATGTCGAAGCTTAGAATTGCTATATGGATTCTCGTGAGCAATGGTTAGCCGATGCTGACCCGCTGGGACTTTGTCTGTGCACGGTGGTGCCATCTGTCTGCATGCCACAGAAATATGCATAAGTGGGAAAAACCGGATAAATTGTCACAATCTGTCTTTTGGTATGTGATAATAAATGGAGTGTGGGCGGGCAGCTATCACTCTTATCTCGGAATCCTTCGTTCCGTGACTCTGCCTCGACAGTCACGGTTTTTCGCATAGCAGGAAACCTATCTGTGAAAACGGATGAGACGCAAAGAACAAGCCTTACAAGAGAAGGTATCTGGGTAATGTTTCAGTAGTATAAGACTCTCACGAATCAAGCAATCGAGAGCTAGCAGAAGCGACAGTACGCAAGACGTGTCTGCAGGAGGCTTGTTCCATCTCAAATCGAACAATCCGGTACACTTGATGTCTCGAATGAAAAAAATATATGTCGAAGCCATCGAGGAGTTAGGAGAAATAAACGCTTTCGGAATTCTCTGCGCTGCACGGTTCGGGAAATAGGAGAGGAGGAAAAAACTGCCTCTCAGAAGACGATGTCGTCGCGTGCACATTTGTCGCGTGCACATCATTGGTTACTGGTATGCGGTCATATTAAGTTCGAATAAGTTAAGTTGTGCTGTCTGGGGTTTTTCCTGGGTTTTCCTCAGACGCTTTCAGACATATGTCGGCACAGTTCCCTTGGAAGTCGGCCCGGGACGCACATTCCCCCAGGGCGTGAGTCGTGACGTTGCCCACATACGTGAGGCCGACAACGGCAAGCCCTATCACCACCACCACCCCTCGAATAACATTTCACGTCGAGACTGGGAGGTACCCGAGTTCGAATCCCGGTGCCAGCTGTGCTGTCTGGGGTTTTTCCTGGGTTTTCCTCAGACGATTTCAGACATATGTCGGCACAGTTCCCTTAGAAGTCGGCCCAGGACGCAAATTCCCTCAGGGCGTGAGTCGTGACGTTGCCCACATACGTGAGGCCGACAACGGCAAGCCCTATCACCACCACCACCACCACCACCACCAAATAACATTGATACTACTTTATCTGGGTTATCGATTGCTTGAGTGATTTGAAAAGTTGTTAACTTGTTTTGGTTGTGAATATCGTGTATGTAATCTACCGCTTGAGTGCTAATTAGTGTACGTATTCTACTGCTTGAATGCTTTAATTTGTGTATGTTGAGTATACTGTATTGATGTGCTCAGGCTGTAGGTGCCAGAGGCCTTTGCCAAGCTCTGACAGAGCTTTTTGTCTCTGGCTCCGCCACGTTTGTGGAAATAAATAAATAAATAAATAAATAAAAATAAAATAAATAAATAAATAGCCAGGAACGTCCGGAAACGGACCCTGTGTTGTTGAAGGGCGAAGCATTGTGGGCCGTGTGCAGTTGTTCAACAGATTTCAAGCGCTGGGAATCCACAGTCCGGTCAACTGTACACTTGCAGACATGGAGATAACATAAGAAAAGAGAAACGGATTACGGACCGAAATTACGCTGCAATGCAAAGTGTGCTTGCTGAAGGCCGTTGTATACTGCGGGCCCACCAGTTAGCATGTCAGATTGTATGGACGTGAACACAGCAGCTGCTTCCGGGGTGCTATCCATTGGGGCTGGGTATACCTTGAGCGGTTCTATAATGCCTAGCTGCTTCCAGAGCTCGTTGACCCACGCGTACCACGCAGTATGCCGATCAGGGACCCTGACTACAAGAAGAAATACAACACAGAGGAGAGGTCTTCGTAATGCAATCCTTTCGCCAGACTGTGTATTCATATTGCCAGTGGTACATGTACTATAATTCCCTTTTCGCCGCACAGCTGTCCTTTGCTGGGCTTGTAGTTGACCCCAATGGGGCTTTCATCATCTAATTCAAGTTATCGGACCAAGTGGCTGAAGCCTCTGATCCGCTTGCGGTGTCATGACGAGCATGAGCACATTCACGTAGAGCGTGAACTGCGTCACACAAGGCGCGTTTACATGGGCACATACATCGACTGAAAGCAACAGTCGACTGATCGCAAAGATCGACTTGGGACGGCTTGGGACGGTTGGGACATGCAGGAAGCGGTGCGCCTTAGTCCGCCGGGCAATTCAGTCGACTCAGTCGATGACAGCGCCGCCAAGGCACTAAAGTCGTCACTTTGCAATTGCATACTGTTTTATCAGTGTGTGACTTGCTTCACTGCGCCCATAAACATTAAAGCCTTCTATCAACGGCCCAGTCAATAGACCTACACTTGGAACGAGTCTTGTTTTGGCTGCATTGCATGCCATTCTGGCAACAGCCCTATACTCAACCCCACAAACACCAACATGGATGAAAGCGCGTTGTTTTTCTGGCTGCTACTAATTTTGCAAAGCAATTTCTTTCCTGCGCTCAGCATGACGTTGTCGAGGTACGTGGCATCGGTTGTGATGGCGGTGCAGCAGCATAACGAAGCAGTGCAGCGAATCATGCGTCTATACCGTCTACAGAGGATGCGATGACACCGGGCTGGACAGTTGCAGAGTTGGCAGCAATGCACGGTGAGTTGGAAGTGTAGAACAACCGCAACAGGCGTGGTGTGTGCTGTGATGTCTTTGTATCAATTTATTTCGAACACGTCTACCTTGACCGAGAAGTAAGGACTGACGTATGTTGGCGCGACGTTTCGTGCGCTGTCGTGTGTATTATAAACTAGTATTTACTGAATCAAGTCGTCATTCCCAGCGGCTAAGCATAACTTTGTATCCCCGACTGCTAGACAACACAGATAGTTCCTTGCTCAACCTTTAATTTAGGTGCGTCTCACATCGGCCTGGTTGTGTAGACCACAACCTGTGATCACAACCTGCAACACGGGGAGTTGTTACTACAATTGGTAATATTATCTCTACCTTTGATTCTGCTGTCAAAGAACAGTATAATATATTTACTGTTGTGACATTGACTCTCTTTTTTTTCTTTATGTGGTTACATTATAAAATAGTAAAGATTGACTAACATGTTCCGACCTCCTTCAGATTTGCAAGTCACGACAAAAGCAAGTCGCCATATTTGGATGGTGGCACGGACTGATACCTGGTGGCAAAGTCTTGTCTCAAATGGCAGTCCAGCTGAGTGGAAGGAGAACTTCAGAGTGTCCAGGGCAACGTTTGTAAAGATACTCGCCCTTGTACGTCCAGACATGGCGCCCGCTGAGAACTGGGTTAGGACGCCTGTGCCAACTGACAAACGTGTCGCAATTGCACTATACAAACTAGCCAGCTGTGGCGAGTCACGATGCGCTGCAGCACCGTTTGGTGTACCTTTTTTGCTTGACCGTCCGAAAGCACCTTCTGAGCCAGTACATCAGAATGCCTGGCAGTGATGAAGCTGCAGCTATCGCACAGCGCTTTCTGCAGCAGTGTGGCGTACCGCTGGTCATCGGTGCAATCGATGGTACACACATCCCTGTCCTGCCCCCTTCGGTAGGGTACAGTGACTACGTGAACAGAAAAGGATGGCCATCTGTGGTGTTGCAAGCGGTTGTAGACGACCAAATGAGGTTTGTTTAGGCATGGTGGCAATGTTGACTGCAGTCACTAGTCTCACTGCACGTACACAATTAACTGACTGTGGCAACTCTACTCAGGTTTCGAGACATAAGCTGCGCTCTTCCAGGTTGTGCACACGACGCATCAGTTCGAAAGGCCTCAGGACTCTACAGAGCTGCAAGCCAGCTAATCCCACAGGTATTTCGTTTCCACTTTTGATATGAACATAATTCACGTACCAGGTCGCATGAAATAAGCATCACTGAAATTACACCTAGTATGCTTACACCTAGTGCGCCTAGTGCCTTGTAATCCTTTCCGCTGATATGGTGGATGAGTCGCGTAATGTAACATGTAACCGTCTGCCCCCGTAGTACCAGGAGCCTCTGCAGTGAACGGTGGGTAATCGATTAGATCCTCATGTGCCCCATCTATCGAGCAGAATTGACGAAAAGCGGAGGGTGTAGCCCCCTTAACGAGCTGGACTCGCCCCCCCCCCACCTCTCTCTCTCTCTCTCTCACACACACACACACACAAAATTGATTGGTCCCTGGCCACATCAAGCCAACCAAGGATCTGCCCTCAAAGCTCTCTTGACCTTTCTGGATACCATACCACTGCGATCTTGGTTGTGATCGAGCTCATTGTTTCATCACCACGAACAATGGGGTAGAGTATCGCCCCTGGCGATGAGACTCCCTATGCATTATCGCACAATAAATTTGTTGTTGTTGTTGCTTTCGTTTTGATTAAACAATAGAAATTTCGGCGTCGTGTTGTTATTTCTCCGTCTGTTGCTCTTGTGCCGCTTTTTGATCGTTACCAGATATACCAACTACATTAAGCGTCAACGCTAATCACATATCAAGTATCTATTTTGCCGGTTCACTAGGGCTGCTTCGGGCATTTTGAATAGAGCAGAAACGATTAGTACAGAGTAGCTGCATCTAAGTACATCATAGAACACACCTGTAAAGTCGCCGCTCGCCTTTTTGACGGCGCATCAATTTCTGTCCGCGGACCGCTTCTTTTCTTGCTTCTCCTTTGAAAGGACGAAGTAGAACCCTGCACAGGCACAGGCCCCCCGACCCGGACCCGTCTGCGCGTCCGCGGGCCGGGCCTGGGTTTTTATTGGCTGTGTGCTCCAGGCCGGGCTGAGCCCGGACCGACAAAATACACCAGTACCGCTGGCCGGGCCGACAAACATGCTTCCGAGAGTCTGGCTCGGCCGGACCACGCAGCTAATTTCACGCAATGGAGGACTAGTTCATATCATGATGTGTTTGCGTCATTCCTGTGCATATATTTGCAAACACAGGCAAAAGACAGTGCATTATGCGTATGATTCGACCCTCTAGATCATTCTCGAAGCCTCATCACATTGGTCCTCACTCCTCACATTCACGCTACTCACACTACTACTCACTTCTCACATTCACAGTCACGAGAGGATAGAGAGGTAGCAAGCGAGCTGGTGGTATAGATCCATAACTTAAAAACCCGAGGACTGGTGCTAGGGGACAAAAAACGACAAACACAGACAAGGTCTCAAATGAGGCCTTGTCTGTGTTTGTCGTTTTTTGTCCCCTAGTCTCGGGTTTTTAAGTTATGGTTCACAGTCACGTTCGCAAAGCTTGGTGAGAGGGATTGGGAGAAGGAGTTTGTCGACAACGTCCTCTAACTCCACAAAAACTTGCGCTTGCTCGCGTGCGTTCTAGATTTAATCTGGTCTTCTGCTGTCGCGGTGTCAAACCGCCAGGTCTCGCATGTTTATGGTATTGTCCTCTCTTCTTATAAATTTACCGATCAATTTCTTTGATGAGCGCTAGAAACGCGTAAGTCACGGTCTAAAATACTAGGCCGGGCTCCAATCGCTGTGTCATCGGGCCGGGCCGAGACGGGCTCTGCTCACTGAGCCATCGAGCCGTGCCGGGTCATTTTTCCATGCGCCCGGGCTGGGTCGGGCCCGGAAAAGTCAGCCCGTGAAGAGCTCTAGGACGAAGTACAAATGCGTTGTGCAATTCCTGTGATGTCGAAGAAAATATCGAATACATCCTGCTTCGCTGCAGAAAATACGAACACCAGAGAAGACGCCTCATCGAAAGAGAGGAGAACTTGCGTCACCCAGCTCCTTTGCTGGTATAATTCACTTACCCCACTGGCCCAATGTCGACATGACAGACGACACAAAGAATAATACTAGACTTCATGAGGGAGGGTGACCTCGTAGGTGTCCTCTGACAGCGAGTGGTAAACACAAACACAAGGAAGCAGAACTATGCCCAACTGAAGCCGACAAATGGCCCTCTGAACGGTCCGCCGACGATGGCCAACGGACATCATAGCAACCGCCAACACCACTTATGAACATTGCACTGTACGGGACATTTCTGTGGGTTGCGTGTGTTCAGTTTTCTTCAGCAACTTGCCACCATTTCGGGCAGGCAGACCGCCTCTTCTGTTCGTAAACAACACGCCCGCCCCCTTGAAAGATGTGCGGACCAGTTTCGAAAGATCTATGCTAAAGAAATGTGCTATATCGCTTGACAGCGCAGTAGTAAATGGGCTGGCAGAAGTAAAAGCGGGATGAGTTCCGGGCGCGCCTGGGCCGACTTCACTCGCGTATTTTTTCCCGCGCGCGGCGGGTGGCGCGTGTGGGGAGGGTTGTCCGCGCGCTTACCGGCGGGGGAGGGCTGCGCGTGCGCTTATCGCAGCCTGGGCTGACTTCTTTCGCCATTTTTCCACCTGAGCCGACTTCGTTCGTATTTTTTCTGCTACAACAGGTGTGCGGTGGGCTGTTTACATGCAAGTATAGACATGCAAAGGATAGCCATACACAAAAGTACAAGTTGAAATATATTTATTAATGCCAATTATATTGCCAATTGTAAAGCCAATAGTGCTGGGAATTGTGCCAATTGTGATGCCAATCAGCTGAAGGAGAAAAACCAAGCCGAAAAACCTTCACGGTCTGTAACAGAATAAATAGAAACACAAGACAATACATGTAAAGAATAGACATATTTTATTCGCTATAAATGTGTCAAGTCATCAGATTCTGAAAGAAAACATAATATCAACATTCATCACGTTGCTTACCAATTGTTCACTTAGGGAGCCGGCACCGACGACCTGAATGATAACTCATTATATGAAACTACAGACGCATTCAATAATACACACAATAGTCAGGTCACACTGAATAATAAAAAGAAACATTTTTATATCACCAATCATACTTCCGTAATAGCAACAATAATCTGAAAGACAATCTCAGACCATGGGACACGAACGACAAGAACGACACGAACACAAGAGGAAATAAAATCTATAACACTACATTTAATCAAAGAAGATATTTACTTATTATTTTTATTATTTATTTATTTACTTATAGAAGAAAACAACAAAGGAAAATAATCTATCATTTTAATTATCATAAAATCACCTCTGTGACTTAATCTAATCGAGCACTGTACGAATGCTACAAACATCACATTGATGGAGGCATCCAACACAGAAAACAGATATGTGAAAAATGAACTTCACCGCATAGCACGCAACTAGCCAACCAGCTCTAATGTTATCTGCCCTGATTTGTTGAAGACGGGAGCCGTATGTCTGTTTTGTGACACTGATGAAAATTTCAAGCACAATAGCTAAGTTGAATATTCCAACATTACACAAACTTTCTTATGAAGTGAATGGCGCAGACATAAGGAAATAATTCGAATCTACACGATCAACAGATAGCATTAGTATAGAACCAAACCGGCATATCCTCCAACATGTAGGGAAATAATAGCTACACAATACCATATCAAAGCGAGAAACGAACACAACATTTAATCAAAGAATATATTCTTAATCAATAGGATTACAATCAAAAGTACAAGTTTTATTATAAAATGTCTAATATTCCTATACGTGAGAACCATCATTGCAATAGCGTGAATATCTGTCATAACATTTCGAGCCCAATAGCGAATCTAAGTTTCGTATTCCAAACATTACACAACTTTTAATTAATCAATTTCTTATTAAGTGAACATCATAGACGTAAGGAAATAATGAGAAACAACACAATCAACAGCTACAATTAATAGAGGGCCAAACCTGCACACCATTCAACACATAGGAAAGAATAGCTAATCAATCTATCAAAAGCAGAAATATTACAAATTTAACACTATAGCACGGACTTAACGCTGGAGAACACAGGAACACTCTAAGCGGCGCCACATAAAAAACAACAGAGGAAATAATCTATCACTGAATCATCATAAAATCAGCTTCGTGACTTAATCTACGAGGGGCGTTCAAGTCAAACCGGGACTTTCTGTCTCCTGAGTGTACAAATGGCTCCCGCTACTTCTTTTTCATCATTTTCACACGCGACAGGCCTCCGCGTTCACCACGTAGTGGTGGTTCTAGGAAAGTCTCAAATAAGGTGTAGTCAGCAAACATCGGTGTACCTACTGATACAAAGTGATCGTTGAATTTTTCGGGAGCTTCATACAAAGGTATACCGCCAAAAAAGAAACTAGGCTTTTTATCGATGTTTTTGGGATGCAGAACTTTGTCAATCTTCCTCCACAACATCTTTTGGGATGTCCTTTCCATCAAACACTTTTGTGTAATAGTCAATTTTTGCATCCTTTATTTTTGTTATTTACAGTATTACGCGCCTGCTTATATTTTGCAAGGTCAGACAGATCTCTACTTTTTAGAAAATCCTCGTACATTTTATGCTTGTTATCGATCATGCGTATTAGCTCTCTATGCATCCAAGGTTTCTTAAATTTTCTTGGTTTCTTCATTTTCCTACGTGGGAAAGACTCACGATAAAGGGGCACAAACATCGATATGAATGTGTTATATGCCACATCGACATCACTCTCTAATAACATAGCATCGCAGCAAGCGTTTTCTAAAGCTGTACGAAACCTCCTTATACTTTCTCGAGTATAGCTTGGCACATAAATAGGTACTTTGACTTTCTTTTCCCTTTGAGTTCAGTCATATTTATAATAATACTAACAGGAAAATGATCACTAATGTCACTTTCAATGACATCACATAGAACTTGATCCATAGTATAATTTGTGACAAATAAGTCCAATAATGTTTCTGTTTCATGGGTAACTCTGGTTGGTTCTTGTACGTGATTGTTGAAACCATACGACTCAAGTAGTAATATAAGATTTCTCTGCTTTATAGATGGTGCAAGCAAGTATATATTAAAGTCGCCACCGAGAACAAGTTTGTAGGAGTTTATGGATACAAAGTCCAAAAGGGATTCTAGAAACCCGGGGAAATTTTCTATTGCGCCATGCGGCGCTCGATAACAGACACAAAAATAGTGTGACGAACTTTTACATGTCAGTGCTTCATAATTTTCATTATTACCAGTAAAATCGTCAACCATCTCACAACATAGTTCCGCTGATGTTAGCATAGCTATGCCACCTCCGCGATGAAAACGTCGGTTTAAATAAAAATTGTCGTAGTTACATAAGGAAAACATTTCTGACTCATCCGTGTACCATGTCTCAGTCAGCATTATAATGTCAAAAATCATTACTAGACACAGAAAAGAAGTGGTCCAGGAATTCTGTTTTGCCCGTTGCAGATCATGTATTTACATGAATGCACCTCAATTTGTTTTCATTTTCATGAAAGAAACCATTTGTCATGGTTTAAACAACGATACAAAGAACTACAAACACTCAACCAAAAATTTTACAAAGATCATCCGAACAATCAGCCCGCATTTTTTCTGCCTTTTCCTGTTTACGTACATATATCTTGCCGTTCTTTACCCAGGCATATTTCCACCCGTGTGATTTCTTTTTCGCAATAGCTTCGCCCAACAATTTCTTATGTTTGGGGCAGAAATGTTCGTTTACATATATTGGAGCGGAAGGTTTTAGACCAATACCTGAACACTTCAGACGTGCTTTCCTTGACTTATCCAAAACTCATCACGTACTTTCTTATCTTTAAATTGAACAATAATGTGTCCCAAACTGGAAGTTTCACGTCTGGCCAGAGGTATTCGGTGGCACGCATTAATTGTACTTGTAGGCATGTCAATGCAGAGTTTTTCAGCAATCTTTTCAATAACAGCGTACAGGTTCTCTTCTCTATCGTAAGGAATTCCTTTAATTTCGAGATTACATCTCCGCGAGTATTGTTCAAGTTCTTTGCGTGCGCTTGTCAAGTTCTTTCTTCCGTGTCACGTAGCGCGTCACATTGCTGATTTAGTTTAACATTATCCACTTTCAGTTTGTCGCAGCTAATTTCTAGTGACCGAAAGCAAAGCACCATCATGCATACATAATGCCCAACTTATAGAATATTAATCGTGGAATAGAATCGTGCAATGGTTAATAGAATATTAACCGGTTGTGTGATCAGCTTCTCCCAAAATGTGATTGCCACTTGGAAATTATTTCGTATACGTTTGTGTGCCGTGTGTTATGAAGATTACGTGATTAGAAATGTAGACTTCGCCTGCACGTCATGCTTGTAAAATCCTCCATTTGCATCGCGGCATTTGATAATAGATTCCTTTCAACATATATTGTCAAAAGATGTTGTAGACATACTTTGAATTATACATTTGTCGTTTGCTCGTGCATAAGATGGCTAGTCCAACTGTTTGAGAAATATATCTGCATTGTGGAATTTTATTCATGAAATATGATAGGTTTTCACAAAAGACTAGTGATCCTTTTTTGTAATCATAGACTGATGTATCATGCTTCTAAATTTCAATGACCGATCCTTCTCCGGCAATTCTATCCTTCGGGTGTTGAACTTGTACAGAGTGTAGTCGGGTAAAACCTATTTGATGGTGAGCTCTGATTTCATATGAGAATTCTTACACACAGTACAGAAATTCGTTTCCTTAGCGATCACTGTTCTCAGTCTATCCATACTAAATGCAAAGTGTTTTTCATTGTGATGCTTAGAATACATTATAATGATGACAAATATTACATTTATTATTTCAGTTATATGCTTGTTTATTCCGATATATTACAATTGTCCTATTACAATCTCTGAAGTTTTCGTTTGTTGTCTTGATTGATGAATTCGGAATGTATTACATAATGATGTCTTATTATCGGTCGTTTGAATCCAGCGTTGATTAATGCAATCGATACGTTGTCGCCGCATTTGCATCGCTTCAGCAACTTGCAGTTTGTTGTGATGATGCACAGTCTCTTATTGATGTTTCCTTTCTTTGTATGCAGGTTCTTGAATGGCGTCCAAAACAGTATTAGAAGAAAATCGTCCGGTGGTCCACCGCAGTTGATATGTTCGTTGAGTTTTAATAAGTCGTGATACATCAGACATTGCACGACAATATTGAACTTCTGCTCATTCGACATCATTGCAAGAACTGGTAGAAGAAAATAATTGCGTTGCCGTGGTAGTTGAACATGTCATGTGATAAACTTTTATATATTTTTCATCTCAGGTATGTGTAGTTTCAACAAATCCGTAAGGAATCGTGCGATATAGACCGCTTGTATATGATAATTTGATCTCACTGCTTTCTTGATGAATGCAATGCCCATTGCAAAGATTACAATTACATCTGGTCTACTGTATTTAAATTCTTCGTTAGCAAACATCAAAAACTCCGCCATCAATCCCAGTGGCCCTCCCGACGTTGATGTGCAGATATTTTTATAAGTATTGTAGATGCGGCATATAAATTCTTGCACCTTCTATTCTCTAGTTTGCACCATATCTCCGAACACGACAATGTCTAGGACGTATTGAAATGCAGCGATAATGGAATCGTTTCGCAGCTCTTCTTTTTCGAAGCAGTTTTTTATCACATCCTCCCATGACTTATGGTAGCCAGTACAAAATCTGTCCATCTCTTCAATGTAGAGCAATTGTCTCTTCTGTTTTCAAGTGCGCGTCTACACTTAATTAAAAGCATGTCTATGCTCATTTTATTGATTTTTTTTGTTTAGAATGTTATTAATCTCCACCTGCCATGAGAATTATGGATACAATTTACAAAAGGATGTGATGAGTAAGAAAAAAATGTGTGCTTTCAATGATTCTATGTGACCATGCTAGAACTCTCCCTTCCATAACTTGATGTTGGTGTTGGGGTCGTCGTCTTTCATCCACCACTCACTTTATCACTTGAACCCACTAGTTGATCTTGTTTATTCATTGAAAAGACAAGTTTCTGTTCAGATTCTGTGGTGTATTCACGTTGCTTGCTTAGAAATGATTTGTCTTAATTAATTATTGTTTTGATTTTGTTTCAGGTTCGATTAATATTCTGAGTTGCGCATTATGTATGCATGATGTATTAATTCTGTCTGTCGATTTCCTCTATAGCAAAACTTTTAAATATTTCTCGCTTGCTTAGAAAGTTACTGCCTGAAATAATTATTGTCTTGTACTTGTTTCAGTTGATCACTCGATTGACATCAGTAAAAATAATCTCTGAGTTGGGAATGCCTCATATTTCTCAGTTGTGTTTCCCATTTGATTTTTCTGTGTGGTTCATCTATATAGAACTTTCTGTTGCAAGATATTACAAGAATTGATGTAATTAAATTTGTTTCTCGTTGTTTTTGATTGAGTATTGTTGCTATCATTTAATAATTTGGACTTTCTCTACATGTTCAATAAAAAATATCACCTCTGTACAAATTGAGCCAACTATGACATCCACTTTGACGAAAGACTTTAGTTTCAGGGAGAGGATGCGAAAAGATAGTGATCCCCACGAATAATATTGGCAACTATTTGCGCTGCACAATAAAATATATCGCTTTTGTACTATCTTATCTGACCTCGAGAGCGCCCTGTTTACTGGAAGGAGGAATATAGCCCCAGGTTCATCTACATAGAACTTTCAAGATATTACAAAATTGATGTAATTAAATTTGTTTCTCATTGTTTTTGATTGAGTATTGTTGCTATCATTTAATAATTTGGAGTTTCTCTACATGTTCAATAAAAAAATATCACCTCTGTACAAACTTAGCCGACCATATCATCCACTTTGACGAAAGACTTTAGTTTCAGGGAGAGGATGCGAAAAGATAGTGATCCCCACGAATAATATTGGCAACTATTTGCGCTGCACAATAAAATATATCGCCTTTGTACTATCTTATCTGACCTCGAGAGCGCCCTGTTTGCTTGAAGAAGGAAAAAGAATATATAACCCCCAACCCTTTGAGTGATAAAGCATGCGCAGTGCTTTGGCCGTATCTGATATGTCTGAAAATATACTGATATCTGAAAATGTCTAGTCAACCAGTCTAGTCCACACATGAATAAATACTCAAGTTGTTACCCATTGATATCACATGCAAGTGCTATACAAGATTGCAGTGATTTATCCCATAGTATCACATACAAGGTGTACTCCCTTAGAATCACATACAAAATGTTTTGTTTTATCACAGTACCTAGGAAGCTTATATTTTTTTTTATTAAAAACCTCTTTGATTCTCGTGTACCAAGATATCTGAAAATGTCTAGTCAACCAGTCTAGTCCAGACATGAATAAATACTCAAGTTGTTACCTTCTGTGTGTGTTTGTGTGATACTCTCTTATCAAACCAATGGCATTTTCAACTGGTCCCCTTGAGATATTCCAGTTGGACCATTTATCATAACCATTTGCATTTAATTGGTTAGCTGGTATGGGACCAATGGGTCTGCCTGAGGATGCCAGTTCTTTCTAATGGGAGAGCCGATTACTTTTAATGGGTGGGCCAGTTGCTTTTAATGGGTGGACCAATTGTTTGTAATGGGAGAGCCAATTGCTTTTAATGGGAGGACCAATTGCTTTTAATGGGTTTTAATAGGAGGACCAATTGTTTTTAAATGGTTTCAGTCCAATTGGGTGACAAAAACACAACTGGAATTCGAATTGGTCCCAACTGGAAATTGTCCAATAGGATCAATTCCATTTTTTCGGCTGGGGAGCTTCGGCAGTCTTCCTGTGGATTCGTGGGTGCATCAACAAAGATGGGCGTAGCCTTCGGGATGTCTGTGTGTGTGACAGCCGGTGTCTTTCTCCGTCTGTTACGTCGCGAGACAACTGAGATCACCGTCTGTGCGCGCTCAGGAAGCTTGAAATCTGCCCTGATACATATACAGTAATGTACACCTTCAATATACGCTGATACATATACGGTCAATAAATTGGGACTTGCTCCACGGCAATCACTGTTTGTGGATTTATGCCTTACATTTAATCTATCGCATGTCGTTCCACATCCTACCCGAATAACTCATGCCACGCAGTCAACCCTTGACTTGGTTTTAACCTCCCATCCTGAGCACATCACTTCTTTGCATGTCACTGATGGTCTCAGTGACCACAAGGCCATTTTCTAAGATATCTCTTCAAGTAGTCCAAATGTTCATAATCAACGATAAAACCATATACGACTATGCTCGAGCTAACTTCCAAGCCATCAACGAGGGTCTTGAAGCTCTGTATGAAAATTCATTTCATGGCACCTTGCCTCACTCCATTGAGGATAACTGGTCCCTCTTTCGTGACAACATAAACTACCTTACAATGTCCCAAAGATAAGAGTGAAATCTAATGATCACAATCCTTGGTTCACGAAAAGTCTTAAAATCTTGCTAACCAAGAAACAGCGCTTATTCAGGAAAGCAAAGAGTCTTGGCGACAATGTATCATGGGCTAAATTTCACTACTGTGAATGGGAATACAGGCGCTCGATCAAGGAAGTGAAACATAAGTTCTTTACCATCGACCTCCTGTCTCTCTTGACGAATAAACCAAAACAATTTTGGAAAATCTTATCTCCACCAAAATCCCACCGTATCAGTCTAACTGACACCCGCCGACAGCGACTGCGCCAACGCTTTCGCTTCCTTGTTTTCATCCGTTTTCAACACCGATAACGGGTACACCCAAACTCCATTATCAGTAATCGCCTTGTCACCTATGGTCCCCATTCATATCAGCACTCATGGCATTTGTAAAATCACTGAGTCACTTAAGCTGTCGTCGAGTGCTGGTCCGGACTCTATTAACCCGAAGGTTCTATACAACACGAGATCTATTTCCAACAAGATTCTATGTTGCATATTTACTCAGTCAGTCCAAGATTCTGCCATACCGCAGAACTGGAAGATGGCGAAGATTGTCCCTATTCACAAATCAGGCAGCTGCCACATCGTTAATAACTACCGCCCCATTTCACTCACATCTATAGTATGTAAAATTCTCGAACGCATACTCCAACGTAGTTAAGTACCTTGAAGAAAAATGCTTCTTCTATCACTTGCAGCACGGGTTTCGAAACCTCTTTTCGTGTGAAACTCAAGTAGTCAGTTTTGTTCACGACATCTTTCTCCACGCGGACAATAATCATCAGACTGACGCCGCTTTCTTAGACTTTCGCAAGGCCTTCGATATGGTGCCGCACTCTAAGCTTCTATACAAACTCTGTCTGCTTAACCTCGACCCGTATGTCGTCCATTGGATAGCTCAATTTCTGACTAATCGTACGTTATTTGTTACTTGCAACAACCACCTATCCCCAGATGTACCTGTGCTTTCTGGTGTCCCTCAGGGTTCAGTCCTCGGCCCTCTCCTTTTCCTTATCAATATAAATGACCTTCCTTCAGGCATATCTTCCACGATTCGTCTCTTTGCTGACAACTGTGTAGTGTACAGGCAAATCCTCTCTCCTTCTGACCAACTAATTTTAAAGCGACCTTTAACTAATCCGGCGTTGGTGCAATGAGTGTCAAATGCCTCTGAACATTGCACAGTGTCGCATTTTGTCGTTTTCTCGAAGACGGGTCTCCTGCCTTCCTCCCTTCCCCTACACTCTAAGTGATATCACATTAACCCGAGCAGATTCTTACAAATATCTTGGAATCCACCTTTCCTCCAACCTAACTTGGAACGAGCACATCAACCGCATAATAACTAACGCTTCTCGCTCCCTAGGCTTTGTTAGACGCACCCTCAGGTTGGCGGGCTCCATCTTAAGCTGCTAACCTTCACGGCTCTTGTACGAAGCAAGCTGGAATATGCATCACCTATTTGGGACCCTCCCCAAAAGTATCTCTGCGACGCCCTAGAAGCCATCCAGAATCGGGCTGCCCGTTTCATTTCCAACGGCTACAAATTCGATCCCTTGTAACCGCGTTAAAATCAAACCTTAATCTCGACTCACTCGAACATCGTCGCCGTCTTGCCAAGTTAGCCCTCTTCCATTGGTTCTTTTTCATCTTGCCACCGCACCAACCGCCCATCACCCGCCCGAGTGTCATTTTTCCTCGCATCCACCACACTATTAAGGTCACATGCTTTCATTGTAATACCAATGCATTATCCAGGTCATTCTTTTGTTCAACTGCCATCGAATGGAACAACCTCCCATCACCTCTCGCAAGTGTTATCTACCATACACTATTTTGTAACACCCTCTCCCGTTCACTCCACCCACAAGACCACCACGCTTGTATGTCAGTTGCTATGAAATTTTTCACCTCCCCCTTATCATATTTGTTAATTATCTGTACTTATGTGAACCAACTCCCTGTTTCACGCTTTAATACTTGTTTTCATATAAGATTGTACTGTCGTCGTTTCTTTATTTTCCTGTTTACTTACTGCTAATTGTGTTGTTCTTTTCTGCTTGCTTGTTTGTTTCTATCAAGTTGCTGTAAATGTATCTTACGCTCCAGTTCCCACCCCCCATGTAATGTCCTCCGGACCCTTGGGGTTCTCGAAATAAATAAATAAATATAAATGTTATACTAGTGCGTGCAAGTAGCGTCTGATGTAGGTCCACAGTCTCGTCATGATACAGTGAGGAATACTGCGGCACACTTGATTCAAAGCATTGCTGCGAGTTAGCTTGTTTCCCGACTGATTGTGTGCTGAACTGAACTTGCATTTTTGTAAAACCATTTGAATATAATGCAGTCGTAGAGTATAGTTTCCTTGGTTTTGTGGCATATTGCCCTCACTTCATCTGCTTTCTCTTGGGCCCCGTTTGGGCTATCGCGGCCTCAATGCGGGTCCTGACACGGTTTGGGAAACACTGAGGCATACTGTATATTGTTACATGTTGTAGTGCACTGAAGCCAGCTTCACTGTTGTATTGTTTCTTTGCATGGTTACTCCTTCAACGTTACTTGAATGAGGAATGCGGATAATGAGGAAATGTAGGCCTTGCATGTTCTGGATGTGCTCTAATTGCTGACCTCTGCTGTTGGGCTAAAATCCAGCAATTACACAAAAAGATTAACAAATGCAGAACAGGAGACAGAAACACGGACACAATGACATGATTGAGATCATGATATGCTGTCAATTTTTTTTCTGTGTCTCTGGTTCTACATCTTATGAACATGTGCCACATTGCCAGCACCCTTTCCCTCTTGCTACGAAGAGAGCCTCTCAGCAATGAAAATGCAGGTTGTCAAATGCACGTAAACGGTGGTTACATTTTTGGGGGGTCTTCACTCATGTAATGTTTATGCCAGAAAATGCTCCCCTAGTTCACATGGCATACTGAATATGAGTGTGCTCCACAGCCACAAACTACATTGTAAATTAGCACTGCAGTATGTTTATCGGCACACATGAAATTACCCTTCATAAGTGCATCATGCAAGCTGATTGATTCTGATGCCAACTGCTCATGAAATAACATGGGGTGGGGTGAAAGACACTGGAATCACATGTTGCGTCACTAGCAGTGCCGTACTCACTCAGCAGTGATTTTTCACTGAAGCCTGCAACTCAACGATGTAATTTACGTCTTGATTGCAGAAAAAGTAAGCACATGTTTGTTATTACTTGGTATACAGTTGAAACTTGTTAATGTGATGACGGTCATTCTCGTTGATTTTGGCAATGAAACCATTTTAGGATAAAAAACACCTGTCAAGGTGTAAGCTATGAAAAGTAGTAAATTGAGTGAGGCATTTTAAATTGCCTTTTTTCCTTTATATTTTCAGTGCTGACATACATCAGCTTGTGTAGCTGTCAACCTGGGCTATTCCAGCCAAAACCAGCCAGAGATGTAGCTTGACTCTGTTAAATATCACTGAAAAAAATTGTGTGCATTTTTTAGATGATGCATATATCGAATGTAACTCATCATTTTGTTTTCTTGAACAATGGGGGCACATTAAACTGTGCCGAAATATGAAGTTGTCCCTTACGAGCTTCCTTCTGACATCTACATATGCATCATTTGTGCGCTTTCCTTGCCTGGTGTTAGAGGGGAACCACGGCTCTGCTATCCCAAAGGGTATGTAGAACGAGAATAAATCTGGTGACGTGGTGAGAACTCGAGAAAGGAACACATTTGGAGTCAAGTTTACAATAAATTTCTGACACATTAGCATTCTTGAAGGAGCCCCAGATTATTTATGCTTGTAACTGATTGCTTGTGATTAGCTTCACATAAAAATATCAAGCTGATCTATATTCATTGTTTAACCATGTGTTTGAGAATAACAAGCACTTGCAAAAAATTACTTTTTTTTTCAGATAGTATATTCACATATAGGTCGTCTAAAAGAAATCTTCCCTTATTTGTATAACTAGTCCTCTCCTGCAACATATTGAAAATCTAGAGGTTTATTTTTCTTTAGGAAAAATTTTAAAAAATTGTCACCATAATATGCTGCAGCTTGTTCGTCAGTTGAGGCCATCTAGGAAGCAAAAACAAAAATATTTTGAGAACCTACAGGTGTATTTGCTCTTACGCAAGAAAAATGTTTCGTCAGCTTATTCATATCCCATCTGTATGACGCTATAGCACACTTTGAACAAATTCTGCATTCAACCGTTCTGCCCAGTTCTACAGATTAATTGCAGTCGCTGCTTCATAACAGCTTTGTCAACATTTATGATTGTTTTCACATACCTGAAGTCATCTGGAAAGTGAACAAATCTCATCATTTCAAGGGCATACCCTCTCCTATAGCATGTTCAGAATCTGCTGGCATGTGTTTTCTGTAGGTCTTATAGCATCAGCTGACCATATTGGCTCAGATCATGTCAGAATGCGACGTAACAGCTTCTGGAAACAATTTATTATGATCTCGTGTGCCCTTCAACCACAACAGAAAAAAAGCCCACAGTCTTTCTTTCAGTGGAAATAGGTGTTTTTGCTGCATTAACAGAACGTGGCTAAAATTAATTGTGTACCTCCTTGTCGCCTGGGTGGAGCATGCCTCACTGTGCTTTATGTCCAGTAATTTCTTCTCCAACCGTATCTCTTTGGCAGTGAGCCACAACGTATGCAGTCTTCAAGCTTTCTTTCACCCGGAAGAACAGCTTACAGCTCTGCAGGCATCAGAATATCTGCACACTATAGGGGGCTACAATCTAGCCCTATAGGTGCCAACGTTTTAAATGGTACTGCGAACACAGTCATAGTACCCTATATCACGGCACAAAGCAATTATGTCAAAGTTATGCTTGTGGAGGCAAAGTCACGCTTGGCAAAGCCAAAGAGGCAAAGTGATGCTTATGGAGGGTTTTATTATGCCCTGCTGCTCAGTGTATGGCTTCTGTTTTTAGCTGGAACAAACCAATAAAAAAAAATCTGAGGAAAGAAATATGCTACCTTCAGTTGTCATCGACCAAGCAAACTATGTCAATAATGGTGGTTGTTATTCACTCTGCTATGTGATTGTCTTTATGTAAATTCACCTCTTTGGTACTGTGGTATCAGGTAGCTTCCTTGTAGCGTAACATATATGTGACCACATAGAGGATAAAGAGGAGGAATTAGCTAGTCTGGCATAGGAGCTCTCACACTGGCATAGCTCGTCAAAAAGAAAATGTGGGCCATACATCACATAAAACACAAATACCAGTATATTTTCAGCAAGCACTGGTTAATTTCTAGTAGGTGCGGTGCATATAGCATGTCCATGGACTGATTTTTTAGTCTTAGAGAAATAATATTTTTGCAGTTATAAAGGATGACAACATGTTGTACATCCGAAGCGAATGTACCAATTAGGTCTCGTTTAATTATTAGAAATAGAAGGTCGGTGCAAATGCAATGTCGGTTTCCCTACGTGCCGCTATAGTTTTCCAAAGTATGCTCGTGACCATTTAGTGCGAGGACATGGCACCGAAATAATGGCTGTGTGAGAGTAAGTCCCGGAGCGTTCTTTTTGCCTTTTCACTTGAACGTGAGGAAGAAACAACGCTGCAGAACTGGAAGCAGAACATTTAATGTAATGTCGTACAGGATGCAAGTTTTACAGCGATTTCATATTTCAGCACAATATTTATAAGCTGTAAAAATGGGTGCAAGGGTACCATACAGTGAAGTAGCTGGTACCGTAAATTTTAGACCTCTTCTTGGCGTGGGTGCTTGGCATAAAGAGTGACGGCTAATAAACGTACTTGGGGATTTCTGAATGCGAAGATCATAGGAGAGAAAGGAAGGCAAACAATTACAACAGAGGGTGCCATTCATTTCTCACACTTCTGATTTCAGTTACTTCATTGCCCTTAGTTTTCTTCAGTTCCGACATCTGATAACCAGAATTTACACTGTATGTCCACGCGAATAAAAAAGATACAAAAATTCCTGTTGCAAAATGCAAAAATTTCATGGTTTTTAAGACCTTGAAAATGGCATTCTTCAGTTCCAGTGTATTCAAAGACCAGTGAAAACAAGGTGCTTGAAGTATTATGTCTAGATACATCTTTTGCATGGCAAATCGTTGTCTAGGAAGGTGCGCGAATCAATGTGGATGTTCCTGAAATTAGAATCTTATTTCGTTACACTTTGAGATTACCGTATGCTGGTTACAAAAAAATTAGGACCTCTGCTGACTCAAGGTATTCATTCGAGAGAAAATAGTTTTTTCTTGCAAACAAATACACAATTTCTTCACATTCATATGCAGCTTATTTGCAGAAATGCATTTCGAGAGTCTGTCCAGTACTTGTTCCGTGCGTTAATCAGCACGTAGGCTCACAAGGAAAACCACAGGCGGGTTCCGATTTCACGATTCTACGGTTCTGAGGCTGGAACACAGGCAGACACATAGAGACGGATAAACACAACACATCCACACGGTATCGGAATCAGGCTTTTTCGTTGATCGTCACTTTTCAACTCTACGACTTCACAACCAAGGCAGCTGCAGGAGAATGGCGATGTTCGCGACGATGTTCATAATATAGCAGGTGTCCACCATAGCTGGGACGGCTGTGACCAACACCGGGAACTCATTCGGTGACACCACACGAATTCAGAGTTCGACATACTCAAATTTGACAGGCGAGCAGCAGAGCAAATCATTAACTGCAGTGTCAACAGAATCCTGATAGCCGGCGGAGAATACAGTAAACGATTCGTCCAGACTCGGCACTCTCGTTCCCAGCCCACCGCAAAAAGCCTCACCCTGCGGGGAACTATTTTGAGACGCGGGAGCCAAAAGCCTTCGCTGCTCTGAGGCTGCCGCGCCTGTCGACCAATCAGAGACGATTTATTTTGAAAGTTTGAATCTGAAGCGTTTGTATCCAAAAGTTGATTTTTACGGCTTTATCTTTATGCTGTGGATTTTTTCGTGATTTATTTCGAGGAGTTTATTGTCGAAGTTTATTTTGCGAAGTGTAAACCAGAGTGATCCCACAGGGTAAGAGCACAAGATTACAAATGGAGGATAAGGCAATAGGTAACAATAGGGTAATAATCGCACTGAGCGGATAAAGTTATAGGAACCCACACGCTAGGAAGAACACCAAGCAAAAGGTGCACGAAACATGGCATTACATGCACACAACTAACCTTCAATTCACGAAATCCAACGGCTTTCGGTCTTCCAAGGTACACACACAGAAACAGGTCCAGATACCACTAGTAAGGCATGAAATACAGTCACAGCACTGCGGGGCACCAAAACCACCAAAACTACGACGAAAGACGCTTCCCGAACGAGAGCTCTCTGGACACACGTCCGAACGCTTCTAAGATTTCCCTTTCAAATGAGCTGGAGGCATTCCAAGCTCCAAGGCCGCGCCGCCTGTAACGGCTCTCCTCGTCTCCTCCATGCTCTCCTCGCGCTACATCCAGAAAGCAGAAAGTCGCGCGTACGGGCGACCAGCGCCATTGGAAAGAGGACGTTTTCCCCGTCAAAATAAGTCTTCAATCACATTTCTACGCCAACAAACAACCGATATCGAAAAAAATGCCCCCAGCCCCATGTATAACGAGCCGCTGTTGCCATGTTGTCCTCACTCGAGAATGGAGGGAGATAGAAAGATCCCGCAAGTTTCTAGCCGTTCGGTGTTCGGAGTGCACGAATCCGTTAATAGGTGATTCACATCTCCCGCAGGGTTCAAACCTAAAAACAGGGACGAAGGTTGCAGAAGGAGAGTCAGCCTAAGGAATTTCGGGAATAGCGCCATAACCTGTAGTAAATAGACGGGGGGTGCGAATTGAAAAGTTGTAGAGCAAAGAACGGAGAACGCGCATCCAAAATTTCCAGTAAATTGGACATTAGGTAAGCGAGATTACGGCACTAAAGGAACGGCACCCACGGAAGCGTCTCCAAGCGGGCGTCAGCCAGACTTGCTGGCGCCAGCGCCATGACCCTCCAACTCCAAAGCCCATATCTGGGGAACGGAAAGTCGCGCGCTTACGGAATTAAAGCGGTTAGTAAGAGCACGTCGAGAGCTTCAAAACTATGTCAAACACGACTCTGTAGGTGCAATGGAAACGTTTTTAGGAAAAAAAACGGCCGGCAGACCCATGTATTGGGAGGAGTGTAAACACGGAAACCGGTAGCTCGAGAACGAGAAGACTGACAGCTGTAGTAAATTTTGCCACGTTCACCGAGTTGAGGCGAGTACACTTCAGAAAGATGAAAACTGTCCGACGCGGGCTTCCTTCCGAAAAAGGGCCCCAAAGTTTAGAAAAACAGAGTTACGAAGGCGTCTCTGCCCACAACACCCGAACCGCTAAAGACCGATCCATGGTTCCATTTGACCGATCGTAGAGCGACTCAAGTCCTACTAGGACGGAAATTCTGGCGTCGACCTGACTAGCGGGGCGGATGTTACGGAGCTCCGAATTATCGGAAGTGCAGACGGAGGCCTGGAATTTCCAAGTATCTCGACTACTTTTAGGATTACCTGCCAGCCGTGAGCGTGCACGTGAAGGGGAAGGATTGGGGAATCCATCACAACAAACCACGTCCTGATAGAACAGGTTTAGTCCTAGATATTAGACCGAGAACCCCATCGACACCGCAATGTCGCTCGATGTGGTTCACCCGCCACCTCGACCGGTTGCGCATTGCTGTCGAAGTCTGTGCTTAAATAGCACTGAAAGGGATGCACGCATCATTGTATGCTTGATATTTCGTCGACTAGTAATGGACATACTCTATGCATGTTCCATAAATGAATGCAACCAGTCCACTTAGTTGTTTTCAACCTAAAAAAAATATATCATGGCAAACATGATTGAATATGACTAGTTCGTTCTGATGGGCCCCAGTTTTGAAGGATATATATATGCAATCAAATAACGTTTATTGCTGTGTTAATATATCACTTCCATATCTCAAAATAATTCCCCACGTTCTCCCCACATGAAACCAAACAGGTCACGTAAGATCTGCTATAGCTCCTTTTTGATGCCTTGTAGGATCCTACAAGTCTCCTCGTAGCCGGATATAGGCAATGTAGTGTCCTACAACTCTCCTATATTGCCGCATATGGGACAAGTAGGACACCACAACTCTCCTACATAGCCTAATATGAGACATGTAGGATCGTATGAATCACCTATATGTGAATGAATATAGGACATGTAGGATCCCACAACTTTCCCACATGATACAAAATAGGACATAAAGGATCCTACATCAATTTGTATAGGACAAATAGGATCGCATACAACCTATTTGGCTTTTTTTCAACAGGGGTGCATTAGCCTTTTCATGCGTACATATCATGGGTGGTCACGTACCGACGCAGCCTGGGAAGGCTGCCAGCTCATAAAAGCCACGTTTCACTTCGAGCTTCGCCTCATGCGTTGTGGGAAACCGCAGGTACTTGGGCGCAAGGTACTTCAGGATGGCTTCACTAACTTCATGGACAGCCTATGACACTGCACGCTTGCTGCAGGCGATCGTTTCCTCATTTCCAATGTTTCCAAGGAAAGCTCCAGTAGCGTAGAAACGAAGGGCTGTAAGGACTCTCCGCTCTACGCTCAGAGTTGTCCGACGGGATTCTCGGGATGAAATGTATATTTTGAAAATGGGGAGCTGTTACGTGCGCAAAGAATGAACCACATTATGATCGTGTACTTGCTGCGCTGCAACTCCGGCCTAACAGCTTCGCACACCTCCCTGGCAGCTTCCTTCGACAAGCGGAAGGTAGCGATGAATACGTCTTTCGATAACGCTTCGAAAGCATCTCGATGACTGAGGAAGTTGCGCACCGGCTCTTCCTCAGCAACACCTTCTTCGAGGAAAAGCAGATACGAGTCCACCGGGTCCGCCATCTGCAACGCGAACGTCGAGGAGCTTTGCGTTGCCCAGGCGAAAAAATGAACTGGGAAGTCAACTGGTACCAGTTCGTTCCCAGTTGCCTCCAACTGGTCATGAACTGGAACCAAGTGGGATCAAACTGGCGGCAACTGGAAACTAAAGTGGTACCAGTTCAAGCTGGGCTGGTGGCAACTGGAAAGTGAAGTGGTACCAGTTCAAGCTGGGCTGGTAGCAACTGGACATGAACTGGTACCAGTTCAAACTGGGCTGGTGGCAAGTGGACATGAGCTGGTACCAGTTCAAGCTGGGCAGGTGGCAACTGGAAAGTGAAGTGGTACCAGTTCAAACTGGGCTGGTGGCAACTGGACATGAACTGGTACCAGTTCAAACTGGGCTGGTGGCAACTGGACATGACCTGGTACCAGTTGAAGGTGGGGGTGGCAACTGGAAAGTGAAGTGGTGCGCCAGTTCAAACTGGGCTGGTGGCAACTGGACATGAACTGGTACCAGTTCAAACTGGGCTGGAGGCAACTGGACATGACCTGGTACCAGTTCAAGCTGGGCAGGTGGCAACTGGAAAGTGAAGTGGTGCCAGTTCAAGCTCGACCAGCTGACATGTTTGGGAGAAGTTTCGGTTTGGGGGTTCCGGGATAGGTTTGTAATAACATATATGAAGATTACGAAAGAAAGGTTGGGGGGACGATCGGAAAGCAACTTTATAGTAAAAAAATCATATTTCTATTTTTTTTGAAGGTGCGCTAATGTTAACGAAAGCTAATTTGGAATTATTATGTTTGCATATTTTGCGCGTTCCTGCTCCCCTGATGAATGACGCGTTTGAACAAGGTGTAACGGTCGCTTGCTGCTTCAAGATGCAGCGTTCGCTCTTGTCTGCCGTGTTTTGACTTTTCGCGTTCGTCTCAGCATGCCCCAAGTGACATTTTTGCTCTTAATGTTATTAGCGTGACATGCGACAATATAAATTACAGTGAGCGTCATCGGCTTCAGTACGACCAGACAGGTGTCATGCGATTGCGGCTCTGTTGCAGCTGCGAAGACTGCTTCATCGTGAGTACTATGCTCAAGTGTTTTTTGCTTCCTGCGAATAAAGCAGAAATATAAATAATGGTACCGTCCTGCTGCACGTAAAGTTTGTCTCTCCAGTGTGTTGCACGAGAACATATGGACGCGTTTCTTTCACGACCAACGCCCGGTTTATGCAAATGCGAAGTTAACGTTAACAAAGCAACTTTTTGCACACCACACGCTGTGAAAAGTGTCTCTTGGTTTCTCGTTCTTTTATTCATCATGTGCCGTTAGTCTGCGCGTTCCCGCTTTTAATGCATGTCATTCTCGTGTTTCAGGTCCTTCACACGGAAAACACGGGTTCCTCTAGAATCCGCATAGCTCACCAGAGTACTCGTGGCGTGGATCGGAAAAGCATGTGAGTCTGTTGTGGAGTAGTTGTGCCTTTCAATTCATGTTTTGGTGATAATATTGTGCTTCACAGGACGACTGCGAAGCAATATGTCGGACTCCACAAGCGCCTCCTGTAACGGGGGATACACAGGAAAGGTGAGTGTCTGCGACATATGTGTGTATAGTGAACTAAATGAATTAGTAATGATAGCTCTTCTGCAGCTCTATACGTAGAAAACCAACTGATGACATGACTTCCACGGCTGCCCGGAACGCTTCCTGTTTTCCTCAACCGTTTCTGTAAAGTCAGTGAGAAACTGCATCGTGAAATACAAAATGTCTGTTTCAGAAGTGCACAATAAAATAATTCATGTTTATTTCAGTATCATATGCATCTGTGTGTTTCATCATGGAGATCCAAATGAGCTCCCGAGTGGCTCAGTTCCGCTTGGAGGAGAAACGTTGCTACTTCGGCTGCGACCAGTTGCAAGCTGGTATTTTGAACTGGGACCAGTTCAAGCTGGGACCAGCTGCCAACTGGTTTTGAACTGGTCCCAGTTCAAACTGGGACCAGCTCAAGCTGTGTTATTGAACTGGGACCAGTTCAAGCTGGGACCAGCTGCAAACTGGTTTTCAACTGGTCCCAGTTCAAACTGTGTTATTGAACTGGGACCAGTTCAAGCTGGGACCAGCTGCAAACTGGTTTTGAACTGGTCCCAGTTCAAACTGGGACCAGCTCAAACTGTGTTATTGAACTGGGACCAGTTCAAGCTGGGACCAGCTGCAAACTGGCTTTGAACTGGTCCCAGTTTGAACTGGTCCCAGTTCAATAACACAGTTTGAACTGGTCCCAGTTGGAAAATTTTTCATCTGGGTGTTTTCCTTCCCTGCGCGGGCGACTGCCCCAACTACCCTCTGCCACGCGCAGTAGCAGTAGCTGCGCCGTTCTCGAAAAACGGGTTTTTTTTTGGCACCCGCGAAGAGTACCACGTGAGCGCCACGTGAACGCCCTGTTGCTGTGGTGACGTCAACTCGGAAGGCGGAGGCATCGCGAGCTCGCAAGCTCGCGCAGTGTTCGGTAACGCGTCCATGGTTTGATTCGAGGAACGTCTCGATGCTACTCATGCAGCACGCCATTATTATGCTCGCCCTTACCCGTACCCACTTTTGCCGTCGCGCTTCGTTCTTTTCTTTTCTGTTTCTACAAAAAGGACGCGTTTTGCCATCGGGATTGTTAGCAGCGCAAAAATGTTTCCGTGTATTCCAAACGAAACAACAACTTTATTTTGTTATGATGTTTGGGCAGTTTCAACGCCAGGGGCGATGCTCTATAGTCCACACCGTTGCTGGTTATTCGAAAAGAAAACGTCTGTGACATACACTTCATGATGGTATATTCCGACATGTATATCGTGTCGGTTTAACATATAGGCTACGCACAATATTCGGCAGTAGTTGGTCGCTCCGGCTCATTTCCTATAGCGGTATGCACCAGCACCGTGTGTCGGAGATTTCCGGCGCACGTCAAAAGAACCCCAGGTGGTCGAAATTATCCGCAGTCCTACCCTGCGGCACGTGCAGCATATTGCCACAGGAAGAGGCTGTCACACCTGACGTATAAATCTACTCCGATTGCCTATTACCTGTCGATATGGCGGCATACTTCCCTCGTGTAACCGTCGGGCGCCCTCGGCTGACCATATATATAGGGAAATCGGTTGCAGAGGAGTTCCGTCGATATTCCGTTGCTAGAGATTCCGTTTCAAATAACATGGTTTGTTTGTAGCACTGTTCCGCCTTCTGAGCTTTGTAGTCGATGTGATTTGAAATTACTGAGAAAATAAGTGTTTACCTTTCCGAGCAGTTGTGCTTCGAACTCTGTAAACACTGTGCAGTGAAGTCACGTGTGTAGATTGCAAGGGATGCACGGTCATAGGTGCAGTCAATGAAATTATATGTTATCTGATCCAATGTGTCGGAACGGAGTGCCCTGCTTTCGCCAAAGCCTTGTTTCGTAAAACTTGCGTTCTGTAGTCATGGGATATTCCTGCAGTGCTCTAAAATGCAAGAATCCTTCCGAAAAAAAAAAAAGCCAATGCGTTGTTCGCAGACTTGTGCCCGTTACTGGAAAAAGTAACTGATTATAGTTACGAATTAGAAGTTCACCGCAAATGTGATTGAGTAACGAGTAAAAAACTAACGCGCTACTCCAGTCATTACTCTGCATTCACGCGAATTATACCAGTCTTTGTGTGCCTTAGAGAAGAAAAAAGAAAGAAAGTTTCAGCAGAGCAACAGCTGAAATAACACGAAAACAAACACGCGTTGGACAAGTAGGTCTGTACGTCTACTGTATTTATCGCCGGAGAAGACGTTGACCCGATTGTGGAAGAACATTGCATGGAACTTCCCCATGACCCACAAAACCTCTAAAGCTTCGGGTACCACCACGCTGGTGTAGGAAGAGATTAGTCAGAGAGACCCTATAATTTCGGAACACTATTGCAATGACCTTCGCTTGCTATAGTAGAACGGCCCAACAAATGCTGACCGCACGAGGGGCTTGACTTGGGGCAGAACATCTGAAAGATAAGTTAATCTCTGCTGGAAAAGTAATAAAGTAGTGAATAATCGATTACTCAGAAAAGTAATTGATTACTCCAGAAATACCTTGACAGAAAAGTAACTGATTACTCGAAGAATTACACAAAAAGTAATTGATTGCGATTAACGCAATTACTAGTAACGCGTTACGCACAAGTGTGGCTGTACTCCGCATTTCGGAGTGGCACTCAGTTGTTGTAATTGTGGGTGTGAGCTGTGAATAAAAAAGGGTCAACATATATGCGCGCTCATTATTGTGGGACATTATTATTATTAAGACATGGCAACATGATGACGCCCCAGACGAGATTCGAATTCAATTAAAACTTGAACTTTTTTCTTAGAAGCAAGTCGCCAAATCTGGTAAATCATGCGCATGTTTATTACAGCTCTGTATCCTCTTTCAAAAGGTCAAAACGGCTTCAATACTTGTGGTATTCCTGCTTCCGGACAGCTTCCGAGGATGTTCCCGAGAGAAACACAGAAAATCACAGCCGGTGCCGTAAATTAGATCTGGGTCACCTGCCATCGGCGGTGAAGGCACCCACGTTATACGCTCATCAACGAGAACGGTTCCTGTAATTCCTTGTCTATAACTTTGGACAGCGTTCGAACCGCTCAATGTACTTTTCGCGTTTCCAGGATTTTTCACTTGATTCATCATTGAAGCTCGCTGTCTAAGTGTTCCTAAGCCGGGGAGGCGACGCGTCATTTTAGGGAACTCTAATGTGATTTGGCTTTCAATAGACACCTAGGTGAACGACAATCTGCCATGCTCGTCCTAAATGTTGATTCACCTTCTGCGATTGATGCAACTGTCGAGAGAACTCCGGCTTTCTCAGCTTGATCCTTTATCCATAGTTATGAGGGTACGTCAAGGGAAATATAAGAGACAATTTGGTCAGAGTGAATTTGTGCTGCTGCATTCTTGAACGGGCCCTTGGCATGTTGACGACGCGGGATATCGCCATAGTGTGATGGTAGAACATCTGAACGGAAGTCAGACTGCCGGCCCACTCCACTTTTCGTCAAATGCGCCCTTGCAGCCGTTTTAAATTGTTGAGACACGCCAACCAGACATGATCCGACAAAACGCATTAGCCATGCTTCACATCTAGCTTGTGGTGTTGTAGCGTAGTGTCGTGGCTTCCGCACCGAATCTCTGGAGGAATAACAGACGAGTCTGCATAAATCATCAATGGCACGTACCCGCCAACCCAATATTAGATAGCGAGGCGCGAAACGTGCAAATGGATTCGTCAATATGGGATTCTATCCGAGAACGCGTCTAGCGATTTGTGTGTCGCTGCAATAACGTGCGGAAGTGTCCACCTTTCCTTCCTCATGAGTACGTGACTCCACTACTCGGTCCTAGTCGTAGCCAGCGTCGAAGATGTACTGTCGTCATCGCATTGTTAGCATCGCATTGTCGCCAAGCCACGCAAGATAACCGTGGTTATGCTTTCGAGCAGCAGCGAAATGACACACATATATTTTGTGGGAGCCTATTCCCACTCTCGGGGGCAAAGCCCGTCCATTCGACTCCCGTGTAAAGCGAAGCACAGAGACAAAGTCAAAATACGGAAAGAAACGTGATATTTAATAACTCACATAATGGAATCTTTACACCGAGAATGTTCTCCAAGCCAGTCGTTCCACGCACCGTCTCCGAGGCCAGCCGCTCCAGGCTCTCATCACGCTCACACGGGCTCATGGTTTTTGATCTGTCCAAGCCAAGGCCCCTCCCACAGCACGTGAGGCTAACATTTGACCTAGACACAGGTTTTGCCTGGTGCCATCTGTGTGCGGTGACCGGATTCACCACAATATATATATATATATATATTCATATAAAAGTGAAATAATAAGACTTGGACTACAGATTACAGGAACGTTAACAAAAACTAATTTATTTAATGGGAATGCGGAATGTTGCGGAATGTTCCAGAATATGACTCAGACAACTGCCACGTGGCATACTTGCACCGATTGTGACGTCACCCAGGAAACCTATTTAAGCAATATGCAACCCTTGGACCTCTTTTGTCCTGACGAAGACAGTGCCACCGTCGAAACGTCGACCATTCTTTTTTTAATCTATGTGTTAAATTGCCCATTAAATAAATTAGTTTTTGTTAACGTTCCTGTAATCTGTAGTCCAAGTCTTATTATTTCACTTTTATTCAACTTCGTAGCCGTCTGATATATTAACCCATTTGTTCTATATATTCCTATATATATACAGAAGAAATAAGTTCGCACAGAGCACCACCAAAGGAATATTTTCAGATGACTTCATTTAATTCATTTTGAAATTACACAGACACGACGTTTCGAACGGTGGACCGTTCTTTTTCAAGTGAAAAGATATAATGAGTTGGTCAAACAGAAAACACTCACTTTCGTGTGCTTCGACAGTGGTGGGGGAAGGGAAATCGCAGTGTGTTGAGGTTGCCGCAGGGAGGTCATAAATTCTGTGTGCGGGGTCCTGTCGAGTGTGTTTCGCACATGGGGGGGGTTTTTTGGGGGGGGGGTCTTTCCCTAAGACGCATTTGTGTGGAAAGGACTCGTTTGCGTCGCGTAAACGGGTGTAGCTTCTTGTTGTGTTGTAGGCGTTATTATTTCTTCATGTTTTTCACAGTGGACAGCGATCCCGGGTGTTCGTTTAGTGCCGGATTGAATTTATGTATTAAAATGATTCCTTCATTTCACGATCCCTATCGCTCTTGAATCCGGATTGTAATATGGCAATAGAGAGTTTCTCAATCGCATGTTCTGGAAGGGCCATATGCCTAGACAGCGGGAGTTCCGGTTTTGTTTTGGTGTGGGACTTGTGGATGTTGAAGCGAATTCTGAATGATGTGCAGGTTTGTCCAATGTATTGAGCTTGGCATATGGTGCAATGTAGAAGGTATATTACGTTTTGAGTCCCACAGTCAAAAGTGCCATTGATATGGAATTTGAAGTTTGTGGTGGTGCTGGTAACATCCCGTGCTGACAACATGAGGGGACAAATTTTGCAGCGGGGTTTTTTGCAAGGCCTGCAGCCAAGGAATTCTTTTTGTTCCCTCGTGACTTTTGAGTTCACCAGTACGTCCCGTAAGTTTCGCGGTCGTCTATAAACAATCTTGGGAGCCTCTGGGAAGACTTCCCGAAGATGTTCAGATTGATGCAGAATATTGAGATGGCGTTTCAGAATGGATCCGATGCCAGCTACATTTTGATTGTAGGTTAAAGTTAAGCTCGGCGCGCAGTACTCATCGGTTTTTGAGGAAGCTGTGGGCTGGTTGGGACCTAAACGCCGAGCTTTTTCAATTGCGTCATTAACGACATCGGGAGGATAGTTGCGATCGGTGAATGCGTGCCGTAGATCACCTGGGTTTTGTTCGAGGTCGCTGTCCTCTGTGCAGATACGCCGGTATCTGCATGCTTGACTATAAGGTAGAGAGAGTTTGCAGTGACGGGGGTGTGGGCTATTAAAGTGTAAGTATTGCTGACTGTCAGTTGGTTTTCGGTACACCTTAGTTTCCAGTGATTGGTCCCTGACTGTTACTGTGACGTCCAGAAAGTTCGTAGTTGTGGTCGAATAGTTGTGGGTGAAATTGATGCTGGGGTGCGCGTTGTTGAAGTCCCGAATGAATTCCAGTAGTGAACTCTCAGTGTTGTCCCAGATTATGAATATGTCATCGATATACCTCTTATAGAGAAATGGTCTGATGTGGCACCGCGACAGAAAACATGTTTCCAATTTACCCATGAAGATGTTCGCGTAGTTTGGGGCCATTTTTGTGCCCATAGCTGTGCCATTTATCTGGACGTAGTGTTGGCCATTAAATTCGAAGTTGTTCAGCGTTAGTATAATTTCCAATAGTACCTTCAGTGTGGCGCTGTCCACGTGGTAGGGACTGTGTCCGACGGTGATTTCGTGTAGGCTTCCACGACCGCCTCGATGCCGTCAGAGTGGGGAATATTAGTGTAGAGGGACGCTACATCAAGGGTGACAAGGAAGCAGTTCTCAGGTAGTTTGAGGTTGCGAATGGTCTTTAGAAAATGGTTGGTGTCTTTCACATATGACTGAAGGGTGGGGGGATGTCCTTGATGAGGTAGTCCACAAGCGTTGACAAGTTCTCTGTCACTGTGTTGTTGCCAGATATGATGGGTCTGCCTGGATTGCCCGGCTTGTGAATCTTGGGTAACAGATAAAAGCGACCAGGTTTCCGAGATTGTGGAAGGAGTTGCTTATGTGTATCAGGCGTGATTTTTTTGTTATCACGGAGGTCGGTTAGGGTCCTCTCGATCTTTGACGCATAGTCTGGTGTGGGATCGCGATCAAGCCTCTCATAAAACGTTGTGTCTTCCAGTTGGCGGGCTCCCTCGCGAATATATGCGTCAGTGTTCATGACCACAATAGCACCTCCCTTGTCCGCGGGTTTGATGACAATGTCCTTTCGCTTCTCACGATCGCTGAGTGCTTTGCGTTCTTCACTTGACAGATTGTGTCGTGGGGGTCCTTTTTTGGACGTTACTTTGAGGATATCCTTTTGCACAGCTTGGATGTAATCATCGAGATGGCGGTCCCTGTGTTCAGGGGGTGACCAGCTGGAACCTGTTTTGAAAGGGGAAGCCGTCTGTCTGGAGTTCTCTTTATCGTGGAAAAATTCCCTCAAGCGCAGTTTACGGGCAAAGTTTTCAAGATCTGTGTGCAGTTGGAATTCGTTCAATCCTGTTGTACTTGGACAGAAGGAAAGTCCTTTTGATAGAAGGCGTTCCTCGATGTCTGTTAGCGTTACTGATGAGAGATTTACCATGGATTTGGGGGGACTGTAAGAACGGCCTGCCAAAGGTGGTTCAATAATGGCCTTCGTCGGGTCCTGAGGCGACTGCACAGTTCCCTGGTGTGCCGACGGAAGATCGCGTTCCATTTTTTTGTCCTTTACTGTCCGCAAGGCATTGGATTTTTTTTGTCTGAAAATCAGCGAGAGCGCGTTTTTCCGTAGACGTCAGAAGTGAGGTCATTTCGTGTTGCTTTTTTCGTAGGTCGATGAGTTGATCTTCGCAGATATAGATAGGGGAGAAAAGACACCAGAGACTGAAGTATGGAGTAGGGGAAAGTTATTTATTAAGTTGGCATTTAAACTAAGGGTCTAGGGGAGTCTACGTTTCGGCGGAAGCTCCGCCTTCCGAAGAAGGCGGAGCTTCCGCCGAAACGTAGACTCTCTTTCACTCTCTTTCCAGAGGACGAAAGGACGCTCTTTCACTCCTTTATCCACCAATGAATTACTTAGTTACACCAATGAATTACACCAATGAATTACGTCCTTTTGCGCTTCGCCGCGACCAGCCGCGACAAAAATACGTGAACCGAAACCAACTAATTACTGCAACAAATGACCCGCTTCGGTGGAAGATTTTTCTCTAAAAGGTGTCCACTGAAGGTCCCAAAAGGGGTAGTACCCATTTTAATGCCGATAGCGCCCTGCTTTAGAAGTTACGTTTTTTCACGAAACTCATTTGAATTTTTATTTAAATAATGAGCGCCCCCCACTCACTCATACGGTGCGCAGCTTGTAGGTGGTATCGGACAGATACTTGTAAAAAAGAAAGTTCTTTGATTGGTGCACCGGTTCGCGAATTATTTAGCCCGGGGATTTAACTGAAACACCCTGTATATAGACACTCATGGAGCGATGCGGCAGCACCAGAGGAGACGTGTTTCGCCGTGTCTGCGGCTCGTCAGCCCTGGGTAGCTGCGCATCATTCCGAATTGGCAAACCAGGGGTCACTCAGCGAGCGATATACACCTGGGAGGGTGACTGAGCACTCCTCAATGCCACAGTGCAAGCCAGTGAATTATAATGCAGGAAAAAACCGGCAAGGCCGAAACAGCTGTCCAATGCTGGTGGTGCGACGTTTGGGACTGTGGCGGCCCGTGGAAGACGACGACGCGCCTCTGCTGCCGCGCGCTACTGCGCCTGGCAGCCAGTTCTACACTCTAAATCTTTACACACCTTTAAAGGTGCAATAACGTGCATGGCGCACGCCTTTTTAGGTGTAATTTTGGTAACATCATAATGGAGCACGGTTTCGCACAAATTTTCTTTACTCGAGTGTTGTCTGTCTTCCAAAAATTCAGTCTTGCCACAAATCGACATTGTTCAACAGTATTGTAGACACTTGCGCGTGCCCGATTATCGATAGCGATGCATATATGCATTAGCTCGTACCTACAATATCCGAGACATAATGAAAGCAAGATTTGCACTGACACTTGATCTTTAGTAATGCTTTCCAAATTTTGTAAAATATCATCCTGGAGATGCAATGTTACGCAACCAGGTTGAATGTTCATAGCGCACACCTTTAAAGGTGTGAAAAAGTTTACAGTGTACCGGCACCGTCCTAGTGTGAGGCCACGTCCATCTGCCCGCTGGGACATTCCATCATCGCCGGTCAGGACTCATGTAGGGGAACACCACCTCCTCTACATTTGGTGACCCGAACAACGAACACCATGTTCGGCGTAATTCGGCCACTCAACATCCTAAATTTTTCGTCGGCAAACCAGCAGCGAACGACCCTCTAGCAGGCAAGGCGCACCGGGACCACTGTTCCACCGGGGACCCGCAGGGAGACCACAGTAAGCTGGCTTTCCGGCCTCCACCTGCTTCATGATGGTCCTCCCCGGCACTTCTCTGGCGGCAACCGGCCTTCACGCTGTCGTACCGGTCGCGGTACTGTCGCCCACTCAGCAACTCGACACAATCAGCAACAAACAGCTCTCAACAACGATCAGTCAACGCACTCCCTCAGCAACAAGCAACGCAGCAACTCAACGTCACACAACGCACTCAAGCACCCAACCACTCAGCACTCACAACTCATCTCTGGAACCCGCCCCGACCGCAGCCCCTTGTTCCCGCCATCCCGCTGCTGCATCAACAGCCACAATCGCAAGCCGTGTCTCCAATCGTCCACCATCCACGAGTCGTCCTCATTCTCCTCTTCATGGTATCGACGCGGACCTCAACCGCATGCACCGCTCCGCGTCTGAGGGGGGAGTGATGTGGCGGTCCGTGGAAGACGACGACGCGCCTCTGCTGCCGCGCGCTACTGCGCCTGGCAGCCAGTTCTACCGGCACCGTCCTAGTGTGAGGCCACGTTCATCTGCCCGCTGGGACATTCCATCATCGCCGGTCAGGACTCATGTAGGGGAACACCACCTCCTCTACAGGACTTATAAACATATGTTCAACGTGCAGCCAAAGAGCGTATGCTATTTTTCTTCATTTAATATTTTACTGGCTTCGCACTGGGCTTTCAGAGGTGAGTCACTCACCCTGACGGGAGGACATCACGTTCCACGTGACCTTCCGACGCCACTCACTCAAACGTCGCCCACCTACGCATTGCTGATGAAGGCCCAATAAGGCCGAAACAGCTGTCCAATGCTGGTGTGGCGACGTTTGGGACTTATAAACATATGTTCAACGCGCAGCCAAAGAGCGTATGCTATTTTTCTTCATTTAATATTTTACTGGGTTCGCACTGGGCTTTCAGAGGTGAGTCACTCACCCTGACGGGAGGACATCACGTTCCACGTGACCTTCCGACGCCACACACTCAAATGTCGCCCACCTACGCATTGCTGATGAAGGCCCAATAAGGCCGAAACAGCTGTCCAATGCTGGTGTGGCGACGTTTGGGACTTATAAACATATGTTCAACGTGCAGCCAAAGAGCGTATGATATTTTTCTTCATTTAATATTTTACTGGCTTCGCACTGGGCTTTCAGAGGTGAGTCACTCACCCTGACGGGAGGACATCACGTTCCACGTGACCTTCCGACGCCACTCACTCAAACGTCACCCACCTACGCATTGCTGATGAAGGCCCCATAAGGCCGAAACAGCTGTCCAATGCTGGTGTGGCGACGTTTGGGACTTATAAACATATGTTCAACGTGCAGCCAAAGAGCGTATGATATTTTTCTTCATTTAATATTTTACTGGCTTCGCACTGGGCTTTCAGAGGTGAGTCACTTACCCTGACGGGAGGACATCACGTTCCACGTGACCTTCCGACGCCACTCACTCAAACGTCACCCACCTACGCATTGCTGATGAAGGCCCAATAAGGCCGAAACAGCTGTCCAATGCTGGTGTGGCGACGTTTGGGACTTATAAACATATGTTCAACGTGCAGCCAAAGAGCGTATGCTATTTTTCTTCATTGTTGTGAAATGTTGTGAAATGTTGTTGTGAAATGTTGTGAATTGTTGTGAAATGTATTGTTGCGAGAGGCACAGCGTCAGGATGGTAATGATTTAATGACAGAATGATAATGCGCGTGACATGCGCCCGCGGCTGCTAAGATCACCGTCGTCGTCGTCGTAACAATATTTTACTGGCTTCGCACTGGGCTTTCAGAGGTGAGTCACTCACCCTGACGGGAGGACATCACGTTCCACGTGACCTTCCGACGCCACTCACTGAAACGTCGCCCACCTACGCATTGCTGATGAAGGCCCAATAAGGCCGAAACAGCTGTCCAATGCTGGTGTGGCGACGTTTGGGACATATAAATATATGTATATATATATAGTATATATATTAGTATATATATTAGGACATTATATATATATACGGGTTCGACGACGCAGACGACCATTTCTTCGAGTTTTAGTAATGTTATGATGATTAGAATTGTAGACTCCGCTAGGGCATCATGCATGTCCATCACTTGCATCGCGTCATTTGATAATAGATTCCTTTCAATATAGTATTGTCAACTGTCCAATCGTTTGAGAAAATATATACGCTGTGCAATTTAATTCATAAAATAAGCTTTCGCAAAATACTAGTGATCCTCTTTGTAAACAAAGATTGATGTAACATGCCTCTAAATTTCTATTATCGATTCTTCTACAATTCTTTCCTTCGGGTGTCGGTGTTGTATAGAGTGTGGTCGTGTAAAAATATCTTTGATTGCCAGCGCTGATTCCATGCGAAGATCCTTGTACGTAGTGTCTCCTTAGCAATCTTCAATCTAGTTATAAGCTGTTTTCGTTGCGCTGTGTAGAATACATTACAATGATGACAAGGAATACAATTATTATTTCAATTATACACTTGTTTATTTCGATAAATTACAGTTCTATTCCAAACTCCGAAGTTTTCGTTTGTTGTCTTGATTGATGAATTCCGAAGAGATCAAGTAATTTATTCTGATTATTGGGCGCTTGAAACCAGCATTGATTAGCGCAGGTGATATGTTGTCGCCGTGTTTGTATTGCTTCAACAATTTGCACTTTGTAGCGATGAACTTGCACAGTCTCTTATTGATGTTTCCTTTCTTTGTATGAAGATTCTTAAATGGCGTACACGAGAGTATTAGATGAAAATCGTCCGGTGGTCCACCGCAATTGATATGTTTGTTGAGTTTCAATAAATGGTGACACATCAGACCTTGCACGACAATAATGAACTTCTGTTCATTCGACATCATTGACTGATAGAAGAAAATAAATGTGTAGAGGCTCTAGTGGAATATATCACGTGATAATATTTTTTATGTACTTTCCATTTCAATCGTTAGGTGTAATCTCAACAAATCCGTAATGAATCGTGCGATATAGACTGCTTGTATGTGATAATTTGATCTGATTGCTTTCTTGATTAATGCAATGCCCATTGCAATGATTACAATTACGTCTGGTCTAGTGTATTTCAATTCTTCGTTAGCAAACCTCAAAAACTCCACCATCAATCCCAGTGGTCCTTCCGATGTTGACGTACAAATATTTTTTATAACTATTGTAGATTCGGCATACAAGTTCTCGCATCTTGAATTCCATAATTTGCGCCATATCTCCAAATACGACCTTGACTAGGACGTACTGAAATGCAGCGATAAATGAATCGTTTCGCGGCTCCTCCTTTTCGAAGCAACTTTTTATCAGGTCCTCCCATAACGAATGGTAACGAGTACAAAATCCGTCCATCTCTTCAATGTATAGCAATTGTCTGTTCTGTTTGTAGTGTGCCTCGACGTTTAATTAAATCATATCGGTGCTAATTTTATTTATTAAAATTTTATTATCAGGTTGATAATGTTCCACCTGACGTTAGAATTATGAAAGTCAATTTACAAAAAAGATGTAATGTGTAATGAAAAAATGTGTGATTTCAATGATTCTACGTACAAGACAGCGCTAGAGACCCTCCTTCCCTAACTTAACTTGCGGGAGTCAGTTTATGGCTTTGTATACCAAGACCATTGTTGGGTTCCCCTACTGCCTGCGGGCGTAACCTTAACGACTGTGTACGGGAACTCAGCTTCCCTCTCTCACTTCGTTTCCACTAGTAGGCCCTGAATGAAAAAGACATGTTTCTGTAATGTATATTTGCGTGGCATGGTTACGAAAAATGTTTGCCTAAATTAATTACTGCTTTTGACTTTCTTTCAATGATCACTCGATTGATATTAATAAAAATATTCTACTAGTTGGGAATGTATTTTTGAGATGTGTGCGTTGATTTTCGCTGTAGCAAACACAATAATTTACATTTCAGACGAGTTGTTTGTGGCTTCTGCGTGTAGAAATTACTCTTGCAAAGTTATCATAAAAATATGTAATTAAATTTGTTTCTCGTTTTCGAATTAGTATTGTTTCTATCACTGAATAAACTTGACTTTCACTCGATTGATATTTTGTAAGTTGAGAATAATGATTGCCTAATAGTTGTGTCTGATCTGAAATACATTAAATGCAACGTTTCTCGTTGAGTATTGTTTGCGCCGATAATATTTTCTCGTTTGCTTAGATAATGTTTCTCTAAAACCAGTTTGCACTGACATAAAAGTCTATTCTTAGATTTTTTGCGTGCTATTGTTTTTTGATAGAATTCTTATTGTGTTCTTGAGAGTCGAATAATTCCAATGTCTATTTGCGATCAATAAAAAATTCGTCTCTGTACGCCAGTCCTAAGAATATTTCCTTATGGAGGAAAGAATGTGAAAAAGAGAGAGGATTTCCCCACCCCACAGATTGACAACAGGTTCCTCGCTTCGGGCTGTATAGATGGAGAGAGTGACCCCAACGGGTCTTGAGTCTGGTTGTACTGTGTAAAGCATAGCTGTGGTGCGTGTTTGGATAGCTCTGTCAAGGTAATGTTTATAGTGCCTGAGTAGGATGAAAGTTCTATATTGTTAGCTCGCAAGGTTGATTTTATGATAGTTCAAAAGATATATTATTTCATTAGATTATATATATATATATGATAGAAGTTCAAAAAAAGACGCGGAAACAGATTTTAGGGAAGTTAAAAACACTAGTTTATTACATGGGGAGACGTTAAAAAGTAAAATGGGCAAGGGGTCGACGTTTCGACAGTGGCACTGTCGAAACGTCGACCCCTTGCCCATTTTACTTTTTAACGTCTCCCCATGTAATAAACTAGTGTTTTTAACTTCCCTAAAATCTGTTTCCGCGTCTTTTTTTGAACTTCTGTAAAACTTCGTGGCCGTTTGATAATCCTTTTACCTCACCCTATATATATGATATATATATATATATCATAGATTATATATATTATTAGTTTGATAGTTTGTTTCGCTATTATTTTCCTGTGTGTTGTTTACATATTGGCAGATGCATCGTTCAAAGCGTTTCTCTGCTATTCATCGGTGCATGTTTATCGTTTTGATTGATTCTTTTTCAATTATTTTCCTGCATGTGTCTGTTGTTTACCGTTGGTAGATGCACCATTTAAAGTGTTTCTCTGCTATTCATCCGTGCATGTTTCTTGTTTTGTTAGATTGTTCTTCAACTACTTATCGTTTGTGTACCTCTTGTTTACGTGTTGGATTTTGGCTCTCTATTAGCTGTTGATCTTGTTTCAGTAACATTTTCCTGTCTGTTGTTTACACGTTGGCAGATGCGCCGTTTTGAGTGTTTCTCTGCTATTCAGCGTTAGCTCTGTGCTGTTTTAAATTATTCATCATGTGCCGTTCAAAGTGTTTCTCTGCTATTCATCCGTGCATGTTGATCGTTTTGATAGATTCTTTTTCATTTATTTCCCTGCATGTGTCTGTTGTTTATGTGATGGGTTTTGGTTCTCTATTAGCTGTTGATCATCTTGTTTCTCATTATTTCCGTATGTCTATGCTGTTTACTTAATAAGAAATTGATTAATTGTGTAATGTTGGCATTTATCTTCCCTAATGCGCTCGAAAATGTTCATAACTGTCAGGCGTACGCCTCCCGTCTTCAACCAATCAGGGTAGATATTATTAGAGCTGATTGTTGGCTAGGAGCGTGCTATGCGGTGAAGTTCATTTTTTAATATATTTTCTGTGTTGAATTCATAAAACAAAGTAAGGTTTGTAGTGTCTCTTAGAATGAAAATTGTATGGGGAAGTCACGAGGATGATTTTATGATAGTTAATATGACAGATTATTCTCCTCCTCTGTTGTTTTGATTAACCAATGTAGTGTTATAGATTTTATTTCCTCATGTTTTCGTGTCCCATGGTCTTCCAGGTTCTCTGCAGTTCCCATACATATATCGGCACTTGTAATTAAAGCTCCAGTATGGTGGACACGTTAGAGTTTTTATAATAAAACTTTTAATTTTGATTGTAATCATATTGATTAAAAATATCTTTTTTGATTAAATGTGTCATAATGTAATATTTCTTTGTTCTTGAAGTTACATATTAGAACTTTGTAATTAAAACTCCGCTAGGGTGCTCATGTTTGACTTTTTATAATAAAACTTTTAATTTTGATACACGCACCACCTGAAAAAAAATTGCGAACGAAGTCGTCCCAGGGTGAAAAATCGCCAAAGATGTAGCCCGATGTTGTCAGTGTGCATGTCCCTACTTGCGCGCCGCATGAAAAAATGCGAATGAAGTCGGCCCAGTGTGTACAACCATAAGTGTACGCTCATCTCTTCAGCCAGCTGGTAAACACACTGACAGCCCTTCACCTGCGCACCACCCATCACGCGCTGAAAAAAATCGCTAGAGAAGTCGGCCCATACGGAAAAAATCGCCAAAGAAGTCGGCCCAGGGCGCACCGAGCCCGTTGGCCTGCAAGTAAGGACACGGACAGTCCATCACCTGCGCACCACCCACCACGCGCTGGAAAAAATTAATAAAAAAATCAGTAGAGAAATCGGTCCAGCTATTGTTCTTGAAGTTACATATCAGAACTTTGTAATTAAAACTCCACTGTGGTGGTCATGTTAGAGTTTTTATAATAAAACTTTTAATTTTGATTGTAATCGTATTGATTAAAAATATCTTCTTTGATTAAAATGTGCTACCCCTTCTGCTTAATTGAAAACTTGCGTGATTATCACTAATAAAATACCGCTTCAATGCTATTGCTTCAGATTTTTTGGCTGAGTTTTTCTCCTTCACACGGAGTCATAATTCCTGACACTAATGACTTGAATAAATATATTTTCACTTGTACTTTTGTGTATGGCTATCCTTTGCATGTAAACAGCCTGCTGCACACCTGTTGTACCGGAAAAATTTCTGATGGAAGTCGGCCCAGGTGGAAAAATGGCAAAAGAAGTCGGCCCAGGTGGAAAAATACGCTACGATAAGCACACGCGCGCAGCCCTCCCCCGCCGGTAAGCGCGCGGACAATACTCCGCACACGCGCCACGCGGGAAAAAAATAGGCGAAGGGTACAACTTGTAATTTTGTTTGTAATCATATTGATTAAGAATATCTTCCTTGATTAAATGTGCTACTACATTTTAATTCTGATTCATTGAAAACTTGTGTGTATGATTACAGTTAATAAAAAGTATTGTGTTCGATCTGTGATACCTATAATCAACGCTATTGCATCATGCCCGTAATAAGTATATTCTTTATTACGTGTAATGTGTTTCTTCTGCATGAGGTTTTTTGTCTGGGTTTTTCTCCTTCACACAGAGTCATAACATAATTTCTGACACTAGTGACTTTAATAAATATATTTTCACTTGTACTTTTGTGTATGGCTATCCTTTGCATGTAAACAGCCTACTGCACACCTGTTGTAGCTGGAAAAAAATTGCGATTGAATTCGGCACAGACTGAAAAATGACGAAAGAAGTCGGCCCAGGATGAATAATGTGAGCGGGTAAGCGCGCACGCAGCCCTCCGGCCACGCTCCGCCCACTGGTAAGAGCCTCCACCCGAGCGCCGCCTGCCGCGCACAGGAAACAATCGCGAAAAAAATTCGACGCGACGGTAGCGCTGCCCTGGTTGCAATGTCGTAGTTTCGCCATGTCGTAGTTTAACACAAGTCGTATACTACTTTCGCAGTTTCCTCCTTTCCCGGTCGTTTCCACCTCCCCGCGTGCTCCTGCTTCCCCTCTCCCCCGGCACAGACTTGGAAGGCAGGCTTCCAGTCAACAGAATTTGATTCAAAGGGGATTGAATACTTTATTTCGGCAAAGTTGAGAAATTGTGGCAGTGATACAGTGAATATTGACTAGACTTGCAAACTATGCAAAATACCCTGTTCACAGAGAAATGACTCAGAGAAAATAAAAATGAATAAGAACCACACATAGTCAAAATATCACAGATTGCAAAAAACGGCGCGGCTCCACGCCGCTGCTGCGAAACTATTTGCAAGCTTGAAACTCGCTACGAAACAAGTTTCGCTGGGATGCAGACCTGTTTGTTGCTCAGGGCATATGATCACCATATTTCAGCGGCTTTACATCTCTTTGTGGGGGCTGCTGATGTGGCAGTTGTCACCCGTTGTGCAGCGTTTCCTCCATGCTTCCCATCCTGGCCTCGAATCGGAATTCTGCTTCAAGGCATAACTGTGACAAAGTAAACGACGACAAAGACGCATTACAAAGTGGATACGAACAACATTAAGTGTAATAAAAGTCATTATCGACAACAGTGAATGGATACGAACTATAGCTTATACTAAAACGCTTGTTATACTAAAGGGGCTCGTTATTTTATTCCCCCATTCCAACCAGCAATGGGGTAGAGTATCGCCTGTGGTGATGAAACTCCCCACTCTCCAAGGTAAAAAATAAAGTTGTTGTTGTACTAAAACGATGATAGGTGAGGCAGCGAGGAGAGAAAAATGATCCATTGGTACCACAACGGTACCAAGTATGTCGGAGGAGAGATCAAAGAGGTATCTTACTGAATGCGGCTGAGATCAACACGCCAGTCAGGCCGAGCTATCCATGACGAACGAATAACTACAATCAACTCGTCGCGCATGCAAGGCGAACAACGCGGCCACTTGTATTACGTTGCACATGGTCGACAGGTGAGTGTCAGCATTGGACGCATATTCCGTGTAACTCTTGTGCCGTGTACCGGCTAATATCTGTCAGTCTTCGGTATGAATCGCACGCACATTTCCTCCAGGCGGCACGTTGAACACCAGTGAAGTCTTCGTTGGTGACGTCCATACCCACTGCGGCCAGCTGAGACAGGGAATGGTTACTCAAACCACGGTCGAAACGAGCCCCCGAAAGACAAAAACATCCTGCGCCATACACAAACGTTAGCGCCCGTGAAGTCCACGTTTAGAGGCAATTCTAACAGAGCTACAAACCGGATACAGCTGATAACACATTAGCGTCCTCTCGAATACCTTCACTACTCAACTTCTCAAGCATCACCACATAACTTTCGTTGACGTTCTGTCACGACCGCTATGACACTTCCATTCGCACCTGCACCTTCCAAATGCTCGTTAGAAGCGTGGGGAAGTAACAGGTAGCCACTACAATAGTAGTGCTGCTAGCATAGTTATCGCAATAAAATTTATTAAACGGAGGTGTCTTACCTGTCAAACAATCCCAGAATCAGCAAAGCGAGGAAACGCTGGCGGCAAGGCATCGAAGAAGAGGTGTGACCAGTGCCGCGCCACCAGCATGTCTGGTCCCGTCGCATAGTTCACGTGACTCCGGTCCTCGACGCCGGACAGGTGATCACTCCGAGCGCATAGAAACCACGACAAAAATTTAGACAACACGAAATAGACGTCACGACGTCCGATTCCTGGTCACGTGATACACGTGTCTTCTACACGGGGTACGCGCAAAAAAAAAAAGCAAGACAATTTTTATGGTATTTTCTTTTCTCCCGGGTCACGTGGGCATCTGTGGTCTAAAACTTCGGCCTTGAGCGTGAATCTAGAAGACACGGCAGCTCTTGACGGCACGATAGAAGACCTATTTCTAAGAGTGTATAGCTTCGGTGGCGGCGAAATCCACCCATTTCCTGAGGTAACGCACCTTGTTTTTCGAGCCACCAGTCGAGGCGATGCAAAACCATTCTCTCCATCAGTTTGCCCCACGACCATCTCTATAATACACGACCATCACACTCGCACCTAGCCCCAGCGCCACTGATGTAGTTTCGTCAAGCGGCCGCCGCGCGTTTGTGGCGCTGAATACGGGACCCTCGGCAGACGACGCATGCTATGCGGATACCGTTGCTGCCGTCATTCGCGTCTGGTTTTTGCTATTTTTCACGCGGTGGACAGTGTGTAGAGGAGGTGGTGTTCCTCTACATGAGTCCTGACCGGCGATGATGGAATGTCCCAGCGGGCAGATGGACGTGGCCTCACACTAGGACGGTGCCGGTAGAACTGCTGTGCCAGCGCCGTAGCGCGTGGCAGCAGAGGCACGTCGTCATCGTCGTCACCGGGCCGCCACAAGTGTTTGTCTCCAGTGCATGGTTTGTGCATGGTGCAGACGTGATGGTGTACTGCACCGTCCCGCTTTGCAAGCCGGAGAAAGCAGTGTCGAACACAAGTATTTCATTCCACGAGTTCCGCTCAAATGCTGTCTTACGGGAGAAGTGGCTCGAAATATATCGCGGCGTCTTGACACAAGTAACTCCATTGCGAATTGCGATTGTTGCATTTCATATAGGGTGTACTTTATGGATAGCAGTGTGTACCATAAATAGTTTTATCTAATATAGCTGAGTACCTTTTACGCATCTCTCTCTGAAAAAAAAAAAAAAAAAAAACGAACAATGAACGGTGGCCTCCGACCAGGGGTGGGCATAAATGCATTTTTTGAGTATTTAAATATAAATACAAAATACTTTGTTGAAAGGGGCGTTTAAATACTCTTCATAAATACTTTTCGATAGGAGTATTTAAATATAAAATATACAGTATTTAAATGCCGTAACTAGTACCATAAATACTGTGATGAAGATGTCATCTGGAATTACAGAAATAACGATGAACATAACAATAAGTCAGCAAGGAAAAATAGCATTTATTTGTTAGATTATCACGGTAATTTTAATAGTAGAAGTTTTTGACTGCATCGCTTAGGATTCTTGTGTTCGGCCGTACAATCAGATTCGCGAAGGAGAACAGCATCTTCACTGGTGCCGGTGAGCAAAGGCTTGCATTAAATTTGATGAAGATGCTTCGTACAACAAAGTAATCAGCCGCGACCATTGTCTGTAACAACAGCGAAAAACTCTCCATCTAAAATCGTTTTTCGCCTGCATGCTAGCTGGAACTCTGCGTGTTCTCGGCATTTCAAGGCCGAAGACTTTAGCATCGGCGCAAAGCGCCAAATTCTCAGACGTGGCACCGTGGCTACAGTACCTACGTTTAGTGATCACGAAGTTTACACAGCCTTGCAGCTCCCAGGAGTGCAAAACGAACACAAAAAAGGCACCAAAAGGTAGCGTCGCCACCATCAAGAAAGATTCTCAGAGTGGCTTCTATCCGAACCGCATAATAAAGGTTAGCAGAGCATTGTAATGGCAAACCGCAAAAGAAAAAAAAAGTGTAAAACTAAATAAAAAGGGATCAATAAGTAGGAAAACAAAACAATCAACTGCTGATTTAAAACTGAAGTGCTTGCTTATACAACAAATTCTGTTGGACGTCGTAACAGGTGTCAGTCATCTCTTTGCCAGGAACAGTTTCTTCTTACGGTCGCATTCACCCATTCTCTGTAACTGCCCTGTATGTTAACACGGAACGCCTCTCACGTGAAACGTAAAGTCTGAACGCGCTTGCGTCTGACAATCATAAACGCATAATAACTGGTCCAACACACAAGGTGCTGCTGCCAAGTTTATGTGTACGCTGTACGGCACATAGTGCGCGAGTTTCACAGTTTTACATGCCACCTACGCTTCAGAGCACAGCCTATTTCTGAGTATTTAGTTTCAGAACTCTTAGCTCTACATGAACAGAGAACCTGCGACAATACACAAACATGTACGCACGAAGAATTAACCACAAAGACCACTCATATTGCACACAGCTGAGCTACAACAGGCGCTCTTCTGGGTCCCGCAAGTGGCGTCTCTGGCGGGCGCTCCGCGCGTAAATACGGCACTTCCGCTCCTCGAAGCGCGGACGGAAGTCCCATAGGCGAACGGGCGAGTGTTATGGTCGTGTATTATAGAGATGGTCGTGGTTTGCCCATACAGCTTTTCAGGCTCACGGGACGAAAGCAGGATAGGGCATTTGGGGGTTTGCCTGGATTCAGGATTGGAACAACTGAAGCCTCCTTCCAAGTACATGGTACAGATTCTTGTTGCCAAGATGTATTATAAACATGAAGGAGAGATATGAGTGACGTCTCGTCGAGGTTTCGCAGTGCGGTGTAACTGATTTTATCTGGTCCTGGGGACGATCGCACATTCACAAGTTTCAACGGAGTCTGCAGCTCAATGAGAGTAAAGTCGCGGTCCATAACCGCCGGTGGACGGGGCCAGTCTTGGTGGATTTCTGTCTGCAGGCTCTGGACGAAACTGTGGTGTACTGCAGACGTTGAGGCAGCCGCTGTGTCGTTAAGACGACGGAGAAATCTGTCGCGAGCGTGGTTTCGTCTGAACCCTTAGAAAGGTAGAGATGAGTGGAAGTGACCAATGAGTGACTTTCTAGCTAGAAACATGGACCAATCAGTGGTTGAGAGGGCATGGACGAATAACAGTTGGAGTCCATATGAGGGTGCTTGGGCGTTCCCTGGATCTTTCTCAGAGGGCAAGCGTGCAACCCCACCACCGCCACCCCATTTCTGGAGGAGGTCGTTCTTATTACATCTGAGAATAATCATTTCGACCACTAAAGAGCGCACTATTTTTCGAGCGACCTTCGAGCTCCAGGGAGGGGCCAGGGCCTCTCTTGCCCCCTCTCGGTACGCCCATGTGAGGAAGCATTGGAATCTGGAAACGAATGGAAGTGACCAATGAGCGGCTTGCAGTTAGAAGCCTGGAGTAATAGCAGTTCGAGTCTACCATCTTAGGTGGGGCTTCGTGAACTTTGAGGAAAACACACACGAACAGGAGGACGGTACACCACACAGCTCCACTAACAACTGTTTATCGAAATCTTTATCGACCTTCGAAGATATAGCATATCTTAAGGACAGAATACAAACATGAAAGGTTAGCTATATGTACCGGTGGGGCTCTTCCATCTTCCATGTATGTCATCGTTTTGTTATTTTAACCTTGTTCCTGTCAGACCCCGCCCTAAGGATTGATAAAGTTTTCAATAAACAGTTGTTAGTGAAGCTGTGTCGTCCTCCTCTCCATGTGCGGTTTGCTCTAACTTGACGAACGTTTGTGATGTACCAACTGGCCTAATCTGCTATTTTAAGAAATCTAGATATGAGTGGAAGTACCAATGAGTGGCTCTCTAGTTTCAAGTATGGACCAATAAGCAGTTGGGAGGGACATTAGAAATCTAGAAATGGGTGGCTCTTGTGGCAGATTTCTTATCTGCCAGATATGCGGGCATCCCGTGCTACAAACTCGGGGGGCGTGGCCTTTGCTTATTTAAGGGTATCTGGCAGTTAGCCTGGCCTTGTAGGGCATTCTTGGCCGTGGTAAAATCGCGACACAAGGGTTTGTCGTTTGCTCGCCTGTTGCTGGACGCTGTCGTTGGAAGGTGAATAAACCGTACGTTGCATTGATTTCGTTGTCGTTCTGCTTGTTCCTTCCTGTGCGGAACGGACGGGCTGACGCCCCGAGGTTGTGAGGGCTTAGGTTTCCACAACTGGCGCCTAACGTTTGGGGTCCGAGCTCGTTTCTTCCGTGGCGGGGAACACGCGGCACTGTTCGTTTGTAGTGTTTGCGTAGTTTACAGTAGTTGTTTTAGTTTGCAGTTTATTGCTGCCGTTTTTTTTTGTTTGTGTGTTTGCGTGTGTGTTTTTGTTTGAGTTTTTACAGCTCCCGCCCGGTACCCGAGCTCCGGAGCTGATGCAACGTTCACCGCCGCTACGCATGTACGACCTTCGCAGCGGACCGAAGGGCCCTGTGCAAAAGCGCGCCAGTTCGGAAAAGAGGCTGGTGTCCAACCCCTCGGCGCCTTCTGAGCCGAAAGTACCAACCGAAGGCAAGGAGGCACATACGGGGCCTTCGTCCCAATATACGTCGACTGAGGTACCTGCAGTGCCGCAGTCCCATGCCATTGCAACGGCAGAACTCCCGTCATGCATGACGGAGTTGTGTTCGTTAGTGGTTCAACGCCTTGATGCCGGGTCGGTTTCGCCGCCGCAGGCACAAGCGCCTCTGCGACTGAGCTTACCGGTGTCTACCTTCTCGTGTTACACCGATATGAAATCTGTCGCCGATTTCCTGGACAACCTTACCACCAATCAGACGGGTATGGGAATTTCTGACGAAATTCTAATCCAACGCATCCTGCATGTTGCTTTGGTCGGAGACGACGTGCGCTGGCTTCGGTTGCAATCGGAGTTTATGTCCCTTCAGGACTTCCAGAAGCGGTTCAAAAACGAATTTCTTCCTCCGGACTACGAATATCGTGTCCTAGAGGAATTGCATAAGCGTACTTAACATCCTAAGGAAAACTTATCTGAACTCGTTCGGGCATTGCAAAATCTGTACAGCAGAGCGGACCCCATTGCTAACGGAAGAGCAGCGCGTCGCACGGGCTATCCGTCTGTGCCACCCGCGGTTCTGCAACCCTTGAGGCGTTGGCCCAGGAGGCTCGTTCAATACAAGGCGACCTCCTGGCAGAGCTCGAATACTGGCCCCCTCCGCCGCGGGAGCTAGCGTTGGAACCGCGCTGTGCGTGGTCGGGAGGAGCTGCCTCGGTCGAACGCCTGCATGCAACAGGTTTGGTTGACAACCCCCGTAATCCCTACAATACGGAGTCATCCCACCGAGCCCTAGACCCCTTCCTCTATGACAAGAAGACGATCCCTGCAGGAACGAGCCTTGACAGACCCGTCCCGCCACGAAGTCGCGGTCAACCTGGTCCTTCAGCTAGCGAAACCCCATGGCAGCGGGTGCGGCACCATCGTGCGACCCCGCAGCCACGAGCGGCCCAAGGACTGTTGGAATTGCGACAGCCCTGACCATTTTCGTCGGGAATGCCCGCGACAACGACGAAACACCCGTAATGTGCCATCGGGAAACAGTCGCAGCCGGCGTCCATGAATGCTCGCTCAACCACGTCGGCAAGTTGCGAAGAAAGCCAGCAAACGGTTATTATCCTTGGCCTTGGTCAGTCAAAAACTAGCTTTGCAAGCAGTAATATAACGCAAAAAGATGCCTTGGCTCCTCTTGCTTTTCTCTCCGAGATTTCATCGAAAAAAAAGGAATCAAACATCGCCGTTCGAATTTTGGGTAGAGATTACATCACCCTTATCGACACGGGCGCTATACAGTTTCCCTTATCGGGGACAGTGTTTACGAGCATTGCGTATCACGGCATGTGGAATTGCAATCCACAGATGTCACTCTTCGTCTTGCTTCCAATGACGCCGTTCCAGCACAGGCAACAGTTGTGCTCTGGATACGTTTTGATGAGAGACGACGAAGGCAGCGCTTCGTGCACCTCCTGGCCTAGCAGTTCCTGTTATCCTGGGCAGAGACTTCATCATTCGGGAAAAGTTGGCGCTGGACCTGCCCAATGGAAGATATTTGTACCACGCCTCGTCGGGATTTTTCCGCTTCACCGCCGCACGGGAACACTGCACAGCACAGCAAGCTGTGGCAGCGTCCGTTGAATCGTCTGGGCACCACCGTGATTGGGATCTTCGCTTGGCTGAGCTGGCGTTCGCTACACGGTCAACCGACCTACAGGATTCACCCCGGAGTTCCTGAACTTGGGACGAGAGGCCCCTTTTCCAGTGGAGAATGCGCTGGGCCTCCGGGAGGGTGCTGCCCGGCCCCCTTATTCAAGGTCTGCTGAGGACTTCCTGACTCGACTGGACATTGCAGGTCAGACGGTTTGGGAGAACCTGGACGTCCCTAGGTTGGAACAGGCTCGCCAGCACAACCGTGGACGTCGGAACCTCACCTACAGCGTTGGTGACCTCCTCCTTCGACGGATTCACCCGCTAAGTGATGTGTCACGAGGCTTTGCAGCTTCACTCGCAGATAGGTTGGATGGCCCCTTCAAGGTAAGTGCGTGCTCCTCCGGCCTCACTAACAGGCTTCGTCGTTGTGACACGGGCGAAGAGACTGTGCCAGTACACATCTCGGATCTGAAGTCTTACCACTTCCGAGACCCGGACGGAGAGGAGCCCGATTTTCAACCTGCGTCCCCCAGGACCTAGACCCGGATGCCGTTCTAGGACCTGCGTCCAGCCGCTACGACTTGCGTCCCCGCATGCGGCGCACGTAGCTGCCACAATCTCCATCGCTAAGAATAGTGCTTGTGATTTAGTGTTTTATTAGTGCGATTTCTGTTCCACAGTTTTCCCGCTATGTCTCTTTTGGGGATTGCCATTACAGGCGCTCACGGCTTGGGGTTCCCCCTTATCGTTTCCCTTTTGTCTTACTCGCAGATGCAGCAACATCGTCGACACTGGAGGGCTCTGGAGTCTCGCTCCTCGCCCGGCCGTTCCTCCTCCCGCTCCAGCTCTCGTAGGACCCTTGCGTCAGTTCCGGTTCCGCTCCTGCCCCACAGCGCCACTCAGTGGCCACTTGGACTATAATTCACAACAGACAGCCTGTTTCCTGGACTCGCGCTGGACCAACCAGCCCCGACCACTAAAGGGTGACGACTTGGCACGTACACCAGCTCCATTTCTGGATCACACTCTCGCCGAATGACACCCTGTCGAACTGCTTCAGCCACTGACTGTAGAAAAAAGAATGCTTTTATGCCCAGTCTGTTTGGTGCCCGACGTGTACCGAACTACACATCGACGGGGCTCCCTCCACCAAGCTCGGACCGAGGCCGCTCGCGCCATGAATGATGTCAACGCCACTCTCGCCACTATAAGACGGCTTAGGCCAGAGTTGCTAGCTGATCCCGGGCTGCCTCATGGACCAGCCTACCCCAGGGTTCTGCTCCACATCCGGGACCACCTTCTCCGCCGGCCCCAGAAGAGACCTTGAGACTTCCTTGACGACATGATGGACTTGTAGGGGTGAGATTGTGGCAGATTTCTTATCTGCCAGATATGCGGGCACCCCGTGCTACAAACTCGGGGGGCGTGGCCTTTTCTTATTTAAGGCAGGCAGCCTGGCCTTGTAGGGCATTCTTGGCCGTGGTAAAATCGCGGAAGAAGGGTTGTCGTTTGCTCGCCTGTTGCTGGACGCTCTCGTTGGAAGGTGAATAAACCGTATGTTGCATTGATTTCGTTGTGGTTCTGCTTGTTCCTTCATGTGCAGAACGGACGGGCTGACGCCCCGAGGTTGTGGGAACTTAGGTTTCCACACTCTCTAACAAGTATCAACCAATAAGCAGTCGGGATGTAACTTAGAAATCCAGAGATCAATGGACGTGACCAATGAGAGGCTCTCTAACTAGACCAGTAAGCAGTTGGGCTGTAGGTGAGTGGCTGTCGTGGGAAAGATCTGTCCTGAATAAAGGTTGAAATCAATTTGTGGTGTGTTTCTTTGAAGCCATTGCAGAGCGACTTCAGCCTTGTCTATCTCAAATGAGAAAAGGTGACCATGGGGGTTTGAAGTCAATTTCTCTGAGGCCAATGCAGCGCGCCAATGTCTCTGTCGGACTCGCTTAGAGATCCCAGGTAAGCATTCTGGGAGCCTATGAGCGATAAATGCAGATGAAGGCTAGCCAATCAGCATTCAGTAGGCTTAAAATAGAGCAATCAGCTTGAGGGGCGGAGTCACGCCAGCTAATTAGCATAATGGGGAGGAGCAATGCCGGCCAATCAGCGATCAGTGGGCTTATAATGGATCAATCCGCATGAAGGGCAGAGCTACAATGTCCAATCAAAGGTCTAAAGGCTGATTCACACTGGTGCGTTTACGGTTGGGCGTGCCTGCTACATCCGCTGACAGCGAATCACTGCAACGGAACACCCTTCCGGATGCAACGAAGGCACACGTAACCGTGTATTCACACGAGCGTGCTTTCTGACCGCGCAGCGACTGAAGGAGCGAGAGGGTAAATGATAAGCCGCTGACGCTCCGCCCTTCTGGAATACCTGCACAGACAGCGTTCCAATGTGCTGTCAGCCCAGTTGCCGGGGGTAACGTTCGCGCTGCGGTTGAAGGTAGCAGCATTAATTTTATGTGCACGGCGCTTGGTACGCAATGGACGAAGGAAGGCGAAAACTGGTGGCTCTTCAACAGCTTCACCGCATAGCACGCTCTTGGCCAACCATTGCCACGAATGATAGGGCTCACTTCTGATTGGAGGACGGAGTGGAGCGTACACCTTTTTGTGTCAGTGGTATGCGTGTGTGGTAGTTCCTCTGCTGCACGTTCTGCCAAAGCAAGAAAACTTGTCCTCTTTCTTCAGAAGGCAGGTATTGCTCAGCGACTCATCTAACAGTTTGCTCCCCCCGAGGAACTCATGCACCCTCTACGCATCTCCACCCTTCATCCTCCATCCGTCTTACTCTTTTTTTTTTGCTATAGTCGTGACGACGCCCACTTATGTGTGGAAAACAACAACGAGCGCCGATCCTGCCATTAACCCCTTTCCCCCTTTGTGTCAATTCGGATATATGATAAATGACACAAAAACCGTTCTCCCTCCTCTCTCTTCGAATCAGAAGCGCTGACCCTATCGTTCATGGCTATGGTTGGCGCATAGCGTGCTGTGCCGTGAAGTTCAGTTTTTATAGTGCATAAATCGGATGGTTCAGGTCCGATCCCCTCGTCTGGTAGCTTCCAATTCCTGTGTTTCATTGGCCCCATTGCTTTAGGCGTTGGACAGGCCATGTTTTTGGTCTCTGCTGCCTTGGTACACTACTCATTGCAGTAAAACGTTCATCGCATATACCAGTGGCATAGCGAGGTAGAGTTCACCACCATGAACCCGCACCGTCCGTAGTGGACGGTGAATTAGGAGGGGAAAATAACCTCTCTTGGAAATAATCCTTTCCCACCCAAACAACCCTTATGATCTTTTCTTATCTTTTTTTTTTTTTGTAGGGGTACGTTACCGTCCCATCCATACATATAAAATTATGGAACAAAACGATTTTTTTTTTGCATATGGCGTTGTGTAAGAAGCTCCCCCAGTGAATAATTAGGTAACAATGCCATGGCAAAGCGAGACGCTATATAACGTAAGTTCGTTACTATGTTACTATGTCGCATTTTTAACACTAGCTTTATCCAGGAATAAAACACGTTACCTTGAGGCGCTGTGGCAGTTTCCAACCTGTGTGGCCGCGATAGATGGGAAACACGAAAAATAGTGAGACCGAGGAAAACTTAATCCCTTTATTACAACTGTTCGTCCTCGTTGATACTTCTCAGAAAACAATGTATGCACACAGTGGCCTCCCGCAAAAGCACTCCATGACGTGATGGTGATCCCGCGGTACTTAGCACCTGTAAGCTTGTGTAATGACAGCCTAAAATGGTATAGCATTACATTGTTAATTTATGACGCGAGACAACTACGAATATGCGCGACCTCCGCCGTGGCCGGCTCGTGGATTAAATTTTGAGCCCCTTTGGCTTACCTGACGTGCGATATAGTGCTCACACATTTTATCGTTTTTAAACGAAACTGCCAATATCCTGCGCCGATAGCATTTCGTTTGGAACGCGAGCATGCAGCCAACTCGTTATTAATAATTAACACGTTCCCAACTGATACAACGACTGCGTCGTGAATATGGGAACCCAAAAAGCGCTTTGGTCTACAGGTTGGGACAAAAGTTTACGGAACACGCGAGCGAGGTACTTTTTCTTCGGTTTGACACCCTAGCGGCAACCGGAAGCGGGTGAGTTTACTGTTTCAGGAACAGGGATCGGAACAGGGATCGGAACCGGAACAGAACCCAAACCGAAAACCGGAAAAAAACGTTATTTTCTGACGAACCCGAACCGAACCAGAGCAATATTTTTGCGTCACCTGAACCGAACCGGAACTGAACCGAAAAAAATTCATACGGTTATCGGTTCGGGAATCGGTTCAAAGGCGAAATAATTGTACTACTAACCGACCCTTTTTGACTCACCTGAAACGGTTATCTCACACCTGTCTCAACCCGGTATGAGGAGCGTAAGCACGCCTTCATGTAGCAAAATTACTGCCCATGAACCGGTTAAACCGGGACCGAAAAAGTAACGGTTGCAATCCCTGTAAATGTCCCGACCGCTGACCGATTTTTTTTTGCCTGTGTGTGTGCGGGAGGTGTTCTCCCTGAGCCGAACCCGAACCGAACCGATATACCTGAACCGGTTCAAGCTGATAATTTCGCTTCAGCGGAGCTAAACCCGAACCGAACCAATATGCCTGAACCCGATCCTGAACCGGACCGAAAAAAATACCGGTTCCGATCCCTTGCTCATCGGCAAGTTCCCACAAAATCGGGTGTTGCTCTACCAGGTGTATTAGATAAAAAACAAAAGAGCTTGCCACACTGGCAACAGAAGGTGTGTTTTTTCTTTCTTTTTTTTTTTTTTCGTCCTCCCGGGAGGTTCTGAGCGTCAGTCGTCAGATTCTGTGCCCCGCGAACAAACTATCCGCGTGGTTCTTTCTGACGGACGGAGCTGCCGAGCGCAGTGATGTTGCACAAGGCTCTTTCATATCTCGCCAAAAATAAGATAAAAACTTGGGCGCTTCATAGATTCTGCTCTACGATAAGCCCCGCCCGCGACCGAATGGTTGGATGATTGCGTGATTATTCTGATACCTCCTTCTCCTCCTTCAGTCGCTGCGCGGTCAGAAAAGGCGCTCGTGTGAATACTCGGTAAGACGCTGTACGCAGCCGTAAGCGCAGTAATGTGAAGCAGTCTTTAGAACTGAAGAATACTATTGACGTCGGGGTGATGGATGCTAGTGAAGAGTAATAACTAAGAATCTGAAATGGAAGCAAAAGCCACAGCCTTGTAAAGTTGTCTTCCTTAGAGACTTTCTCATTACTTCTCCTTTTACTCGGGGATCATCGATGGGTCGAAGCTTTCCCGCTACACATGCTTACAATACGCTTCTCTGCGAGATATCTGTGTGACTTCCCCGTCGTCCGCATTCTGTCGCGCTCTGCTCCGTCTTAACAGCTACATCACTCACAGTGCCACCTCTGCTACGCGCCACCGACGTGGACGCTAAATCAGCCCATCGTACATGAGTCTGTGCCTGTCATTGCTAACAAAAACAGCATACCACCTGTCGCTGCATGTCAACTTACCCTGGACCACATTCATGCCTTCCAGAGCAATAGAACGGAAGTGTACACTGACGGGTCAGTGCAGCAAGGTTCGTCGACGGCGGCGTACTATGTCCCTAGCGACAACTTCGAGCATGCGTCTCTGCTTCCCTACGATACGTCATCTGTAGAAGCTGAGCTGTATGCTATTCTTGCTGCCTTGAAGCATATGTGCGCTTCTCCGCCTAGTGCTTGGACGGTATTGAGTGACAGCAAAGCGGCCCTAGCTATCCTGGTATCTTTCTCTGTTAAGATAGTCTGCGACGTGCATACCCTGATCCTTGTAACCTGTAATGAGCTCCTGTCCTCGGACCACACCGTGTGGTTTCAATGGGTTCCGAGCCATGTCGGCATCCCCGGCAATACTCGCGCTGACGCCGCGGCGAAACGTACCCATGCGTTACAGCCAGTTGGTGGAATACACATGTCGACATCCGCCTGCCCAACATCCGCCTGCGTAACAGAACGCAACCAGCAACTGCCAATAATCCCAGAGCAACAACCGAGGGGTCCAAAACTTCCCTCCAGCCCCGCTTATATCATGTCAAAAACACCATGAGGGCCCCCTTCCTGATGGGCGTACCCCTGAATGAGTGACGCGCTTATCGACAGGCTTGGTCGGCTTATCAAGTGCAGGCGACCCAGCACTGTTGCGAACCGCCGGATCGGTAGCGAGGCCGATTCCCAACACCCTGGGCAGGAACGTAGGCCGACACAAGGAGCACAACGAAACAAAGTGTATTCTCGGGAAAGTACAAAAAGGGAATCTGTTTTAGCGGGTCAGCGTCTCCGCTTAAGTAACCGATGCTCCATGGGAAAGAGGACATCGCCGGACGCGGTTCCCGGAATCTTCCCGTCGTGGTCCCTCACAAAATGGGTTGCTGCTTGATCGGTAAAAATGGCTGACGGAAGGCAGGCGGACGAGTGGACGAAGGACAAGATGGCTGGGCAAATGTTTTCGCATAGCCGGACATAACAGCACCTGGTCGCGATAACCTAAGCAGTTGGAGCACGAGAATGCGCAGGGGAATTTGGTTTCCGTTGTCGTTACCTCCCACGAATTTTGTTTCCGTTTCGCTTCCTGGTAATCGAAACAAAAAAGAGCTCTGTTTCCGTTTCTTTTTTCGTTTCTCATGAAATATGAGCAGTTAACGGTTCTTGTTTCCCTTTCTGTTTCCGGTAGCTAACCCTGGTAAAAACGCGAATACCGTAACATATCTGGCTGCGACAGTGATATAATGAAAATATATATGTACCCTCTAACTAGTATATGTCGTATGCCGCAGAGTATTGCGCGGCACTCAGAAGACGCCAGCGTTTCCCTAGGGGAGTGTGTCCATTTTTCACGCGAGGCAATGCGGCAAGTGGTAAACGGATTTACGATTTGCGACCCTCCGTTACAAGCCCGAAGCGTGACGTCGCAAACAGCCAAGAACGGCTCTCGCGTCGAGCCCTAACTCGATTTTCTGATCTAGCAACCCGACAGGTTTCGGCTATGGAATATTGCAGAGGGCCCCGTTGTGTCGTTACCGAACCACGCACAGGAAGGAGATTGCCATGGAACGTAATGCGGTTAATCTAGAAAGTAAATATTCTTTTTGTAGGAATGGCGGCGATGACAAACGACGAGAAAAGACACGCGAGACAAGTCGTACAGGTGTCCCTTTTGTGTTCATCTGTCGTCGACACATTGCTGCGGAAGAATTACCTTCCTTAGAAAGTTAGTTCTTGTTCGAGTCATTTTGTCAGCGTTTGTCATGATGTTTCCTGTATACATCCATACTCGCTACCCCATGCGTCTGTGACGCTCTCTCCATCAGATTCATCAAACGCTCTTAGCGCAACGTTTCTACCTTAGATTTACTTACAGCCGTTACCCAATTGCTCAAAGCGACGATTAGGTAGTCATCAATAATGCGACAACATTTTTTTCAGCTTCGGTTTGGGGACGGACTGTAGCAATAATGAATTTGACTGGAGTTGTTCTGCGCCAGAATGAAGCCATACAGGACAAAGCTTGCTGATAACGTTTTATAACAGCCATGAATCATCCTTTGTTACGTTGATCACCTTTCTAACGCCCTCCAAATTACAGTAGCTCATGCTTCCAACAGAAGCCGAAATCGAATGTAACCATGCCGTGAATATATCCCATTTCTTTCAAAAACACTACGACTTGCTGGATGTAATTCCACGTGTAGCTTATATACACGTAACCACTGTACAATGTAACTGTAACCTAAGAATCAGGCTCCACTCTATATGTTCTCTCTTAGAAATGGGCTTCCTGGTGTACTAGACTATTAAAACGGGACCTGACAACGCTCCTAGTTTAGAGTGATATAATTCTGTCTCAACAGACAACAGATCAGGTGACAGAACCGTATTATGTGCATTGGTGGTTGGCTATAAGAGTGTGTTATGCCGTGAGGTTGCTCTCTAACAGTTTACCATTTACAAGTGTTGTGAGTTTCGTATGGGCAGTATGGGACCTTCCCAAAACGCCACCGTTCAAACGATGCGAAAATATAAACGATATTACCGGGAAATAGCTCCGTCTCCATGGAGCCCACAACTGTAGCAGACGCAGGAATCACGTAATCAAGGTTCGTGTGTTGTAATGTTTTGCCGTGTGGTTCATGTTAACATCTGTATTTTGTGTACATGATCTCAATAAATTGCAAATTCTGAATTGCTGTGATGTAGTGTAATGGCATTAGAGTGTGGCCGTTTATTTTAGCAGTTATGACGTCTGTGTGTCAAGTGCATAATATCAGATGGCAAGCATGACCAAGTACGCTTAATAAATAATGACAAATATTTACATTACGTATGTTCCCATTTTGTGAGATTTCATCAGAGCAATCATACCGTAATGATGAATCTTTTTCGATGAACAGAACAATCTATTTAGTGCGTAAGGATTTCGTACAATAATCTTATATGCTGAAACACAGAAATCAAAGAGGTCAGAGTTAAGCACATCACCGCACTCACAGTGGTGTACGGCACTGGAAACTTCCACGCTCACACGCAGGGGCGCCCTGGGCAACATGACGAAAACGGTGTTAAACAAACAAACAAAAGCCGCACACACATACAGGACGAAGACGTAAACAAGGCAGCGCCCTGAGTACGTTTTCTGTACGAGTCGGGCTCCAGAGAAACACATCCAGCAAAGAGATGCTCTAACGCGTTGCAGATTTGTGACACGTTGAACGTACCACATCGATTTCTTAAAGGGACCATGAAATGATTTTCGAGAATTCCGAGTACTCTGCAGGAAACCGTTCTCATGTTCCATCACTATCGTACACATATCGACTTTTAACCGTATTCAGTACAACGGGGGCGCAGTTATCAGACAAAAATAGCAGGGCGTGACCGCTGGATATATGCCTTCGAAGTGGGCTTCCGTCATCGCCATCGAATCCTCTCAGCCAACTGTGAACGACGAGGAGGACACACCCCGCCGGACCACGTGGGTGCATGGTTTCGGTTTGGACGACAACGACGTTGTACATCTCCCGTCGAAATCACTTGAAATATGGCGAAAGGCAAATTATCAGCAATGGAGGAAGAGGTTATGTGACACATACAGCGTCTATGGATCGTTCGGTACGCAACAGCTCGTAGAATGTCACCGACGAAGGTACGTTCTGACGAAGAAGTAGTTCAAAGAGGAAAACGTGCTCCGGTAACCATGCTGACAGTCAACGGCTATATTACATTTCTCGTAGGATTCTGTGTCAGCGGTTAGTTACAATCTCGTCTCCAAGTCAAATTAAAACATATTTCATGACAAAGTATGCAAGCTTGTTTGAAAATTTTACACTTTGCTCGCAAAAGCCCGTCCGCGAATCGGCAACATGTTCTGTGTATGATGTCACGGCCAGTTCGCCTCGGAGGCGGGCCGTAACAGCTGCCGTTCACGCCTGTGGTAAATATACAATATTTTCGCTATTTCTACGATTTTCAACTTCATATTTCACAGAGTGAATACTTTAGTACAGGAGAACTATTTAACAATGATCGTGGGTTTGTCAAATATCTTTTCATGGTCCCTTTAAAGGTAGAACACCGTAAAAGTTATGCGTGTGGGAGTGTTCGAGGATAAGGCCACCCTTGCATCAATGTTCTTTCTGTTTACATATAGGCTACAGTGATCAAGCACTTGCACACACGTTGCGAACATGACATCAGCTCGAAAGCGTATAAAAGATGCTGCTGGAATGCCCCAGCAATTGAGAGGCTATCTTGATCGTTGCAGACAAGTGACACAACAGACGATAAACAAGCGATGGTCGATGCGGATGAAGTTAATATACGCAACCACAATCGACGATCGAACACCTACAAAAGCACAACGATCACCTGTGCGAGGACACGTACTGCTGCCTTCCAAATAACATGACAAACGCTCTCTATGTACGCTTTTGTAGTGACCATATCAACCACAAGTCGCAGAGCTTTTCATTAACAAATACAGAGGTAGGCCCAATCGCCGATTCCAAAGACCCTGATCCGCCACCGCCTGGAGCAGCGCCAGCGCCGCCTGAACTTTTCTTCCGTTAACAGCCAAAACAAACAAACAAACCGGAGCCTTCCCCTTCGCATTCCTGTCATCTGCTACTTTCTCCCTTCCCTCAACTATCTCGTGACAATGTGAATAATACGCATGGGTTGTGGTCAACCCTTTGGAAAACGCTTCATAGCCGGAGAGATCACGTGATCGACTTAAACCCGACGTCACTAAACCAATGGTTTAAGTTGGCTGGTGAATACGGGTAATCGGGTTTAACCCGAATTGGTCGGAAACTGATTCGTGAGGGAATCATCGGGTGCAATCGGGTTTAACACGAAAAAGTCAGACCCTAAAATAATATATTTCGCAATGGAACATCGGGACATAATGTTTATTCAAACGCAAAATCCTTGTCAATGAGTAGAGGATAATTTTTGCTGTTTTTCACTTGCGGTACCCTATTCCACTTAACACTATAGAAGGCAGAGATGTCGTCGATGAGCATTAGAATCCATAGCATTGCTCTCTTGTGATCCGCGCATTGTAGTAGGAATTCCGCCGCTCTGGAAGTGTTAACGGCATTTTTAGAAGAATGTGCGCGGACGACGCTCATTTGAACGTGACGCGCACAACAGCAGATTCTAAAAGATTTCCTGTCAAAATAAATAGATCCCCCCCACAAGTTTCAAACCAAAAGCATTTACTATTCTTGAGGCCCATCTTCCAGGAAATGATTGCACTGCTGTTTCCTTGATGTATTACAGACACAAATGGATATTGTTGTGTATGTTTACGGCCCTGTGCTTTCGGGTAAAACCTTGTAAAGCCTGTTTTACCTCCCGGTTTGCATCATCATCACTTTGGGTAACCCCCCCCCCCAAAAAAAACAAAAAAACAAACGAAAATGAGCTTGGAAAAGCCGGCACTGGAGAATGTTAAGCGTTGGACACTCAGGACAGCTGTCCCGCATCTTCTGTCAATCTAAAATGCGTCAAGTGCTCTTTCTTTTATTTTCTACCCGAAAATCTATTTCTCCACCCGATATCACCCGATTTTATTCTGTTTTACGGCTCTCGAAATAACGTCCGATTTTTATCCCCGATTTTCAAAAACACATAAAATCCGAAAACACAGGGCCTTGTGTATGATGGATGGGGAACGCGAAAATACCGCCTTTTGTATCCACGATAGAAACTCCGTCAGTGCAGATCATTTCTCCTGAAAACCCTGTAAACATGAACGCATCACGCCCCCCTACAACTATAATGGTGGGCTAGAAGGACGGGTGTGCTTACCGCCATATTCAATACATGGAATGCGCGATGCCCTTGAAGCCCAGCTCCCGACCAGCTCCGGTGGCGCAGCGGTAACGCGTGCGCTTGGAGACTGGGAGGTCCACGGTTCGAAACCGCGGGCCGGCTGTGCCGTCTGGGGTTTTTCCTGGGTTTCCCTCAGATGTGTAATAGGCGTATGCCGGCACAGTTCCCCTGAAGTCGGCCCATGGACGCAGCTATCCTCCCCCCGAGCGGATTCCGCTCGGTCTTCCACTTCACCCTTTCCTCTCCTCCTCTCCACCACCTTTCCCTTCCCGAGAAACATGCCGCCTAATCAGCCAGGCAGACCTCTCGGGTTCCTCCCAACGACACTCCAGCTCCCGAGCTTCGGCGCTATATGCGCTCGCTGCGAACCAAGCAGGTTCTTGTTGAACTAGTCCAACATGTCCCATGTGTGACGGTGCATGTACGCTTCATTATTTTTGTAGTTAATATATTTGGACCTACGTTGGTTTGCGTACTGACCGTTTACAAGCATTCGCAGTTCGTGTAACGAAACCACGTGACATTTGCTGCCGTCCCGTCTGCCTAATCGACGATCCCTGCAAGCGAAAGATATCGGAATGTTGCGAAGCACGTGGCCGAATACCTTATCTTCGTTGGGTGATAACAGATGGGGCAAAAAGAAAATAAAGAGCAATTACTGCTTCAGGGAGTTCGCATCCTTGATGGTTTCTTCACTCTGTTTTCAATCTAGATTACCGTGTTGCTGTGTGCAAGACGCTGGGAACATTTTGTCAAGGAACCTAGGCCGATGGTAGATTGTTCAACTACATTAGAGAAGACCTTGAGCAAACCACGTTCTCCCGCACGGTTGCGCGGCCACGCGACTGCGCATGCTCAGAAGATGTCAACCGCACGGTATCTCTCCGGGGCTACGCTCGCTGGCCGCCATCACCGGACACACTTACGGTTGGAAAATCTCATAATGGCTGCGTCGTCTGCTAGTATGACACCCGCTCGAAAGCGTTCTACGATCACCGATTATCTTTATTTGCTCCGTGAGGAGCTCAGAGAGGACCCCAAGAGTCTCCGGCGCATTTGACATACACTGCGGCAGCAGTAAACATTGTTTCAAGCGTTCAAGAACAAAAGACCAACTTAGCCGCAACTGTCTTTTCTCTCGGTAGGCAAGTTTCGAATAATACACTTTAGGGGCACACATTTGTGAAGCAGCACCCGTTCAGGGTCAGCAAAATAGCGTAACAGTTTTTTTGAAAATCCTCTCAGTCGTGAAAATGTGGACAGCAGTAGAACTTGTTCTTGTTCTTCTTCACCTAAAAAGATGTCGGGCATCGAGCGCGTCTCCGGTTCCCTCCGGTTTGCTAGAGGTGTTCATGCTGGCGTTCTCTCCAGATACGATTGGTTCCATTGCACCGTATTTATTAACGATCGAGAGCTGCTAGGTCCGGTTTGCTAAAACTGTCATTTAGCTAAACTATGGCACATTCTGTACAGTGTACCTCGCGTCCTTCGGATAACACGCTATAATGAACAGCTTTTTGTGTGTTAATCGTTTGCTACACTTGCGCTGGCAGGTATGACATGTGAGCTGTACTTTTTCATCGAATATAATAGTCTTGTGCTCGGCGGCTGTTGACAACAAGGAACCCAAGAAACTCCCTGGCTATGAGGTTCTTGCTGACGAGTTACGTGTGCCTATAGCGATTCACCGCAACGTTGAATTGGTTGTATCGCTGTCACCAATGAAAAGTGTCTGGTTGCAAAGCATTTTTTTAAAGATATATATTCCTAATACAAAGTTGTGTTAAAACATAACAGATGATAAAGGGGATAGAAGGGAAATGTCTGAGCATATTTTATTTGTGAAGTGTTTCTAGGGTGCCTTGTGATTTGTTGATACCGAACGGGTGAAGAGCGTTGAACTTGTATGTGAGATAAGACTCCCTATCACGTCTGTCACGTATGGATCTGAACCCGGTTTCCAGAATATATAGTTTAATGTTGTCAAAATTGTGACCAGGAACGTTAAAGTGTTCGGCGACTCCTTTAGGGAGTTTGTTGGACATGTCGGTTCTGAGTCCGGTAAGGCGGTTGTTCATTTGTTGGCCGATTTCACCATACAGCAGACAGCATACAGCAGTCGCCGCATTCAATGCAGCAGTATATGACATTGGAGCTTGTGCATGTTAATGCGTGGTTAACGGGGTGGGTGTAATTGCTCACAGTGCTTTTGATGGAGTTAGCATTAGAGACTGGGTGAGAAAAAACAATCCTTAAATCTACTGTGTCAATTAAAAAGGCTAAAAGCACTAAAATATACCTTGTGCCATGAAACACAACCAAGCTAAGCAGTACACAGGATATAAACATGAAGCAACATATATACAAAGTGTTGGGTAATCCTGTAGTTTATTTCTTCCCAACGGTGTTACACATCAATACACAATACATTTTTGGCACACAAAAGGAATGATTCCGAACAACGCCGCTCACATCGATGAACTGACGCACCCTTTCGTCTCAATACACTTGAGAATACCCTTTGGATTCTGAGTATACGGTTACAGACTCTTTCTCTCTCGCCTGGCGCTGGCTGGCGCTTCTCACTTTTCCTTCTGGCGTCTACATCTTCATTTTTTTTAATCCCCTACATTCGGCCATCCTCGAAACTTCTCTTGTCCTCAAGAGGTTGTACTATTTCTCTCCAATTTTATACGTTGGTGTTTCTCTCTGGGCGTTTCCGAGGTGACCGCCTTGGAGGACTCGTTGGGGATTCTACGTCCTCTTCCTCATCACTTTCGTTTGATTCGTCCTCTTCTATAGAAGGGTCCTCGCGATGTCCCCACAGTTTCATCTGCGAGTGGCTCAGAGGTTAGCGTGCTGGCCATGTCACGCCGAGACTGGGAGGTACCCGGGTTCGAATCCCGGTGCCGGCTGTGCTGTCTGGGGTTTTTCCTGGGTTTTCCTCAGACGTTTTCAGACATATGTCGGCATAGTTCCCCTAGAAGTCGGCCCAGGACGCACATTGCCCCAGGGCGTCAGTCGTGACGTTGCCCACCTCTGTGAGGCCGACAACGGCAAGCCCTTTCACCACCCACCACCACACTCATCTGCGAGACATGTGCCGTAGTAGCGAACCTATGCTGACGTCCGCCTTCTCTCAAATCCATCACTCGATATGTGTCTCCTGGGATACACTGAGTAACGACGAGTGGTCCTCGATACTTCTGTTGCGTTTTCGTAGGTTGTCCTGTCTTCTCAGGAGCACGCTGCAGGACAACGATATCTCCTACTCGATATTCAGTGGCTCTGTAGCTTGTCATAGTGTGCTTTCATGTGCTCTTGTTCTTCCAAAATTTTCTCCCTGGCCTGCTTTTGCAGTTCCCTTGGGTCGCTCCACGTCGCGTCATTCCTCTCATCCGCTAGCTGATGTAGTCTACCGTCATAAAAATTGGGCGAGTAGCCATGCAATGTTTCAAACGGTGTCTTGCCTCTAACTTTGCATACTGCGTTGTTTAAATCTCTCTCTATGCTAGGGATTTCAACGTCCCAGTCCTTGTGGTCTCTCCTCTTGATGGCAGTTGAAATGATGGACACAAGTACGCGGTTCACGCGTTCCACTTGTCCATTTGCCTGATGATGTCTGGAGGAGTTGAGAATGTGCTGCACTCCCCTTGACTGGCAAAATTCTTCAAACTCGTGAGAAGCGAAGCAGGTTCCCCGGTCACTGATAATTCTTCGGGGAAGACCCCTCTCAAGAATAAGTTGCTCTAACGCCTTCACCACGCTCTTGCTTGTAGTAGTCTTCGCAGGAAACAATTTGACGAACTTCGTAAGATTATCCACAGCTACGAGAAGGTGTTGGTTTCCTTTCGTGCTTTTTACAAAGGGTCCCAAGTGGTCCACGTGTATCACCTCGAACGGATACGTTCCCGGTGGAATCGGATGGAGCAAACCTGGCTTCCTTCCGCTTGGCCATTTGTTTAGAAGGCACTCGAAACATTTACTGATATGGCAACGCACATAGTGCCTCATTTTAGGAAACCAAAAACGCTCCTTGATTTTTGCGACGGTTCTTTCTGTGGCGAAATGTCCCATTAGGTCGTGTGCCTGTACCTCAATACTTTTTCGCATGCTCTTTGGCAACGCAAGAAGCCACTGTACTTCGTCGCCATCCGTCACCCTTTTCATCAGGAGTCCATCTTTTAGCTCGAAGTCCTTGACCCGACTTTGATCCGACGACGTGAGATCCTTCCTGCCTTTCTTTAGTAAGGCAATAATTTCCGAGAGATCAGAATCCTGTCGCTGCACAGTCAGGATTTGATCTTCTAAACTCATTGTTAGCAGTACTTCGAGTTTGTCCGCTACAATATCTTCCAGGGTGTTATCTCCAGGCTCCACTGGTGCTCTACTTAAGGAGTCGACATGAGCCATCTTTGTTCCGCTTCGGTTCTTCACCTCGAAGTCATATTCTTGTACAAGGTCGAACCATCGAGCCAGTTGTGGCTTCAGGGTCTTGTTGGGGTTCAAGTAAACCAGTGCTTTGCAATCAGTCACTACCGTGAAGTGAATCCTGAGCAGGTATGGACGGAGACGTTCTATCGTCCATACAATAGCTAATAGCTCCAACTTGCTGGAATGGTAGTTCCTCTCTGTTTCGGACGTTCGCTTGCTGATGCAGTAAACGAGTCGAAAACGTCTCTGGTCGTCCTGCTGCAAAATCATGCCTGCTAAGCCATCCTGGCTGGCGTCGGTATGGAGTTCAGTCTTCGCCTCTGGGTTGTAAAGTGCGAGTGTCGGTGCGCTCCTTAATGCCTGTTTGAGGTCCTCGAACGACTCATTTGCTTTCTCTGTCCACATGAAAGTGGAGTTGCCCTTTAGATGTCTTTGCAGTGGTTCCGCTCTTGTAGCATAATGGTCCACAAACCTTCTGAAGAAACTAGTCAAGCCCATGAACCTACGTAATTCGTGGGCGTTTCGTGGCACGGGGAAATCCAGTATAGCGTGAACCTTGCGTGGTCCTGGCTTGACGCTACCTGCTTCGAGCGTAAACCCCAAAAACTCAACTGAGCTCCTTCCGAACTCACACTTTTGTAGTCTGAGTGTGAGCTTAGCTTCCTTGAGAGCCTCTAGGATTTTTCGGAATATTTCTAGCATCTCATTCCCGTCCTTGGCCGGCACCAAAACATCGTCTAAATAGCACGAAGCTATTGTATTTCTGTACGGCCCTAGCACCTAGCTCATTAGGCGCTGGAATACTGCTGGCCCGTTGGTTAAACCAAACATGAGTCGCTCAAACCTCCCGGTGGTATCGGGTGTTACGAAAGCTGTCTTGTCCTTCGCTGCTTCCGTCAGGGGAACTTGTAAATACCCGTGCGCGAGATCAAGCGTTGTGTAAAGTCGGCTGCCAGCAAGGTATAGAAGCTGATCGTCGATATTTGGAAGGGGATAATGCTCCTTGACTGTGTGACTGTTTAGCTGTCTATAGCCCACCACAAGTCTGCTCTCTCCCATGGACAGTAGGAAAATCACGTCCGGCTCTCCAGCGCCGCCTGCAGCTCGCTTTAAACAATATCCATACGTACCTCACGCACCTCGGGATGGACCTTTCACCCGAAAAGTGTGTCGAGCTCCCTTTCACGCGTAAAGCTATGGCCAATTTCAGTAGTAATGTATCAGCTCAACTGGCCCACAACTCACATCTTCGTCTGGACGCCATTAATGAGCAATTAGAGCTAATTGGGACCCCCCACATTAATCAGGATAATTCAGGGAGTCATTACACTAATTGGGGAGCATCTAGGACGTGTCCAGACCACTGTGTGAGTTGTGGGCTAGTTGAGCTGATAAAAATAAAAAAAATAGATAGAGATAGAGTGGAGAGAAGGAGTTTCGTTGAAGATCAACGACGCCATCTTGAAGGAAGCCGTCCGGAACGGCCGCTGACTGTCGCTGGGCGACGGAGCACGGAGGCAGGTTGCAAAGCATCGCAGCTATGACCACCAGTTCCGGACATCCTGTGACGTCAGCTGTGACGTCATCATGGCATGTCTGGGCAAGTTAGGACAGCTCTGGACATGCAAGGAGAAAAACACTCGTAATACAGAGGCTGGGAAAGCAAGAGTATGCAAACCATCAATAGCTAACAAGAAAATAGAATTAGTTACACAACAAATGATCCCACCACAACAGGAGCGCAGAACGATGCGACTGCTCCATCCGAGAGGCAGGCAGAGAACTGACTCGTAATGGTTTTTTTCTCCTGTATAAAGCCCCGCAGCTGCACCCCCTAGCGGTTACTTTCTCAACTAATCTCACAACAAAATTATTAAGAATCACGCCAGCGCTACTCCCGGTCCCAAGGCAGAAGATGATAGAAAATGGCGGGAATGCCCGGACAACAGCAACCAGCACCCGACGTGTACGGGCACGAAAATCGCAAACAAAGCGGGAACAAAGTTGGCGAAATCATTAGTTACACAACAAATCACCTCACCACAGTAGGAGCGCAGACCGATGCGACTGCTCTCGTCGACAGCCAGGGATCAAGTGACGACGGAGCGAACGACCGCACGTCTTCTCCCAACGAGAGCCAGAGGTGGACTGACGTAAGCGCCACTCTACGGGTGCTACGCATGCGCGCGCTCGTAGCGCCCTCTGCGCGCTCCTACCGCCACCTGCGAGAGGCTAAGAGAGAAGAGCATTCCTGCGCCCCCTGCAGGCCAGTCTCATTGGTCGTGACGGCATCCTATTGTCTCAGGGCTACCCTGTTTTTTTCCACTAATGCTCCTTTGGTCAACCTGCAGTGAAGCCACGGTATGACGTCATCTTGCAGGTGCGTGGCTCAAGAACGCGCACGCTCTAGACATGGGACCTGTTATTTATTGAATCACTATCCCAAGATTATTTCCTTTATTCTTCTATAACGATTGCATAGGGAACTATTGCAGAAGAGCACCATAGAAAAGAGGAGATTATAGCATTTCATTCCCAAAGTCTTACTGTACAGGGAAAAAATGGTGCAGCAAGACATCTTCATCCCACCCGAGAGCCAGGTAGATAATTGAATAATGATGCTTTGTTCCTCCTGAATAAAGTCACACACCTGTCCCCCTCGCGGTTACTCTCTGAACTAAATGAATCGCAAAAGTATTAAGAATAGCACTATTCCCATTCAAGGCAGCACTATCGTCAAGAATATTCCTTGTACAAAAAGAAAAAAACTACATGTAGAAGGAAAGCATGTCAGAACAAGCCCAGGCATGGTCAGCGCATGTTTGTCAGACAACAAGGGGGAAAAAGCGAAAAGAAACAAAGAAGGAAACCAGCATCAAACTATTTCCAAGCACACGCACTCCTCTTGTTCAAAAACAGTGCTCATCATAAATCTGTCCAGGGGAATACACACCCATTTTGCTACACCTTTTTCAGTAACAGTCAACGCATTGCTACAGACTGCGTGACATCATCACATCCTGTCTGAAGAAGACACCGGCAAAGACTCCTATTAATTATTGAATCGCAAGATTATTTCCTTTGTCCTACTCTGAATGACATTGATTCTCTCATTAAAATTCAACAAAAAAGCACCCTGCATATTAACTATTTTCACCCCAAAGGCTCATCATGGTCATTAGAATTACAGTAAACTACCACTGCTCCTTAAAATAATAAGTGAGACCACTCAACGTCACCTCCAGGCTTATGTAATACATGACCCTTTCTATGCTCATACATTCGTTGTCTGAGGCTACACCTGCGAGCAAAAACGCGCGGAGGCCGGGTGGGCAAAGTTCCATTCGCGCATTGCGAGCATAAAGGCGGGAAAGCCTGGGAGCAAAGTTCTATTCGCGCACTCCAAAGCACAAGACAGAACGCCTTTACGGGAACATGATGGCATTCCTATACTATATTAATGATTATTGCATTGCAGTTTCGAAAAGCTTCTACAAAACTATAATTTTAGGAGCCCAACTTTCTATGGAAACTATAATTGCCCTATTACTTGGATCGCTACTAATGAAGCGCTCCAATTTTTTCTCTCTTCCCATTTCAGCCTTGTCATGCAGTGAAGCCGACTCATATCCAAAATAATTAATTTACACTGAGGGTGCCGTGCTTCAGGAATTCCTATCCTGCGTTTAGATGCAAGCATTTCTTCACGGATACCTTTAACAGCTGACTTCCTCAACATACCGAGCTCCTAACAACATCTAACAAACAATCAGAGAAACCCACTTCTCAGCTGCACCATGCGACTTTCTTCTGCGTAAAATCGGTGATTTGAGGAAGAGAGCAGCGAAAAATTGCGCGCACTTGTGCTTGACTTAAAAAACCTGAAGCATATGCTAATAAACTAAGAAAAAGACACTCAGGTCTGGTATGTGATAGTGCCACATACGCAGACGCATTGCCCTTGCGTAAAGAAAGCACAGGACAGGGATACACAAATTTCCTTAGGTGAGCAGGGAAAAGGCTTAAGACCTCAGGTCACCACACATCGCCACGCGGCTAGCACAACATGACACCAACAAGATACTAGCAGCGGGAAGAACTGCAACACTGCTAAACAAGTCCAGACATGCCACGATGACGTCACAAATCAGGAGAAAAAAAAAGCACACGCATGCACGCACAGAGGACAACGCATTAAACACACGGGGCGCTCAGGAATAATCGTAGCGTTACCGCACATCGCTACGAAGCTCAACGTCTAACACAAGACGACAACAACAACAAGATATTAACGAAGGGTAAAAATTGCAACACTGATCAAGTCCAGACATGCGACATCGCATACAAAACACTGCTCATCGGGGAAAAGGCCTAAGCCCGCGGCGGATCATCATCATAGAGCATACACAACTTCATTTTTCTACTTCGCGTAAACTAAACGCGGTCTGCTTGGAAAACGACGTACAAATTTTCTTAAGGAGCAGAGAAATATAGAAATTTCTACTCCGTGCTCAGATACCAGCATTTCTGCTCAAAAACCTGCAAAATTAAGCACTGCTTACTTCGTCAAGATATCGAACACCCAACAAAATCAAACAAACAACCCCACTTCCACTGGTAGAACACTATTCGGCTTTTACGCAGGAGGCTTTCTTCTACATAAAAGTAGAGAAAATAAGAAAAAGAGCAGCGAAATATTACACGCACTTTTGCTTGACTTAAAAAACCTGAAGCATATGCCAATAAACCAAGAAAAAGACACTCATGTCTGGTATATGATAGTGCCACATACACAGACGCATTACCCTTGCGTAAAGAAAGCACAGGACAGGGATACACAAATTTCCTTCAGTGAGCAGGGAAAAGGCTTAAGCCGTACCGCCTAGGTATAATCGGAGAATCACCGCTTATCGCTACGCGGCTAGCACAACATGACAGCAACAAGATATCAGCGAAGGGTAAAAATTGCAGCAAGAAAGACACTACTGAACAAGTCTAGACATGCGACATCGAATGCCAAAACACTGGTGATCTGGGAAAAGGGCTAAGCCTGCGGCGGATCATCATAGAGCATACATAAGTTCATTTCGCGTAAACTAAACGCGGTCTGCTTGGAAAACGACGTACAAAGTTTCTTAGGGAGCAGAGAAATATAGCAATTTCTACTCCGTGCTCAGATACCAGCATTTCTGCTCAAAAACCTGCAAAATTAAGCACTGCTTACTTCATCAAGATATCGAACACCCAACAAAATCAAACAAACAACCCCACTTCCACTGATAGAACACTATTCAGCTTTTACGCAGGAGGCTTTCTTCTACATAAAAGTAGAGAAAATAAGAAAAGAGCAGCGAAAATTACACGCACCTTTGCTCGAATAGCAATAAGAGAAAAAAAATAAAATAAAATATCGACACACACGCTAATAAACTGTGACAAAGACACCCATTTCTGCTATCAGATAATTATTGCATAATGCTTAATACTCATTTGCATTGTCCCTGCGTGAAGAAAGCACAGGGCAGGGATACACAATTTATCTTAAGCGAGCAGGGAAAGTCACTTCTACTCGAACAGCTTAATACCATAAAGTCTGAATTTTTGCAAAGCAAATAAAGCTTGAACAGCGCTACGAACGTGACAGACACATACTAACAAACAAACAAACATACAAACAAACAAACAAACAAACAAACAAACACTTCTATTCATTTCTATTGATAAAGGCGTAAACCACACTACAAGAACAAAGCACGCTGCTTCAGGAAAGCGTATCAAATGCATCGCAACAGGACCGGCTCTCATAAAATAGCCTGCCCAAAACGAAGACTTCACCAGGTTCGCGAGGTAATTCCATTAAAAACGCTCTCGGTCTATCCTACAGATAGCAATGCAAGCGCTGCTTCCCTTATTTTTTAAGCCACTATTCCACGCAATGGTACATAAATGTATCACTCGTGTCACATGAAAAAGCACACACAAAGAACTTACTTGTCAAGTGGGATCCCTGGTTCAGGAAAGCGCGCGCGCCCGCGCGCACACATACACAGACGCACACTCACATTTTCACAGTCACAAACACAAAGTCCACCACAACCACATAAATCCATATTATTCCTCAGGTCAATAATTATCCTACCATCGTCAAAAGATGGCTCACTCTTGTATGCGATCGCAAAGCGATAGGTCCTCGTCCCGGATGTAATAGGATATCGCCACTCGGCCGTCGCGAACCAAAAAAGAAAGAAAGGAATGCGCGTTCGCTATACCTCCACAAAGAACACGGTGCCGTGCTTCTACGCAGCGCTCATCATACAGGAGTGAATTGTCTTCTTCGTTTTCCTTTTATTTTCTTGCACCCATATATTTTGCACCTATATATTTTCTGCTGCTGTTTAAGTGATAAAACAGTGCTCCCGAACCGCGCCCCACGCGAGCCGCGCGCGTACCCGTTCTCGGAACGCGACGCGCGCGATTCCCCGTGCGAGCGCAACGCGGGTCTCGCGGTTTGGACGCGCGCGAGCCCTTTCCCCGAGCAGGTGCACTGTTTTATCACTTAAACAGCAGCAGAGCTCACCATTGTAGTACCCTCGCGATAAATCTTTTATTCCAGCGCCAGCAGACCCAAGCAGGGTACCCAAGCTTGCAGCCAGCGATGCTGGAATGATTATTTTATTTGATTTCATTTCATTTTGAGTCATTATCGGCTCACCTATTTAGTGAAGGCCTATGAACACATGTTAAGTGGTTTGGTTTAAAAATGGTGAGAGCTACAGTGTGTAGCGAATGATGTTCACATTTGTCCGTTCTGCTCTATAGTATTCTTGCAAAATATATGGGTGCAAGAAAATAAAAGGAAAACGAAGAAGACAATTCACTCCTGTATGATGAGCGCTGCGTAGAAGCACGGCACCGTGTTCTTTGTGGAGGTATAGCGAACGCGCATTCCTTTCTTTCTTTTTTGGTTCGCGACGGCCGAGTGGCGATATCCTATTACATCCGGAACGAGGACCTATCGCTTTGCGATCGCATACAAGAGTGAGCCATCTTTTGACGATGGTAGGATAATTATTGACCTGAGGAATAATATGGATTTATGTGGTTGTGGTGGACTTTGTGTTTGTGACTGTGAAAATGTGAGTGTGCGTCTGTGTATGTGTGCGCGCGGGCGCGCGCGCTTTCCTGAACCAGGGATCCCACTTGACAAGTAAGTTCTTTGTGTGTGCTTTTTCATGTGACACGAGTGATACATTTATGTACCATTGCGTGGAATAGTGGCTTAAAAAATAAGGGAAGCAGCGCTTGCATTGCTATCTGTAGGATAGACCGAGAGCGTTTTTAATGGAATTACCTCGCGAACCTGGTGAAGTCTTCGTTTTGGGCAGGCTATTTTATGAGAGCCGGTCCTGTTGCGATGCATTTGATACGCTTTCCTGAAGCAGCGTGCTTTGTTCTTGTAGTGTGGTTTACGCCTTTATCAATAGAAATGAATAGAAGTGTTTGTTTGTTTGTTTGTTTGTTTGTATGTTTGTTTGTTTGTTAGTATGTGTCTGTCACGTTCGTAGCGCTGTTCAAGCTTTATTTGCTTTGCAAAAATTCAGACTTTATGGTATTAAGCTGTTCGAGTAGAAGTGACTTTCCCTGCTCGCTTAAGATAAATTGTGTATCCCTGCCCTGTGCTTTCTTCACGCAGGGACAATGCAAATGAGTATTAAGCATTATGCAATAATTATCTGATAGCAGAAATGGGTGTCTTTGTCACAGTTTATTAGCGTGTGTGTCGATATTTTATTTTATTTTTTTCTCTTATTGCTATTCGAGCAAAAGTGCGTGTAATTTTCGCTGCTCTTTTCTTATTTTCTCTACTTTTATGTAGAAGAAAGCCTCCTGCGTAAAAGCTGAATAGTGTTCTATCAGTGGAAGTGGGGTTGTTTGTTTGATTTTGTTGGGTGTTCGATATCTTGATGAAGTAAGCAGTGCTTAATTTTGCAGGTTTTTGAGCAGAAATGCTGGTATCTGAGCACGGAGTAGAAATTGCTATATTTCTCTGCTCCCTAAGAAACTTTGTACGTCGTTTTCCAAGCAGACCGCGTTTAGTTTACGCGAAATGAACTTATGTATGCTCTATGATGATCCGCCGCAGGCTTAGCCCTTTTCCCAGATCACCAGTGTTTTGGCATTCGATGTCGCATGTCTAGACTTGTTCAGTAGTGTCTTTCTTGCTGCAATTTTTACCCTTCGCTGATATCTTGTTGCTGTCATGTTGTGCTAGCCGCGTAGCGATAAGCGGTGATTCTCCGATTATACCTAGGCGGTACGGCTTAAGCCTTTTCCCTGCTCACTGAAGGAAATTTGTGTATCCCTGTCCTGTGCTTTCTTTACGCAAGGGTAATGCGTCTGTGTATGTGGCACTATCATATACCAGACATGAGTGTCTTTTTCTTGGTTTATTGGCATATGCTTCAGGTTTTTTAAGTCAAGCAAAAGTGCGTGTAATATTTCGCTGCTCTTTTTCTTATTTTCTCTACTTTTATGTAGAAGAAAGCCTCCTGCGTAAAAGCTGAATAGTGTTCTACCAGTGGAAGTGGGGTTGTTTGTTTGATTTTGTTGGGTGTTCGATATCTTGACGAAGTAAGCAGTGCTTAATTTTGCAGGTTTTTGAGCAGAAATGCTGGTATCTGAGCACGGAGTAGAAATTTCTATATTTCTCTGCTCCTTAAGAAAATTTGTACGTCGTTTTCCAAGCAGACCACGTTTAGTTTACGCGAAGTAGAAAAATGAAGTTGTGTATGCTCTATGATGATGATCCGCCGCGGGCTTAGGCCTTTTCCCCGATGAGCAGTGTTTTGTATGCGATGTCGCATGTCTGGACTTGATCAGTGTTGCAATTTTTACCCTTCGTTAATATCTTGTTGTTGTTGTCGTCTTGTGTTAGACGTTGAGCTTCGTAGCGATGTGCGGTAACGCTACGATTATTCCTGAGCGCCCCGTGTGTTTAATGCGTTGTCCTCTGTGCGTGCATGCGTGTGCTTTTTTTTTCTCCTGATTTGTGACGTCATCGTGGCATGTCTGGACTTGTTTAGCAGTGTTGCAGTTCTTCCCGCTGCTAGTATCTTGTTGGTGTCATGTTGTGCTAGCCGCGTGGCGATGTGTGGTGACCTGAGGTCTTAAGCCTTTTCCCTGCTCACCTAAGGAAATTTGTGTATCCCTGTCCTGTGCTTTCTTTACGCAAGGGCAATGCGTCTGCGTATGTGGCACTATCACATACCAGACCTGAGTGTCTTTTTCTTAGTTTATTAGCATATGCTTCAGGTTTTTTAAGTCAAGCACAAGTGCGCGCAATTTTTCGCTGCTCTCTTCCTCAAATCACCGATTTTACGCAGAAGAAAGTCGCATGGTGCAGCTGAGAAGTGGGTTTCTCTGATTGTTTGTTAGATGTTGTTAGGAGCTCGGTATGTTGAGGAAGTCAGCTGTTAAAGGTATCCGTGAAGAAATGCTTGCATCTAAACGCAGGATAGGAATTCCTGAAGCACGGCACCCTCAGTGTAAATTAATTATTTTGGATATGAGTCGGCTTCACTGCATGACAAGGCTGAAATGGGAAGAGAGAAAAAATTGGAGCGCTTCATTAGTAGCGATCCAAGTAATAGGGCAATTATAGTTTCCATAGAAAGTTGGGCTCCTAAAATTATAGTTTTGTAGAAGCTTTTCGAAACTGCAATGCAATAATCATTAATATAGTATAGGAATGCCATCATGTTCCCGTAAAGGCGTTCTGTCTTGTGCTTTGGAGTGCGCGAATAGAACTTTGCTCCCAGGCTTTCCCGCCTTTATGCTCGCAATGCGCGAATGGAACTTTGCCCACCCGGCCTCCGCGCGTTTTTGCTCGCAGGTGTAGCCTCAGACAACGAATGTATGAGCATAGAAAGGGTCATGTATTACATAAGCCTGGAGGTGACGTTGAGTGGTCTCACTTATTATTTTAAGGAGCAGTGGTAGTTTACTGTAATTCTAATGACCATGATGAGCCTTTGGGGTGAAAATAGTTAATATGCAGGGTGCTTTTTTGTTGAATTTTAATGAGAGAATCAATGTCATTCAGAGTAGGACAAAGGAAATAATCTTGCGATTCAATAATTAATAGGAGTCTTTGCCGGTGTCTTCTTCAGACAGGATGTGATGATGTCACGCAGTCTGTAGCAATGCGTTGACTGTTACTGAAAAAAGTGTAGCAAAATGGGTGTGTATTCCCCTGGACAGATTTATGATGAGCACTGTTTTTGAACAAGAGGAGTGCGTGTGCTTGGAAATAGTTTGATGCTGGTTTCCTTCTTTGTTTCTTTTCGCTTTTTCCCCCTTGTTGTCTGACAAACATGCGCTGACCATGCCTGGGCTTGTTCTGACATGCTTTCCTTCTACATGTAGTTTTTTTCTTTTTGTACAAGGAATATTCTTGACGATAGTGCTGCCTTGAATGGGAATAGTGCTATTCTTAATACTTTTGCGATTCATTTAGTTCAGAGAGTAACCGCGAGGGGGACAGGTGTGTGACTTTATTCAGGAGGAACAAAGCATCATTATTCAATTATCTACCTGGCTCTCGGGTGGGATGAAGATGTCTTGCTGCACCATTTTTTCCCTGTACAGTAAGACTTTGGGAATGAAATGCTATAATCTCCTCTTTTCTATGGTGCTCTTCTGCAATAGTTCCCTATGCAATCGTTATAGAAGAATAAAGGAAATAATCTTGGGATAGTGATTCAATAAATAACAGGTCCCATGTCTAGAGCGTGCGCGTTCTTGAGCCACGCACCTGCAAGATGACGTCATACCGTGGCTTCACTGCAGGTTGACCAAAGGAGCATTAGTGGAAAAAAACAGGGTAGCCCTGAGACAATAGGATGCCGTCACGACCAATGAGACTGGCCTGCAGGGGGCGCAAGGATTCACTTCTCTCTTGGACACTGGCGGGTGTAGACACGGTAATTATGATCCTGGCGTTGGCCGTCAGTGGAAGAGCGTAGCTTAGGTGGGGTTCTGTCTGCCTCTGATGGGGTGTGGATGTATGGTTCGTCACTGGTGAATGGTGTTCGACGATGCAGGTGGATTTTGTGACGAGCGGATTTACAATGAGGGAATGCTGTGAACGGGAAAAATGATGGTGAGTGCCTTTTTCACTCTGTTCAAGTGTTCGTTTTCCTCTGTTGCCCAACAGTCGTGCGAATTTGATTTGTCCTGACGTGTCCTGACATGCCCCGATATGCATGCTTTCCTTTGTTAACGCTTTGTATTTTGTCTTTTTTTGACAAGGAACATTGTCGTCTTGACGATAGTGCTGCCCTGAGTTCTGCGTGCGTTGATTTGTTGAGTGCCTAGTCCTCTTATTTGTCGTTGATGGAGTTACGTGTTAGGATATTTTGGTCTTTTGCAAGTCTCATTTAGTAAGACTTTGGAATTCCTACGATCAGCTTTCATGCATGGTGCTCTTCTGCAATAGTTTCCTATTCAATCGTTATAGAAGAATAAAGGAAATAATCATGGGATAGTGATTCAATAAATAATAGGTCCCCTGTCTAGAGCGCACGCGTCCTTGAGCCACGCAGGTGCATGATGACGTCATACCGTGGCTTCACTGCAGATTGACCAAAGGAGCATTAGTGGAAAAAAACAGTGTAGCCCTGAGACAATAGGATGATGTCTGGACCAATGAGAACTGCCAGCAGGGGGCGCAGGAATGCTCTTCTCACTTAGCCTCACGACCAATGAGAATGGCCAGCAGGGGGCGCAGGAATGCTCTTCTCTCTTAGCCTCTCGCAGGTGGCGGTAGGAGCGCGCAGAGGGCGCTACGAGCGCGCGCATGCGTAGCACCCGTAGAGTGGCGCTTACGACAGTCCACCTCTGGCTCTCGTTGGGAGAAGACGTGCGGTCGTTCGCTCCGTCGTCACTTGATCCCTGGCTGTCGACGAGAGCAGTCGCATCGGTCTGCGCTCCTACTGTGGTGAGGTGATTTGTTGTGTAACTAATGATTTCGCCAACTTTGTTCCCGCTTTGTTTGCGATTTTCGTGCCCGTGCACGTCGGGTGCTGGTTGCTGTTGTCCGGGCATTCCCGCCATTTTCTATCATCTTCTGCCTTGGGACCGGGAGTAGCGCTGGCGTGATTCTTAATAATTTTGTTGTGAGATTAGTTGAGAAAGTAACTGCTAGGGGGTGCAGCTGCGGGGCTTTATACAGGAGAAAAAAACCATTACGAGTCAGTTCTCTGCCTGCCTCTCGGATGGAGCAGTCGCATCGTTCTGCGCTCCTGTTGTGGTGGGATCATTTGTTGTGTAACTAATTCTATTTTCTTGTTAGCTATTGATGGTTTGCATACTCTTGCTTTCCCAGCCTCTGTATTACGAGTGTTTTTCTCCTTGCATGTCCAGAGCTGTCCTAACTTGCCCAGACATGCCATGATGACGTCACAGCTGACGTCACAGGATGTCCGGAACTGGTGGTCATAGCTGCGATGCTTTGCAACCTGCCTCCGTGCTCCGTCGCCCAGCGACAGTCAGCGGCCGTTCCGGACGGCTTCCTTCAAGATGGCGTCGTTGATCTTCAACGAAACTCCTTCTCTCCACTCTATCTCTATCTATTTTTTTTATTTTTATCAGCTCAACTAGCCCACAACTCACACAGTGGTCTGGACACGTCCTAGATGCTCCCCAATTAGTGTAATGACTCCCTGAATTATCCTGATTAATGTGGGGGGTCCCAATTAGCTCTAATTGCTCATTAATGGCGTCCAGACGAAGATGTGAGTTGTGGGCCAGTTGAGCTGATACTTTACTACTAATTTCCCTCTTTGGCTTGGCTTAAAGAAGCTTGACCCGGTACGCTTTCACCGCTTCCTTGGCGTGGTAATCGACTCGGACTTGCGCTGGGCTCGGCACATTAAACATCTTGAAACTAAAGTGCAGCGATGGCTCCCAGCAATTCAACATCTTTCTGGCTCAGGATGGGGCTGTGATCAGCGTTCCCTGCTCAAGGTTCACGCGGCATTGGTGAGGGCAACTGTGCTTTACAGCCTTCCTATTCTGCACAGGATATCAACAACTTCATTAAATACACTTCGGTCCCTGTTTGCTCGAAGCCTTCGTCGATGCCTCGGAGTTCCCAGAATGGCTGAAACACGGCAAGTACTGGCTGAAGCTGGTGAGCTCCCGATTGAAGTTCTCCGTGAACGGGAAACGGCTCAGCACTACCTCCGTTTGCGTGCTCACATTCCCCGCCACCCGCTACTCAGGAAAATTCGATACCGCCCTGAAAGCGACTTCTATCGAGTAGCGAAGAGGACACGCCAGACTCTCACTGGCTTCATAACTAAGGACACTATACCGCCGGAAGCCCCCTGGTCTCTACCGGTACCGCCAACTTTTGTACGCCTCCCAAACCTTCTGGAAAGAAGAGATCAGGTCCCCCCTCAAGTCCTCCGAGCCCATTTTCATGCTCTGGTAGACGCAAAGTTTTCTACGTTTACGGCAGCATATACTGATGGCGCATCCCTAAACAACAAGTCCGCCTCAGCCTTCGTCATTCCATCCGAAGGCGTCGTGCACGGAAGACGCCTCTCACATCCAACCTCCTCCACAGCTGCGGAACTCTATGCCACTCTTTTCTTTCTACAACACATCGCTGATTTTCCACCCCGGGAATGGGCAGTCTTTACAGACTCCAAATCTGCCCTTCAAGCAATTGAAAATTCCGGCATACGAGGCCCATCCGCACCCCTAGTCACAGACGTGCTAATGGCTTACCACACTATCTACGCCGCAGGCCACAGGCTAGTTCTCCAGTGGGTTCCAGCCCACTGTGGTGTCGTGGGGAACGAGGAGGCCGACAGCGCCGCAGAAGCAGCACTCTCGTATCGGAAACGGACCCGTATTGTTCTGCTGAGAGGAAACCGCCGTTCCATTCTGCGACGCCTAGTGACACCCCTGGCTTCCCTCCAACGGACAACCGACATTCTTCCCCCCTCTATGTTGAACAGAGTTGATCCCACGCTCGCTTTCCGCATGCCACGAAACACCTCTCGTCAAGATGCTGCATTAATCCACCGAATGCGCCTCGATGTGGCCTTTACAGCTCAGTGGCGTTACCGCTTGAGGCAAGTTGACTCTCCCACCTGCTGCCACTGTGGTGCTCTTGAGGATCTGGAGCACATTCTTCTTCATTGCCCTCACTACGAACCTTCCCGAACCACACTCTCCGAGTCTCTTCGTCAGCTGGACTCTCGCCCTTTCTCCCTATCGAAATTGCTTGGACCCTGGCCCAATCCAGCCCAGCAACGCTCTGCGCTGAAAGCTCTTCTGACATTTCTGGACACCATCGGACTTCGATCGTTATTGTGAAGGGGCTCGTTATTTTATTCCCCCCATTCCATCCACCAATGGGGTAGAGTATCGCCTGTGGCGATGAAACTCCCCACTCTCCAAGGTCGAAAATAAAGTTGTTGTTGTTGCTCTCTCCATTTTTCTTGTTTACTAGGAGTACGGGGCTTGCATACGGTGAAGTGGTGTCAGACACTATGCCATGCGTCTTCCATTCCTGAACAATCCGAGATATTTCGCTCCTTTCCTTCGGTGTTGCCCTATACGGACGGAATACGACGGGACTGCTTCCAGGTGTTCCCTTAATGTCCATCGACACCAGCGTAGTGCAACCAAGCTCCTCAAGTCTAAAGGCGAAGCATTCCCGATATTCGTTGAGTAGATCAAGAAGACGTGCGGCATTTGGTTCTGATATTTCGCTACCCATCTTCACCTGCGACATTTCTATTGGTGCCTTCTGTTGGCACGATTGAGCCTTCACAGATCCTTCCTCTGAGGTTTGTCGTAACAAATTGACCTCTTCGATCTTCCCTAGTCGCTGTCCGCTCCTATAAAGCACATTTTCCTGTCCACAGTTGAACAAGGGAATATGGACTACGCCCTCATTTACACGTAACAGCCTGTCCGGTCCACACTCTTGCACGTAAAGCGCATCAAGTGTCTTCCGTTCAACAGTCTCCGCTTCTACCCATACAACGGTATTACTGGGCACGATGGTATCCCTCTGTACTGTGATTCTATGCTGCTTGCTTGGAGGCGAGACAATGTCGATGTCACGGAAGGGTTCTTCGTCTCTGTAACCCAGCATGAATTTTTTCAATAGGCTATGCGAGGGAGCTCTGTCCAGGTTCGGCCCTCCAGGAGTTCAAACGGCTGCACAGAGTCGCGAACAACCAGTACCTCTACATCGTGTGCGGTCACACCATCAATCGTTAAGTCCACCGATGCTTTCCCAATAGCGCGTGTTGTTGGCTCTGTGTTTGAGCCAAACCCATACAGCGTCTTGTCGCAAGGTAGAATGTTCAGTCCACACATCACGGCTACTGATGCTTGGGGTATGCAACTAGAGCTGCCTGTATCCAGCATTGCCTCTACCTCGTGAGAACCATTTATCTTGGCAACCTTGATGAACTTGTCGGATCCGCAGGGGTTGACGTTCTCGGCCACGACAAACTGCGATGATCCCCGACTTGCGTCGCGCGCTTGACGATTGGAGTTTGTGTCCTTACCAGCTGGTGATTGTTGTCGTCGAGACGGTTCTGGACAATCACGAGCCATATGGGCTCTTTTATTACAGTTAAAGCAGCGTGGCTGCCCCCTCTGATTCTCTGACTTGGGCACCTGTACCTGCGATTTCTCTGAAGCGTTTTCTTTCGACTGTTCAGGTGGTTTTCCTTTCTGGTGCCCTTCTGTGGACTGTCCTATGGCGAGTTGGACTCTTTCCTCTATCTTCTTGATGTGTCGTAACAGCTCCTTGGTGTTCTGGTAGTCTCTCACACTCAAAGCTTGAACGAGCTTCATGTCGGTGAGCCCTGTAATGATGTGTTCGATAACGTCTGGCTCGGAGAGGTTACACTGTCTTGCCTTCGACTCCTTGTCGTAAAAGTACTCTTCTGATGTCTCCCCTGGACGTTTCTTTCGGGCGACCATTTCTCTGTAGAGCAACTGAAGGCCTGATGTGGAAGGAAAAGACTCGTGCAACAGTTCTTTCCATTCCTCCCAAGTTCGACGGCGTACGGACACACCCTCATACCACGTTCGTGCCGTTCCTCTGAGTTTCGGAAGAGCCACCACAATTGTGTCCAGATCTGACCAGCCAAATGTTTCTGCAAGTTCGTCAATACGTTTCGTCCACCTTTCTGCTGTCATCGCCTTGTCCCGATCCGGATGAAATTCGGGAACGAGATCCTTCATGTCGTTGACACGATGGTGAGGAGGACGCGCTGCGTTTTGCTGCAGAGCTGGTGATATGCCAGCAATTGCTGCTCTGACCGCTGTCTCAACCGCGGTTTGAAGAATTGCCTGGAAGTCGAGTTGCTGTGTGCCCTCGGTGGTCGAAGTGACATTCGGTGCGGTGGAGCCTTCTTCGCAGGTGACAGAAGAATCTATGATCGCCTCACGGCTCTCATGTTCACCATCGTCAGCGGGGTCTTGCACAGACTGACCAGTTGTATCGGCAGTTGGTGTTGTGCCATCTCCCGAAGGTGAAATTTGAGTGTTCGAAGCAGATGTATCTCCTGCTGCCTGCGGCTGAGCTCCCGACTGCGGACTCATCTTCTTCGGTCGTCCCATTGTTAGCTAGGCCTAAATTCCAACGAGGAGTCTGCTTACTTGCCTTTCGCTCGTTGTCTTCGTCCGATGCAGTGTTCACAATCCCACTTCTGATTAATGTTGGGTAATCCTGTAGTTTATTTCTTCCCAACGGTGTTACACATCAATACACAATACATTTTTGGTGCACAAAAGGAATGATACCGAACAACGCCGCTCACACCGATGAACTCACGCACCCTTTCGTCAATACACTTGAGAATACTCTTTGGATTCTGAGTATACGGTTACAGTCTCTTTCTCTCTCGCCTGGCGCTGGCTGACGCTTTTCTACAAACATTGGATATTTATAACTATCGAATGAGCTGCGAAGTTGAATAGCGTGTTGGAAAATGTCGTAACTTTTCTTGTGTGTGTCGTTTCTTTCCAAATAAAAACGAAACCCAAAAAAAAGAAAAAAAAAGAAAAACACTAAACAGGAAAATGATTATGTAAGTGAGCTTCGCACTACAATATATCTATAATATGAATACGGAAAATGAAGGGAGCTTTTGCTAACGAGAAGTAAATTATAATTTCCTTCTAGTTAGCTTTCTTCATTAAATATAAATAAACTTTGTATAGTTTTCCTTATACGGCTTCTGCGTGATTTCATTTTCCCTATACTTTATCCGCTCCCGTCCGTACCGGCTCTTCCCTCTATATATAGTATGAATATATGACAATAACGTACACAAACTATTTCTTGAGTGAGGTCATTCGAGTGAGTCACGCATACGGTTCAAGGGAGGGGAGAACATGTAGTGAATTCTATGTGCAGTGGATTCAACTTGAAAACTTTGATTCGTGCCTGATAGGTACAGTCCAGCACGACCCGCGGGTGACTCGCACCATATTGCGGGTCACGGGTTCAGATTATCGGTGTCTTCCGGACAGCGTGTCTTGTGCAGGCGTCATTGTTGTCGCTGGAGCGGGCAGCGGGTCAGGTGCTGTATCACGCAATTTACCAAAACACTATTGGGATGAACTCCGCGTTGTATGATGAACTGCGGATACGATCACGGTTATATAGTAGCGTGGAAAGCATGCTGCGCCCCCTCCTCCTCCACATTGCGTCAGTCCTTTTGTTTACCTGGTGTAGGCAATGCTTGCCGTGAATGCTTGCCGTTCAAAGACGCCGCGCGGGTAGACCTCGGCCCCGCGGAGGCATGCATGCCGTGCGCGACTGAGCGCGGCCGCGAGCCGGCGGCGCGGGCCCGCATTCGATCGCTCACAAATATGTAGGAACCAACAGTTATCATCCGCATAAGCGTGTCATCTCTCTTTTTCGTTTTTTTAATCATTGTTTCATATTTCTTTAGATGCCTTATAAGCAACAGGTTCACCGTAGACCACAGTGACAATTCTGCGTTTACTATTCAATGTGACAATAACTAAAAAATGCAGATGCACTTTCTAGATGCCTGGGATACGCTATTTCTGCTGCACCAGGTCCCGATGGAGAACATTCAATCTGAAATATCTGCTTTGACACTTCCATGCTGAAGGAAAAGGAAGAGTAAGTAGGCTCCGGTCCGAGGAAGAAGAAGGAAGATATGCGCAAAGGCGCGAGGGAACCTTTTGTTAGTTGTGTTTTTGTTTGACTGCTACCTGTAAGCACTGAATAAAGTCGCGGTGTTTGTTATGGCAATTTGGGAGTCTTCCTATTTATAAGGCCTGGGCTACAGAAGAATTACAAGACATGCTTCCCATGCGCATGAAGTCAACTGGATTTGTGGATTGAACCACTGCATGAACTACTTCTCTCGGTACTACGCTCTACATGCTGTATGACGGACACGGACCGGTTAAAAATGTTCCCCCAGAAAGTACAGCCGTTACACAGTCGTAACTGTCTGGAAACAGCCGTAACAGTTATTAAACAGCAACCACAGCGCTCCCTACCGGCAAATTTCAGCAGGTACAAAGCTGTCACGCCAGTATGCAACGGCCCGCTGAATAATATGCGTGCCTTATGAGCCGTGTACTGGTTGGATAATGCGGGTGGCGGCTGGGTATGTGTGCCTTCGTTGGAGCGCGCTACGTTTCTCAGCGCTCCGCCAGTGAGGAGTGACATGGCACCGCGTACTCTTCCGCAGTGCATTCCCCCCTGCTTTCTCGCCCACTTTCTGCGCTGCAACCTCGCCGTTGAGAAGGATGACAACTATGCTTTTGAGTCCAGGTTTAAAGGGACTATCGCATCCGTCCCGGTCGATTCCGAAACTGTAGTGCCGTTTTACTCCGCGTTCATCACTGATAATAACGCCGAAACCCCGACGCGAATTGGTGGCGTCAGGTCCCCCAAACTCACCTCGGAAAAGCGTGCAACGAAGAAGGCCGCCACTAGATACCCCACTGTTGCCGTTCCGGATCACTTCAGCGCGCTAAGTTTAGCGGCAAAATGTTTTTGTTGTTTCTGCGAATGAATCTAGTCTTTATATGTCCAAATAAAACGCGTATAACAACTTTTTCTGTCGTGTTTCACTTTTCGGTCCCGTTTTTAAACGTGTTGAGCGATCGGAAGGATCTAGTGCACGGCTGCGTGCATCACATAGCGTACCTATCGTACCAGGCGCCGCAGGCGCTGCAGTCGTCCATTTCTTCTTCGGTGACTTGGCCTGTCTTGGATTGTGCTTCAACTGGATCTTTAGCGCGCTACAATCCACGCAAGCCAACGTCTGGTAACAATGGGGTATCTAAGGGCGGCCTCCGGCATTGCACGCATCGGGATAGGAACAAATACATAGGAAAATGGCGACCTTGGGAGACCTGGGTGGCGTTGTTCCTGTGCAGTTTGGTATAACATTTGGAAAGAGCGGACGACGCATTCCGGGTTTCTCTCTCTGGAAACATCACACGGACGAGGCCAATCACTGCGCTCCCTTTGACGCGGAGGAGACCAATCATGGAGCGGCTGAAGGGATCTTGGTAGCCTTGGCGATCGACAGCAGGCGGCCGAGTGGGACGGAATTCTAGGGGACGGCGTCTTCTCTGTGATCGGCTCGCGGAATGTTGTTCCTGGTTAGCGTCGAACGTGTTCGTACAGCTAGGAGCGTAACACCGTATTTCACGCAACATTGTTACGTCAGGACTCACACTGGTAAGCGAAAGTCAGCGTATTTACCGATGACTTTTCACTTAGCACATTGCGATGAGAACGCCAAGCAGACGACCTCGAAGACAATCGCCTCCGCTGTGCTCCCATTCGTGTGCCTGTCTTACGTCATCATGGTGTTGGCTGCAGATGGAATGCGAACCTTTAAAACTCGTTTATTTCATATGTAAGCTGCTTCCGGAAGAGAAATTTGGCCAAATTAACTCTGAAGCGGTGACGATCATTACGTTATCGGTATCATACGTGCGTTCCCGGATGCGATAGTCCCTTTAAGTACAAGAAAGGTAAGTGAACCTAGCTGTGATGCATCGTACAGCGACTGCGTTTTACTTGTGTTTAACCATCAAAGTATGTTCTGTTGCAGACGGTGGACGCATTGCAAATGCAGGCAAGAGAGAATCGGCTACCTGGGTCAAACGACGATGTACATTACAAGTGAGGATATTTGTATTCTTTCGTTATAGGTGGCAGTGGGACTGCATCGATTGCAAGTCCGTGAGATACAAAATGGGATACTGTTCCAGCATTCACGTTGGAACGATACCAGTCTGATATTCAATTCATTTTCTTTTTACAGTTTTTTTTTCCTGTCTCCATGGTCACACATACGTGTGCAAAATTGCAACTGCTTCTCACATCGAAGCGCGTCTGGTGCTACTTGCTTGGGCAATTGGTCGTCAGCCATTTTCGTTTGAAAAACTGTCGTGTTCGTCACTAAGGGTGATCTTGAGTGAACTTTGCAGAGTCAACCTGTTCGAAGTTTCGAGGATTGTGTGTTCGATGTTTGGAAAACTGTATGGTGCATCGGATGGGTTGTGTATCCGTGCAACGTGTGCTCCATATGTTTGTGTTAGGATTAGTGAACCGTGCAAGCTTTACATTCGCAAACGATGATGTTCTGCATGCAATTAAAACGTATGCGCACCCCAATAAAATGTAGTGTTTCCAGTTCGATGTCCTTGGTGCATTTTCTTCCTTTCTTTTTCTTTTCTTGCGAAGCCTGGAGGCCATTTTTCTGCTAAGGAACTGGAGAGGCACAATGTGTATTAGGAGGTACGAGTAACCGTTGGATACGTCCGGTACGCTGTGGCTCCTGGCGTCTGCAGGGATGTCGTGCCAGTTGTTTCAGGGGGCACAGGGCACCTGCAGCTTTCGCAGGCACCGCGGGCCTCTTGAAGTCATCTGGCACATTTAAAAAAAAATGTGCCAGTTGATCAGACGGCACCTATCCGTCACTGGGTTTAGATTGTATGCATATCGAAGCCACGTTGCACAGGGACACCGTACCCTACTTGAAGAGGAGACAACAGCAACTGAGCCGTATTCCCCTGGGGCACCGTCTGGGGCACCGGCTACAAGGTATGCCGTGTAACGTTCATTTGCATACTCTCACCAATTAAATAAACAATTAACTTATGAATTTCGCATGCAGTGGTCTCCGAGTGTTGCGCCATGAAATAACATTCTAAAAGAGTTTGGTGAAAAAATCTAAAGCTTAATCAGACTTTCTAGAGAGTACCTTATTTATTTGGATAATTTAGTAGCAGCAAAAACGTAAGGTGCGACGATCGAAAATAATCTGTAGTGGTTTCCACCTGACTTTCACTTGACTTATGGAGCAAGCGTTTAAAAAGTAAATAAATTGTCGTGCCTTCTCTGTGCGTGGAGGGCGCTCGCTACAAAGCGTCATTTGTCATCGGCAATAAAAACCTGGATGAATTAGGAACTTAGGAATTCATTTGATTAAATCGGGTACATCATTCACAAACGCTCGTTTTGTCTTCTACACTCTAAGAAAAAAAGGATTAAAATGGGGAGTAATTGCAGCTTCTAGTACCCAAGACTGCCCCCCCCCATTTACTCCCCGTTTTAGTCCCCTACCCACGACATTTACTCCCCAGAACTGCAAATTGTTACTGGACTTCGCAAATGGTCTTCCGAATGCAACAATCTCCGTAAATAGGTGCTCTTGGTCAATTTGATGGCATAAGGCCGTATAACTCAGCCAACCTAGCAATTTTTCACCCACACAGAGTAAGAAACAATTAGCGCTTCTTTCTTCGCAAATGGCGCCCTATGTATGTCGCAAGATTTTATATCACTCGATATATCACGGTTGACGGTTTGATGCAAAGTATTTCTATGCATGCACACGAATTATGTACCTGGGACTCTTAAAACAGAGCGTGAAATGCAGTCTCCACTCTGTGACATTCATTTACTCCCGAAAGGGACTATTTTTTTGTGGCAATGCCACCAGTCTCCAAAAGGAGTAAAACTATTTCATTCTTTCTTAGAGTGTACAGAACCACAGTGACAGCTTCTGAGATAGTCGAGTTGCCTTTGGTGGTAATGCCACTGAACTGTAAATGTCCCATTAAATGACATTCGATGAGTTAATGCACCACCTTGGCGAGAAGTGTTTTGTGGCACCCAGAAACCAAGCTTTGGATCAACATTTCTCAGTATAGATGGTAGGAGAATATAAGTTGTCCATTGACAGGAAGCCAATTTGTACAATCCATTCATCTGTTGGAAAAGAAAACCTGCTTCCTACATGACCAGTAGCAGCTCTTTGCTTTCTTTCACTGTGGTCTAATTAAACACCTTCCTCCTATGACGGTGTTCTCTGCACAGTTTTACGTTGCTGAACCACTTTTCGCGGCTGTTATCAAAAATAACATTAGCGGTTCTTCGTAGGCTGAGGCCGAGGAACGCAAGAGACGTTTACATGATGTTTACGTGATTACCTTCGTGACAAATGGTTGACATAGGAGTTTTGCGGTCCGTTCTATATGTTGCTCATCCTGGGCATTTTGTACTACCCGATTCCATGTCCAAAACAGCTACGACTGCATCAATGCCACTTCACATACGAATTCCTTCATGAGTTGCACGCGTGTTAGCACACCAAGTAGTTACACGTCTGAAGAATACCTGACGAAATCGGCAGAACAACCACATGCTTTATTAGAGCTTGAAGTGATTATCCTTTTTTATGCAGCACATCCGCAACGCCACACCGCTCCGTCGTTACTCCATTTTCTCCATATAACCTCCTTCCCAGAATATCTGAAGCCCAGCGGAGTCCTTCGTGTAAAGAGAGAAGTGGCATATACCCGCGAGAGCGATGGTTCCGCCAACGGAATCGTCAAATCCAGTGTCCTCCTAACGTTCCAGCCTGGGCTCGCGCTCCCCCCGGAAGTCTGCATGGGATTCTCCTGCTACCCGGTGTCAGAGTACGTTGAGCCGCCAGTTCAATGCTTCAAATGTCAAAGGTACGGCCATTATGCCCGAAATTGCCGCGGACCCCTGCGGTGCAAGGTGTGTTCCGGTCCCCATGACTTCAAAGACTGTACGGCAAAGCGCGAGCCCAAATGCGCAAACTGCACCGGACCCCATACTGCCACCTATCGAGCTTGTAGGGTTGCTAAGGCGGCAATGGCCAGTCATCGACGGAGAGTCTTGTGCGAACGGACAATCTCACCTCCTCTTGTCAATAAACGGTCGCAGCTTGATTTTCTGCACTATCCTGAACCTCACTTCCCGAGCCTTTCAAGTACCAGTCAACAGCCTCAGGTTGGAAACAAGAAATTAAATAAAACATTCGCCTCCGTCGCCAGGAAGGCTCAGATGGTCACGTGTGCTTCGCCACCCCAAACGCCCTCAAAGGAACATGAACCGATGCAATCTGTGACTGGATCTCAGCGTCAAACTTGCTGTCAGCCAGCGCTCCAAAGTCACGACAATGTCTTCGGTTCCGTCCTCACTATGCTGTTCGCAGCACTACGTGCCATCGTTCATCGGATTCCCTTAGCATCCGATCTACCGGAGGTCAGAGCAGTGCTTGCTCTCGAACCACTTCTGAACAATGGTGCCTCCACTTTGGTACCCCGCAATGCCTAATAGGACAACGACCCTGTCAGCGCTTCGATATCACCAAGCAACAGTCTTTCAATGGAACGCAAGGGGTCTGCAGTCGAAGTTGTCCGATTTCCGCCAGTTTGTGTGGCGACACAAATTCCCCCTCATGTGCATATCTGAATGCGGCATTACCGAGGAATTTCGTTTGTCGGAATATGTCACCTTCGTTTCCGAGCCCCTTGGAAGAAGAAGCAGAGCAGCGCTCTTCGTGCGCTCCGATATACCTGCAATACAAAACCGCGTGCGGATAACAGGGTCTGGCGAATACGTATGCTGTACTGTTCGTTTGGCTTCTCTTGACATCACTGTCGTCTCCTTATACATCCCGCCGGCAACTAATTACAATGTGGATGACTTGGGCGCACTACTGGACAGCATTCCCTCTCCGTATGTCGTCTGTGGGGACTTCAACGCCCATAACATCATCTGGGGCAGTACACGCTCGGATACGAGAGGGGAGAGGCTTGCTGCCCTGTTTCAAGAACGGGATCTTAGGCTTCTCAATGATGGCTCCCCTACTTTTATACAAGGAGCACTACTTTCATCGTGCTTGGACCTAACAGCCGTGTCTGCATCGATAGAGCATCGTTTCACCTGGTGCGTTGACGTAGACACGCTCGGGAGTGACCACCTGCCCATACTGCTTAACATCCGTGGCGCCCGCCGGCCCCGCGCTAGTCACTGCATCAAGCGGACCAACTGGGAGAGTTACAGGACTGCTCTCGAATCCACTCTCGCCGCCAATACGCCCGACAGTGAAAGTGGCTTTTCTCGGGCAATCACTGATGCAGCGAAATTAGCTACAAGCGTTATCCGCGTCCCCGTCCATTTTTCTGCGGTTGATGCCGAATATGAGAGGCTCCGCGCCATTCGTCGCCGCGCCGAGCGCAGAGCACGTCGCACCCAACTTCCAACTCACCAAGCTGAAGCTCGACGGATCCAGAAGGCAATTCAAAGGCGTCTACGTAAGTTAGCGCGCGACCGCTGGCGGAACTTCGCTGCATCTTTGTCACCCCGTACACCCATGTCTCGTATATGGACCGTGCTCAGGGGGCTTTCTGCCCCAGTTGCTCAGCGGAACCCATTCCTATCGTTATCACTAGCTTCCGGGCGCTCAGTTCTGCAGATTGCTGAAGAGTACTGCGCACGTCTCACCACGCTCTCAGCCTCTGCGCTGTCTTCTGCACGTGATATCCCTATCGTGCTGGATTCCTCTTCAGACCCTGCCTTGGACGTACCTTTCTCGCTTGTTGAGCTTGAATCTGCCCTGAGGAATTCCCCCCAGCACACCTCGCCTGGAGCTGACCAGGTGACGTACAAAGCCCTTCGGAATCTCCCCTTATGTGGGCGTCAGCTCCTCTTGAGGCTCTTTAACAGAACCTGGCGGACAGGTGAAGTTCCACGCGGATGGAAAACTGCAATGGTTGTTCCTCTTCTGAAACCAGGCAGGTCACCGCATAATATTGATTCCTTTCGCCCGATTGCCCTCACAAGCTGCGTTGCGAAGACAATGGAGCGCATGGTCTTCCGCCGCTTGAACTGGTACCTGGAGAGCACGCGGTTTTTTCCTGAGGTGATGGCAGGATTTCGTCACGGACGTTCAGCAATTGACAACGTACTCGATCTCGTCGCTGAAGTCCAACAAGCAAAGGCTGAAGGCAACCTCACCGGTGCAGTTTTTCTCGACGTAGAGAAAGCTTATGACAACGTGTTGCACAGCACCATCGTCGCGACGCTACAAGAGGCAGAAATAGGAGGTTGCGCCGCCTCATGGATCCAGGACTTTCTAGCTGACCGACGCATCTTCGTGCGCACAATGGAAGGTGACACCGCTTTCCATCCAGTCCGTCGTGGTGTCCCACAGGGAAGTGTATTGAGCCCTCTCCCCTTTAATGTTATAATGGCTTCGCTTCCCGCCCAGCTTCGTGATCATACCCGCATCACTTTGTACGCAGACGACATCTGCATATGGACCTCTGCCACCCGTCGAGACACCGTCCAACGCCGGTTACAATGCGCCTTGGATTCTATTGTAGAATACCTTGCCGACCGAGGCTTATCGGTCTCTCCTGCTAAGACCGTTGCCATGGCTTTCACCCGACGCTCATTCCAAAGGTATCCATTGTTCGTCAGTGGGACACCGCTGGACTTTGTGCCTCATTGCAAGTACCTTGGCGTGACATTAGACAGAGGCATGACGTGGTCCCGGCATGTGAAAACAATAGCCACCAAGACCAGCGGTTTTGTAAATGCTTTACGTTGCATTGCTGGATCGTCGTGGGGCCCTTCATGCGCTGACCTCCGTCACGTGCACACAGCGTTGATTCTGGGCACATTGCGGTACAGCCTGCCTGTTCTACACGGCCTCAGCATATCCGGAGAGCGTGAGCTTCTCAATATTCAGGCCCGAAGCCTCCGTGTCTGTTTGGGAGTTCCCAGAACGACAGAGACCTATTCTGTCCTGGCAGAGGCACGCGAAACTCCAGCAGGCGTCCTACGAGACGTGGAAACTCTCCGGATATATGCACGGTACCTCACACAGCATCCTTACCATCATCTTCGGCTCATTGATATTGACTGTCCGGACTCCAGCATTGGTATTGCTGTTGACCGCCTGAGAGTGCACCTCCCCACCACGCCATCAGTGCTTTCCTATGCCCCGCCGATGTGGACTCTTCGCAGGCCTCCTGTATGTGATCACATTCCTGGTCTTCTGAAGAAAAACGCTGTACCTCCCGTTGTTGCTCACCAACTTACACTGGAGCACCTTAACTTAGCGTACTCTCAACGACTCCCTGTGTACACTGACGGATCAGTGTCTCAAGGCGGATCTACTGCAGCCTTTTATATGCCAAATGAAAACCTTGAAGTGGCGCACAAGCTCCCCTACGAAACGTCATCTACAGAGTCCGAGCTCTTCGCCATACTGACAGCGTTGAACCACATAGCGGTATCACCGCCTGGCGCTTGGGTTGTGTTCACGGACAGTAAGGTGGCGCTAGAAGTTCTAGCAAATTACTGTTCTAGAACAATCGGCGGCCTAGATACCATGATAGTCGCAATATACAACCGACTTCTATCCTTTGGTCATAGCCTGTGTTTCCAATGGGTACCCAGTCACACCGGCCTGCACGGAAACACCCGCGCAGACGCCTTAGCACGTCGGGCACATGGGGACGGCACCTCCAGTAACTGTCTCCTACCACTTTCAGCCTCATCGTGTCGGTTACAGACACAGCGACTCCGTTATAACGGCACTCGGCAGTTTCAAGAGGACGCTGTCCGACTGAACGACCATCTCCGATCTATCGACCCGTCGATGGATTTCGTTGCCACACACCACTGCTCGCGTCAAGAAGCGTCCATTCTACACCGACTACGCCTTAATGTCGCCAGGACACCTCTACTCCTGTGTAAAATGGGTCTTCTCCAGTCGCCCAAATGCCCCACTTGCGCTGTTGAAGCTGATGTGCCACACCTTCTCCTCGACTGTCACAGATTCGACACCTCTCGAGCCACGCTGAGACGACGCCTACTCGAGCTGCGGTGCACGGACTTTTCTCTGGCCACTCTGCTCGGCCCAGTACGAGATCACACACAGCAGTCTGTGACCAAAGCAGTGCTGACTTTCTTGAGAGACTCAGGTCTGATGAACAGCCTGTGAACTCAGTCGTGAAATCTCATTCTTCTTCTGTGCCCCACTCTCACCTTCAAGGCATTAACCTCATGCTTTCTTTTTAAAGTCATCTTCTGTGATTCATCTCATCATTCCTTCACCGTTTGTTAGTCATCTTTTTTGTCATCTTTGTCTTTAATCTACCTCATCCTTCTTTCATCATCTGGTAGTTTTTCGTTTTTTCCTACTTCTTTTTCTTTTTCTTTATTTCTTATTTCGTAATTTTCTTTATTTATTTATTTATTTATTTTTCTTACTTTTTTTTCCTTTTCTTTATTTCTTTTTTCTTAATTTTCTTTCTTTATTTATTTCTTTTCCTTACGTCTTTATTTCTTATTTCTTTATTTTCTTTATTTATTTATTTATTTCTTATTCCTTCTTATTTCTTTCTTTCTTTCTTTCTTTAATTATTCTATTTTCTTTTTATTTATTTATTATTATTTCTTATTTCTGGAATAGCAAGCCGACGTCCCGTTTGGCTGACCTTTCCCCGTTTTTTTTTCACTTTTTGTCTAATAAACATATCCCCCCCCCCTTCCCAGTGGTAGCGGAACCGCCGAAGCGTTGGGTTCCTAGTATTCATACGCGCAGTTATTTACGCCTATAACTCGATTAAATTAATGAATAATTGAGAGAAACGTGCTGAATACGACACAGAATTGCATAAAGACTCGTTATTCTGGTGTGTGTCCCTCTTATAAACACCGATTTTCGCTTAACACCGGACTGCATATTCACAATGTGATTTATTTTCACAGCGTGGATTTCAAAGGGATGGATTTTGAAGGGTGGATTTCTTTGCGTGAATTTCAAATGTTTTATTATTAGGAATGAATAACAGGCTACACCCGGTTTACTGAATCGTAGACCACAACAGTTATCACAAATGTTCCAATGACACCAATTATCTTCACGTCCTTCGGACAGCGACACACGTCCACTTCGCAACTCGCACTACGTTTCTCTCCTCTTTCGTTAGCTCCATTTTACGAAAAATCTCCTTTATAGTTGGCATTGTCTTCAAATGGAACGTATTATGTACTCACTCTTCCTGAACATAACCGCTGATTCAATTATTGCTGCGAATATCATGATGATCTTCGACGCAAGAGCTGTATGTGTTACTAAACTGGTTCTGGTAGCGTCACGAAGTTGCCTCTGGATTGCGTTTTTCTTTCTAACACAGCCATTGTTTTCTCTATATAAAGTGTGCTGCCTAGCGTGCGAAATGTATTCAGGGTGTTTTTTTTTACTTTGTGAATATAACTCTTCACAGCTTGAACAATAAAAAGAAAACAGACATTATGGCGTGACATGAGGTGGGATCGCAAAACGTGAAAAAATGAAAACGGAGGATAAAACTATAACGGACTGTGACACAAGGAATACGCGACGCACATCACCGGCTAACCAGTACGTCGATTGAGCAGAAAAACATACAATGGAACACCGGCGACAGACTTGACTATGGCGATAGACGCGAGGAAGCAACAACGAAATACAAACGCATATATTGTGAGCCCTCTTCCCCCCCCCCCTTTTTTTTTCTTCACGAGTGGAGCAATAAAAGGATTTGTTTGGCAGGAGAGGAATTTGTTCGCAAAACTAGGAAACCACGTGACAACACACAAGGGTGCAGGCGAGCTGGTACATTAAACCCTGGTACGATAAAACCTGAGACACGGAACCGAAAAAAGACAACACGACACGTTCTCAAAGCGTATAAAACTCGGATGAGTTTCAAGTTGCTGCATTCTTTATTTCCGTTTCCATTATGCTTGCCCTTCGTCCACGTTGACTTTTGCTTCGTCGGTTCTTGTCCTTTCTCGTTTTCGCGCCAGCTAACGTGGTTCTCCATCGCAATGTGCCCGAGCGTGGACTTGCCGACGTGACACGGCTGCGAACGGAAGCATCCTGGTACTTCGACCATGCTTCCGTGTACCTGCAACAGCGAAGGGATCGACCCTTAGTCTACTGCACAGCAAAACGCACAATGAATACTTACGTTCCTTGAAATGAGCACACCGCATCGAAAACGATGCAATGCTGAGAAATGCAGATCACACATATACAGCATGAGCACGTGGACCTAGACGTCCCAACGTTGATTGGTGAAGTCGGAGCTGCTGACGACAGGCAATACACGTTGTGGACGATTCAAGGGTGGACGAGCCGGCACCTAAATGAAAAAGGGCCCAGTGCTGAAAACCAGGACTGAATGGGCGAACAGACGATACCGTAACTCACGCTTGGTCAGGGTGAAAATATAACAGCTGTGCATGCTGCGACGTTTCGGAGGGCGATGGAACGTATAGCGAAGGCACCAACATGAGACCTCTAGATCATACGTGTATAGCATCAGCACGTGGACCCAGACGTCCCGGAGTTGACTCTACTGGGAGGCATTTCATTTTTCGCTACTTGTCCGTACCACTTCGCTTTGTTGTCTTCACTGGTCTTGTTTCTTCTTGATCAATTTGCTGGGTTGCTCCTTGGGCGTCTTTGCGTTTCTTCTCGTCTCTTGCAAGCTGTGCCTCGACAATGTAACTCGGATGCCGAACACACATTCCTCAGCTCTGTCGGGGGTCAACCAGCTCCGAAAGAAGGCAGTTGTTGAAGAATTTCTTCAGTAGTTGAAGAACTTCTTCACTGCGTTGGACCGATATTTCTTTCCCAGCGAATACTACGAACAGACACCACTGCCGCTGGGCGATGTGCAGCTGTTCCTGGACTTGATAGTAATAGTCGCTATTCTCCTTCAGTTCAATTCGGTCATTCGCAGCCTCACGACAGTCCTGTTTTATTTTTTATTTTTTCGCAGCCTCCAAGGGGAAAGGGACTGTGCAGAATATGGGCACTTGACTTCTACCAATGTGTCCTTTCCTACAAGCCCTTCAGGTGTTGCAGCAAGAAATGGGTGCTCTTCATCAACAAATAGACCGCACGATTCCACAGTAGTTCCCATCTTCTCCTCTAGCTACGCAATTGCAAACGGCTCAAGTATTTTGATCTGATGTCACTGTACAGGATTGAACGAACAGTGATTTTGCAACTATTCGTAGGAAGTATTTTGCACAGTTTTCCAAACATAGATGCAGTGAGCCTTTTCCTTCTTTCTTGTATCCAGAGAGACCGAGATGCGCGTCCAGCGATGTCTTTCTACAGCTGCTCTGCGTCTGCTCGTGACAGCCGGAGCACCGCTTTGTAGCTCTCACAGGCGAACTGTAACTCACTCTGCTTCATGTCTGGCTTCTGTGCGTTAGGTCCATAATCAGGCCCACGTGACCTCCCGAACATGTCACACAGGGAAGGCTTGCAACGAGATTGCCGTGACATATGGTGTTTCTTCCGCGCAGCGTGTATGGCGGTACGGCGCTTGTGCGTGCACTTTGTGAACTTGTGGACTGGTGCTGTACATCACCTTGTGAAGAGAACGGTGATACAGCCCAGAGTTGAACACAACGACAGCGCCTAATGCCCGGGTTCCATACGAACGCCTCTGAGTATGGTTGATTCTTTTGCCGCCGATGTACTTAGCAACAACAGAATTGAAACGCTCAGCGGCGTTGTTGTCAATATCGCGAATTAAGCTGCTCGCATTGTTTGCAACACGATTGGCTGCAGCAAGGATTTCACTGAATAGTCCGCATTTACGGAGGTCGGGCACATGATCCTTGAAGTAGCCCCATACCAGAACCAAGATGCAAGGAAGATCGAATGTCGAAACCATATTCTGCGCAATTATACCGGCCGGCTCAGGGATATTGTTCTGACTAAGAAAACGGCGGGTGTCCCATCTACCATGAAGACACCCTGGGTAAGAACATTGCTCGGCTTAGGGCCGGTGTGATGTCCTAAAGCGTGTTTTGCAGTCCCCAGAAATATGTGCAAGCTTGCAACAATCAACTGCGCAAAGTGGTTACCTTTCACCAGTCTTTGATGGGGTGGCATTTCGCGAGCACTCATACTTTCCTGGTGAAAATATGCACCCTGCTCTACAGTGACGAGTTTAGAGTGTGCGCCGCTCTACACTCTAAATCGTTTCACACCTTTAAAGGTGTAAAATAGGTGTACTAACACAGATCACACCCCTTTCACACCCTACAACTTTATTTTGGAAGTTCCTGAGGGTGTAACAATGGTGTACTACACCCTGAGGTGAAATATTGTGATAATTGTGTCGCCTGGGTGTAGAAAGGGAGTATGTTTATTTTCGTTCACATGAACAACCGAAAATATATAAAACAACAGGGAACGGGAAGCTACATTACAAAAGTGCATGGCGTGGATTTACAACACGTCTACCATCCAGTAATGTATGCAGATTTAGAAGATCTGTTGAGATAGTGCTTAAATTTCTTAAAACACGTTGCTCCTCATTGCAAGCCAGAAACAAATAGATGATAGTGCTCATCATACTCAACTGTAGTTAATGTTTGTATGAGAAAAATGGTATCAGAGTTAATAACATATATGCCTGTAATCTCAACGAACCCGGGTAAGTCCTCCTCTCAAGATTCTTTGGCAACAACACAGCCAACAGCAAATGTGTTATCATTATCAACTGCACTTTTCACATAGACTATAGAATCTCTTTGAATATCATGGTCATGAATGTAACTCCGAATTGCTTCTGGGGCATGTTGAAGTAGTATCTCCTTGGAAACATCAGTACATGTGGCATTTCTGATGAAGGGCTGCGACCTCACATACATTTGATAAAACTGATGTCTTCTTGCTAATGAAAGGGTTATGTTCTTAAAATGTTGAGTTTTTCTAGCAACGTCTTTAAAATGCTGGTGTTTCCCTTCGAAACGCATACACCATACAGCTAGGAGAGGAACCAAACAACCTGATGAGTCGCGGATAATGAACAATGTAATGCATTGTACAGGGGTTAGATATTTGTGGGTACAACACTGCAAAGCCTTGAAGAAACGAATAAATGCAACGTTCTAAGTAATGAACATGCATATGGGGGAGGTGCCTGCTCATAAGAAGGTCTACAATTTCACGAAAAGCTATATACAGCTGCAATGCTTCATTGCCATGCACAGCTGCCATGCCATACATGATTTTCTGTATGTCGGCTGTGCATGTTTACACACATATTTAATCACCTTGATGTACATACATATATGGACCTCAATGTGATTGTATGCAATATGCTGGTAATTGTGAATACACAGTTACCAGCCTATTGCCACGAGTTTTATTCGGCGTTACAGCCTTTACACCCCAATTGCCATGAGGGTGTTAAAATACACCTTAAAAGGTGTGCGCCATGAACATTTTGATCTACACCCTTTAAGGTGTAAAACGATTTAGAGTGTAGGAAGTAAGGGGGGAAACATAAATTGATGGCAGTCTACTTTTCCATTCTTAACCTGCCACAAAAAATACGGTCCTGTATCTCCAATATTCATTTGGCGATCCTTGCAAAAGACAAACATGTAGCAATTCATGGACTTGACAAAATACTTGCTTCGCTTTTGAAAGACATTGAACGCCTTCAGACAGAAGGAATTTACGTTGAAGGGCAAATGGACAAAGGAAGTGTGTTTATTGTTACTGGAGACAATTTGTCGTTACATCGTCTTCAAGTGTAGCTTCACTCATGGCCGAATATGCAGGTTCTGTTGGACCATTCATAGTGATATTGACTGGAAGCACAATGAACGGCACTTTGTGCTTCGAACACCTAGTGGTCACTAACATGACTTATCAATGTTAAGTGCTGGCGTCTCTACAGTGTCTCTATACGGTGTAAGGGAGCCATGTGGCTTGACATTTGCAGGATTTGATCCAAACCGGCATCTGCCATCGGATATTATGGACGATATTCATGAGGGTGTCCTCCCATATACAATAAGGCACATAGTCGCAAGTCTTGTATCGTCTAAGTTTTTGTTACTTCACGACCTGAACAGAGATTTTGTCCACTTTTTTAATTCCCCGCTTGATCAAAGATGTTAGCCCGAACAGCTTTCTCGAGAGCGTATTTACAAGAAAGCAAACATGAAAGGCAATGCAAGTCAAGTGTTTCGCTTGTTTCGACATTTCAGTTTGTATGCGGTGAATCGCATGCCTTCTGACAGTGCTACATGAAAGTTGTACACATTGCTCAGGGAGGTCGTCGACCTTATTATGGTGAGGAACATGCCTGTAGCCCATGTACCATTATACCTTCAGCACCTTACTAATATATTGCTTGTGGAGTTCCATGACCTTTTCCCATCTGCAGCAGTTCCATGCAAGATGCATTATGTAGTCCACTACCCGTCATACATGTACAAGTTCGGTCTGCTCATTAATCTCTGGGCCATGCAGTTCGAAGCTAAACATCAATATTTCAAAGACATTTCACGAAAAATCTGAAACTTCAAGAATATCACCCAACAAAACACCAGCATTCGCAAATGTTCACATTCTCGAAGAGCTGCACTGAAACCAAGCTCACCACAGCAGGGAGCAAGACGTCCCTTTTCGAGCATCTTCCAGATGTTTTGCAGTCCTACATCGGTGCTGAGAACATCGTTTGTGAAAACAATGTTGTGTTGAAATCTGAAACTTTTGACGGCACTCTATGCTCATGATACTTGAGGGCAATGAGGATGAGCATCCTCTGTTTTTTGCAACTAAGTGACATTTATTCTGTGAACGGAGTCATCCTTGGGGTTGCACAAGCAGTAACCACAGTGGAACTTGACAATCATTTTCTCTTTTTTTTTGTTAATTTTACTTCGCAGTATAAAGTTGTCAGCAATCTTCAGGATCTCTCATATGAGCCGCTCTTTATTCAAAAGCAGGGAAACCGACATGTTATTAATCCACGTCATGCAATGTATTAGTGGGAAGCTGCGATATGCTTTATTTGTGTGTTCTGTGTAGTTTTGCCACTTACACAACTGTACCATTTGCATGATAGTGTAAAATTCACGATGTATGCCTCTCTTGATAATTAAACATGTTAGGTGGCGCAGTGTGCATTGTGATTTAACTGTGTGTTGCTTCTGTTGCTGTTCTTTCAAACTTCGTACTTTATTTCTTCTTTCCTGTATATTTGTTCAATATTCTTTATATCACATTTATTGTTAACTACATATAATTGTTGGCTATGTGCATGTGCTATGAAAGGCTTGCACGCTTACATTCTTACATTGTTAGTCACACGTTTCTTTCACCGCAGCACGATTTGCTGCTTTTACATCAAACAATATTTTCGAACCGTAAATATTTGAAGTAAACAGTCGGGTTACTTCACCCCATCTAGAATTCTCTGTCATGCAGACACGATAAATACCTGGTATAGTCCTAAACCACAACAAGTGCACATGGAATGGTGGCAATACTACGAGGGAGAGGCAGAAGTAGTAATAAATGAGGGTTTACGAAGCGAGGCGGCTCAAATCAGAGGGAAATAAAGTTACGTTCTCTTTATTGGTCCCCTTATTTGGGACAGCGACCAATGAGATCTCTTCATCCGCGTATGCAAACTATTTTTCTTTCGTTTCATAGCTTTGTTTTTCAGGCCATATAGCATATATACATCAATCTGGTTATCCTACTTCATGATGTAACCTCCCTCAAGAACTATAGTCCCCCTCAGTCATAATTTCTATATGAAATGCTTATCAACAATGTACAACTAGTCTGCATATCATGTAAGTCTGCACGTGTCTGCATGTGTATCAAAAACACAATTTATGTGCCCAGTTTATAGGAATGAGTATCCCTGGGTGTAATGGCAGTGTCAAGTGAGAGTATTTGTATTATACACCCCGTTACACCGATACGGGTGCTCAAATGTTTGACATAGGGTGTAATGTGAGTGTGACCTGGGTTTGAACGTCTATTACACACAATCTACACTGATATAGGTGTTTCGTCCTTTAGCACAAGGTTTAATACAAGTGTGAACTGGGTGTAGTTTTACAACGCGCCCTTCACATATGGGTGTAAAAAAAATTAGTGTGCTGCAGCGTACAAGTTAACGCAAAGCAATTCATGAAAGGAGGAAGATATGCAAACATGTTTATTTGCTTACACGCAGTTCTACAGTGTTTGAGCTCTGTACTGTCCTCTGTCTGCTCTGCGCAATGCTGACTGTTGTGAATGGGCCAGTCCTTCAGCATCGTCTTCTTTTTCTCCCTGCTCCGTTTTTCTGGCACTGTCACATTTAACGGCTTCGCTCCCTCGTCACTGTGAGAGAGTTTTTCCACGTTTCGTGGTCCCGTTTGTTAAAGCCTGGGAACGTTTCGGCGTTATCAATGAGTGCAGGTGTTACGCGGCGACATACCCTGCCTCAAAAAAAAAAAAAAAAAAACGCACTGCGTTCGCTCATAAACGCTATCGCGTTTAATAAAAGGCACGCAGTTAGAGTTCAAAAGCAAAAAAAAAATGTCGCATCCGTACTAGCACTGAAGCAAAGTCTCTTCAGAGAGCATTCCAAGATAAACATTTCGCTGGAAGGCTCAGCACCAAAATCGAAAGTACGAACCAGACAGATGGAAATTTAGATGAGCAACCTGCACGGGACAAAACAAAAGTACATTTCTGTGTTCGGAGCGGAGGAAGAAACAAGAATAATAAAAGTAATCTAAAGGCCAATATGTGTTGCCCAACTGAAAGGATTTACGGTGCATGTGCCGACTTCACTCATGCTGTGCGCGTTATGTGTTGCGGGTGTTGTTTTCCAGCTGCATGGAATATCCCCGCCCTATTTTGGGAGGGGGAGAGATATGTTTATGATGAAGAAACGATGAGTGATGTTAAACGGTAGGTGCAACTTATTTATTTACACATTGTAAACGAGACTTCCGTGCACGAGACTGCACTTCTTCAGGTTGCCTTAAAGAAGTGCAGTCTTGTGCAGAAAAGTGTCGTTTACCGTGTGTAAATAAATAAGTTGCTCCCCCTACCGTTTAACATCACTCTTTAATTTACTCACCGCCGGCAACTTGACATGGCCTATTTTTCTCCCTTCGTACTAAGAAACAATGATTAGTTATCGGGAGTTCGGCTCGCGTTTAAAAAATATTTAAAATACCCTTCTTCGTTTTACCGACAAATTCCGATTGACGTGCGATGTATGCGTCTGAAAACTCCGGCGGATATCGTTGTTCACGCGGTCCATACGGCGTTATAATTAAACAGGAGATGAATTGATTCGTACGAGCGCGCTGAGATTGGGAGAAAGTGAGCGGTGTGGCCTCCTGGCCATACGCCGTTTCAACAGAGATGTTTCCACAGACATGACTCGAAACTCTGTTTCATATATCAAGAACTGTAGGAGGAGTCTCCATGCAAAATATATTCGACATTCTGTGAGTCGTCACTGTCCAAACAAATTTACGAAATCGCCCGGAGAAAGATGCTCCACGATCTCCTCGAGTAATATCAGCAGAACTGGGTGTCGTAAGTTCTGCGTGAGGAGCACACGTAATCTGTATGTGCTAAAAAAATATAAAAAAAGGTCAGCTACTGCGGCGATTGGGCCGCGCCGCTCCCTCCTCCCCTGGGCTCCAAGGGGGATGCAAGCGTTGGGAAGTGCTGTCGACGTCCTCCATTGGAAGGAGAAAAATGCCCTTTGGAATTGTGGAACACTACCACAGGTCAATTCCGCGTATTGTTCCTCCGTGAGAGCTCATGTTATTTGTTGCAGAACATGCCGTAACTACAAAAGAAAGGCATATGAAGGGACATTTCGCTACTCCTCAACTTTATGCCGAATCTGACCGAAGAACGGCACCTACTGTATCTTACTCTCTACAGCATTAATTTACCGAATGCGCCTCGATGTGGCTTTCACAGCACAGTGGCGTTACCGCTTGAGACAAGTTGACTCTCCCCACTGCAGTCACTACGGTGCTGTAGATGATCTAGAGCACATTCTTCTCCATTGCCCACACTACCAACCTTCCTGAACCGTCCTCTCCGGATCCATTAGCGAGCTAGACTCTCGCCCCCTCTCTCACACAAAATTGCTTGGTCCCTGGCCACATCCGGTCCACCAACGCTCTGCCCTCAAAGATCTCTTCACCTTTCTGGATAACATAGGACTTGGATTCATATTGTGAAGGGGATCATTATTTCATTCCCCGCATCACCACCAGCAATCGAGTAGAGTATCGCGACTGGTGATGAAATTCCCCATTCATCATCTTCTAATAAAGTTGTTGTTTTGTTCTCTGCAGCGTGTTCATTTGCATATTAGGCAGAGAGACAATATATAAAAAAAGAAGAAGACGAAGATACCAAGCTGTAACGAAATAGTTTTCGTTGATGGTTTCCGGTTGCAATAATATCTCCACCAGGTCTTTTCTCATCACTACTGCTCCATTTTTGTACTTCTGAGGAGATGCGCATGTCATTTCGGATTTCTTTGCAATTGGATATTAAGCTTGATGTAACCCCCGAAGAGGACATAAAAGCACAATGAAGCTCCGAAGGAGTTTTGGATCGATCCGATCGAGAAATTGCTACGCGATGCGCTGCTTGGCCGAGGAAACAAGGACTTCAAATACAGGGTGGGTGCACTTAAAGTAGCCCCACATTTATGCACGTATGGGGTTACATGCTTACTACAAACAAAGAATACTACAAACAAAGAATAGTAGTAACCAAACCCTACGTAACAAAAAAATTATCCATGCAAAGGTTGCTCTCCTATTTTCCTATGCAGAAGTCAATATGGCTGTCACGGCACAGTTGCATCTAGCTAGCGCTAGGCGTACCAGATCTCGTTTTGTTTTTTGCGTGAGTGGCACCCACAGCGGTATGGAGATGCAACTGTGCTACACTGTCCCATTGGAAATACACGGAGCAAAGTTGGCGTTGCTAACGATTTTATAGCGCAAAGTTTGGTTACCACGATTTTTTCCTCGATTTGGACCGCCTAAATGCACAGTCATGAGACGCCGGAAGTTGGTACGGTATGCAGGGAACGCGCTATGTGGGAAAATGTGGGGCTACTTTATCTGCATTTACCCTGTACATAGTTGGAGGGAACAACGTTTCCAGAAAGGGAAAGAAAATGATAGTGTTCACTAGTGAGTTTTAGTAAACCACTTTGCAACCTCCCGCTACGGTACACGGTACGCTAATCTGAAACGCTATCATGATACTCGAGACTGACGTTGTTGACGTTTCAGTACACCGTGGAAGGAGACGGTGAGGCTAATTAAGGAGAGGTAAGGCTCCCGCATGGCAAGTCCCGAACCCTGAACCGTGAAGCCTTTCGTTCTTGCAATTCATTTCGTTGCATCCACGAAAGGGTTACTGGCAATCACCTTGAGCAGCGTAAAAATGAGTCCGTATCGTCATCTTGCTTCTCGCGTCTTCTTCTTCTTCTCCTCGCTGAGCCCCGCAACCAGCGTGACGTCTCCGATAACACGGTACGCTATTCCACGAGAAGATCTGCATCGGCGATAAGCGAAGAAAAGCTCCGCTATCGTCGCGCATGCGCCATGAGCCATAGCGGGTACCGTAGCGGAGGTGGTCTACTAAAACTACCTCTTACAACGTTGTAGTTGCGTCTCCTCGAACGTTCCCTGTTAACGCATCTATACGGGGAGTATCCAAATTTGCTACACACATAGTTGAACGATGAAAACAGCTCGAGAAGCAAAATATCATGAGTCGCGCTTTCTGTGAATACTCCAGCACAGGGACCTGGAGCGCTCCACACGAAATGATCCATTGCTCCTGCTCAGTCTCTATGGTTCGCTTCCCCAAAAGTTATCATAGATACCCCGCGCTATCGGTATACGCATTTCCCAAAGTCCTACGGAAAACTATATTGAGCCTCTCTCGATCTACGGTGGGTACAAGGTACACGGAATCTGAAGGAGGGAGACGAGAGCTTTCCAGCTGGGCAGATGTTTATGGCACTGGCAATGAGGATCCAACTATGCTCCAAAAGTCATTTCGTTCTCCAGTTTTTTTATCACCTAGGGGGGCTCATATAGCGCTGAATTTCTTACAGGTTTGCAATATTTTCGACACTTTGCCGACGAGGAACAAAGCTAGAAAATTTAGCATACTGACGACTACCCGTATATTTAAGACACACATGTTTTGAATTGTGTTCGCCCAGTAACTGCTCAACGTGACGCTTTCGTCGAAGATGGACGTTTTGCCAGTTCTTGAAATGACAAAGATGTCGACGAAGAATAGTAAAAAAAAGTATGGAGATGGTAGAGCGGAGCTTGAAATAAAACATATGAAAAAAAAAAAAAGCTGAAAGCTTTCCTGAATCTTAAGAAAAAAAAATTCAAACACGTCAGAAATAGCCGCGCAACTTAAGCCCCTTTGACGGATGACAAATAAAACTAGAGAAAGAAATGACTTTTGGCGCATATTTCGGACCTCACTGCATCATGCCCTGCCATAGAAACATCTGCACAGCTGGAAAAGTATGCCTACTGAGCTTCCTCTTCTGTTTCCGTGTACCTTGTAAGCTTTGACCGCCGCGTAGGTTGCCAGAGGTTCAACATTTTTCAGCAGGACTTCGGGATATGCCTGCTGATAGCACAGTATATCCTCGATATTCATAGAGATATGATATTCAGAGACATCATAATCGAAAGGGGTACATCGAAAGATCTTGGTGCTGAAGGAAGCTTGCTCGCTAATTTCGTCAGTCCAATTTCTCGCAGTTAAATTTATTAATTGTCTCGCAGTACGTAAGAAGAAACACCGTTTTTCCTAACATGTATAAACAAACATTCATGTTGATCTTCAAAAACAACGTTTATTTTGTGTGACCGGTATAAAACAAGATTCGGTGTAGCCAGTGGGGTTAAAAGTTCAAGTTTCTTTCTGTTACAAAAATACTCAAAATGGACAAACCTTTTCGTCTCACTGTGCCCCTCACGTTCCTCTACTCGTACTTTTTGTGCCGAAGATGTTTTTACTCCTCCTGTCATTTTTCCTTCCGAGCCATTTCATGCTACATTAAAAAGCTAGCGCTACCATCTGAAAAAAAAAAAAAAAAAAGTATGCACGGGTGTCTACAGAGGAATAAATGTTTTCAGCTAACAGTTTGGGGGGTTGTCGGGATATTCCATAGTCATTTAGGCATCTTCAAAAAAGGAAAAAAAGAACTTAAAAAAAAAGAAAGTGCGAAGTATCTGCTCTCAAGCGCGACATACAAATGAAAATACATGCGCTCCTGCACAACTGTAGCTTTGGATATAAATTACGGTTGTTGCCCGTCTTACGGCCAACGGACAGTACGTCGTACCCGGAAGCGGTCTTCTGATTTTCTTTTTCCGCTCTGTCTAATTTACCGCTAACAAAGAAGAAGGGTACCCTCGAGAAACAGAAGGTCACGTCCTGGCAACGAAGGACTCACTTATTTCTTTCAACGGAGTGCTTGCTTTTCACGTAGCTCACAACAGCCTCCTTTTTCACGTCCGTTCTCCCCAATCGTGAGAAGCATCTGTCCTTCAGTGGCCAGACAAGTCAGTAATTAGGGGGCGGGATTTAATTTCCTTATCTGCGCAGTATTTTACCGTAATCGATTTTCACAATGGATGTAAAACGGGAGGGCAAACGGAGATTTAATGGCTTTACGACGACGGCCAAAATATTCTTGAAACGCATCTCTTTTCGCGGTTCCTCGGAAATTCCGTGGAGAACTTACCCTGGGATCGCGGGTCACGCGTTCTCGTCATTTACGTAATGTTAGGGCAAATCGGTTCCATCGAGTTTTTCGCTAATCACCGCTCTCTTACTGTTGCGTTCGTCTTGTTAACGACAGAAAATAAATAAATCAATAGCGATACCGGTATGTTTTTGATGGCAACCTCCTGCTGCTAATACTACAGTGTAAGAGTGCACGCAGCAACCTCAGGTGAAAAGTATTTCACTCCGCATTTTTTCCAATTTTTAATAATGTATTGAAAAAGCCTCCTGAAAACGGCGAACGCCTACATCGCAAAATCACATAAGGCTGAAGTTACCAAATAACTCTCGTATAAACTGCTGGTAAAAATGATGGAACAAGTAAATTTCACTGTACATGACATTAATACGTGGACACGGTGATTGATCATGAGAGAACTGATGTTCTGAGGGTGGAACAACATAGAAGGGACAAATACATCATCTTTCAACGTTTCATCTTTCAACGGTGATCGATGAACAGATATATTACCTGCATAGAACTAAGAAGTGTGCCGGACACGAACGTACATGGAAATCAAAAGGTAAATCTAAGAATTTTGCACCTGTCATATTATAATGAATTTATAACAAAAGCGCAGCTAATAGACGCCTTCACAAAACCCAGAGGGATTAGCGTCGCTTTGAACTATCGGAATTTGCTATTCGGAAAGGAGGATAAGGTTTCCAAACTGGAGCCAGATCTCCAAGTTCACTGCAAAAAATATTCCGTGAAAAAAAAGAAAAAGAAACAGGAAGGGTCTTGGCAGCTGTATTAGTTGTGAACACTGTAAAAAAAAAGACGGGAAAGTGTTTTCAAGATATAGGACACAAACTCGTGAAATTCACATGTCGTTGTATTCCTGCATTAGGTGTTCACCCCATCTATGAGACCACGTTCCTATTGTTCACCGTCATTATGATGGGGTACTGTATTATAGAAACACGCACGAACATGTAAGAAATACTGTCTATTATTTTGTGGAATCGTGTTCGACCTGTATGAATATCAGGCACCCACACCACACGTTCTGTGTTCATAAAACAATGTATTCATTGAAGTGTACAGTGCAGTGCACTTCTGCAGAATGGCGGCTTCCAACGATTCTTGAAATCGGAACAAAACATGAAATGAGGAACATTGAGTGTATATAATGCAATTATATTATATGTCTAGTTTATGCATAAACTCAAGTGCTCAACACACAGTTTGAATCAGTGTACTTTTGTGAAAGCAGAAAGGTATGTCTGTTGTACCTACCCTATAGTCTTCACCTTAACCTAACTCTTGTGCAAAGTTACAAAAATAATATCGTGACTGAAAAACAGGGACTCAAAAGCGCAATGGTATATGGTTAAGTGTATACAATTTTGGGGAATGTGGACCAAATAGAAATAATCAGTACCAAATTGCAGAACAAGAATGGGCTCCAGCAAACACATATGATTCCCAGATCATCCCGTTTTCATCTCACGGACCTCATCGGGATGAGTAGATCCATGCGTCGTCTCCCGGATCTTCGGGAGGCGTATTCCAAACCCGCTCGCGTACAACAGATTGCCACCGCCACCGCCTCCAATTAGCGCGGCGGCGACAGAAAACTCTGAAACGGCATGGCTGCCGAAAGAAATGTTTGTTTTCGGAACGGCCGGAACACGGCTGGCTGATGGGTGAGGAGTAACAGATAGATGCGTTTAGGTGTCTTTGGATAATGATAAGCAATACATAAGTTCGTCGAACACATATGTACCTTGCTTTTGGGAACATGAGACCATGGATGTCAATGTTTTCAGTGAAGTGTGTATGTGAGTGACGTACTGTGTGATGTGATGTGTGTGTGGAAGGTCTCCTGTTTGCGATGGCATGGATACATAGTAGGATCGTCCAGAATATATGGAAAAGGAAGTACGGAACAGTGAAAAACTGAATATGGGCTGAAGCTTTCTGCCATGTATTCTGCGAAGAGCGGTTGCCTTTCAGGCAAGTAAGATCTGTTTTTAACAGGTAAGTACCAGCCAGCGTTCCACCAGCTCTTACTCCAAGTGTTTATGTACTGAACTTATCTTATTCGATGCAGTATGAAGCGTGAGGTGATACAGAGTGGCTGCGGGTACGTAGCTCATGTTGGAGCTTGCAACCTACCTACCTTCGTAATCAAGCAACTCAGGAAAAAGGTGCTGACGCCAGGATTTGAACCTGGGTCTTCCGACTTCCGGCGAGATATGCTATGGTGAGCGTTGGAGGCTTACATGTTTGTAGCCTGCCTCGTTGTTTACCTGCGTCGTGTCGTGCTTGCGGAAATATCAAAACTGCGAAGCTTTCCGAAAATATACCAACATGACCACAGCTTTTGTTTGGTTGAGTTTATTTATGTTGTCAGTTGGGAGGACATAGCCCATCACAAAGACATAAAAAATATGCAAACAGGAGTGGGTAAATGGCTAAGAGTGACATTTTGCTTCAAGCATTTTCACGAAGAGGATTGTCATATGACAGTCTCTTCACCAAGACCGTTCCATTTGCATGCCATATACGGAGAAGCAAGGAGTTAACATGAATGTGCTGCGCTCAAGTCTAGAAAATACAAAATATTCGCTGCGATTATGCCTGATGAATTGCGTCATTATAAACTATATGTGGAGTTGGGATATGATATTTTTAACTGATAACCGTTTATTTAGAAGGGGAAAGAAGCTGCAGTTGGACGTTTTCTGCATGAGGACAAGGGTTTTAATTGCAAAGGGGTTACTGACTCTCGGGAGTTATACAGATTATAAGTAAACCGAGGGGGGGGGGAGGTCGAGGTAGCTTGCCGTTGTTGGCCGCACTCAAGTGGGCATCGTCACGACTATAGCAAAAAAAAAAAAAGAAAAGTGGGAGAGATAGTTGAGGACTTCAAAGTGATGCATAGGGCAGGATGATCGATACTGATGGGACGGAGGCACACTGTAGATGAGAAGTGCACTAGAGTGGTCTTTCTGCTAGGCCCGTTTCATGAAGAAAGCGCACGAGGCCGCGAGTTTTTGAGAGTCGTTCCGCACAAGAACCTTCGGGGAAGAGGACGTCCGTCAGTATGCCAGGCCTGGCGTGGGGAAGATTGGTTTCCCGCATAGTATGGTATGCACGGCATTCTGTCAGGATATCCGCGACAGTCTACGGATGATTACATTGTCCGCAACTGGAGTCCTCCCTGGAGCCGATCTTGAACAGTTGCGAGTTCGTCAACGCAGATCCCGTGCGTAATCGATGGAGCATTGTCTGCATACCACGGGAAGATCTTTCGTGGGAAAAGAGGGTCGGTGATTCTGCATGATGTCCTGTATGCCAGGATGACGCACCTCAACTAGCTGTTTGACGACCATGTGCCTGTCAGTGTCGGCCGGGCTGGTAAGGATGGGCTGCAGCTGTGGTGTGCTGAGGAAGCTAGCTGGTCCGCTCGTTCGTAAACCGAACTTCACCGCATAGCACGCTCCTAGCCAACCATCGTCCCGAATGCCATCAGTCTCTCCTGATTTGTTGGAAACGGGAGACGTTCGCCTTTTTTATACCACTTATGCAGTCCATAACTGGTTGAAAAAAAAAAAAAAGGCGTAAACTTCCAAATGATGCAACTGTGTTAACGCTTGACTATGTGGGGGACCCCATACTAAGTCTGCACTCTGATATCGGGCAGGGTCAGAGATTTATGGGCTGTTAACTTTACAGACCAATATGTAAAAATATAAGTGACGTTGAATCGACTGTAGCTTTCCTTGTGCCGTACAAACATAACTGATATGATAATTACAGCACCAGTCGGGAGGTATGATGGCATTTAAATGCTTGTATTTGTTCTTCTGATGAGAGTGAAATGCAACTAGAATAAGTCCAATTAAATGTATTTCTTACTAACCGCTGTTATCGACTTGCACTTCTGTGGGAAACTGCCATATTTCACACCAATTAATGACATTTTGTGCTGCTTTTTGTGCCATCCCCATGTACATGACACTTTGTCTAACAATAGATAAACAAAGTGAAAGTGAAAAGTGGACATTCAACTAAGCCAACTGATCCAGCTATTACACTGAAAAGTGCGTAGTCGTCTGCAAAAAGCCTGACATGAATACGGATATCAGAAAGCAGGGACATTTATGAATACAAGGAGTAACAACAGGCAAAGAATCAATGCATTGGGGACTCCCGACATCACCATCGGCATATTAATTCATTGGGGGTTACCATTGGCACAGACAGACAGACTGTGCTTTATTATGTACTTTTTCAACAAACAAAAACGAAAAGAATCTTGATACCTGAAAATGGACAACCGACATTCTCCCCCCATCTATGTTGAGCAGAGTTGATCCAACGCTCGCTTTCCGCATGCCGCGAAACACCTCTCGTCAAGATGCTGCATTAATCCACCGAATGCGACTCGATGTGGCCTTTACAGCTCAGTGGCGTTACAGCTTGAGACAAGTTGACTCTCCCCACTGCAGTCACTGCGGTGCTGTAGAGGATCTGGAACACATTCTTCTTCATTGCCCTCACTACCAACCTTCCCGGACCTCACTCTCCGAGTCTCTTTGTATAAACACGGATTGTAAGTTTGCAGTCTTGCATACTGTTCGCATGCTTCTTTCTACAAGGTGGAAAACCATTGGTGGAAAGCCACACTGATGGCAGTTTCCGTGAAATGGGGAACGCTCAATGTGCGTCCGTTGACAGGTGTAATCTGTTTTCATCGGTGGTTTTGCCCGTCGATCTACTTCGCGTTTATCATAGCATCGTCGGGAACAACATAAATGCGAGATGTCGCTAAGAAACAAGGATATTTTCGGTGTTCTGAGAGGAAGGTGTAGTGAGTGCGAAGATTGTACAGAATACAAACGTCATTCACCGCAGCTGAAGTGCCGATATTGTAGCCACAGCCCTGGTTCACGCAATAAGCTTCATACACTGGGGAAGTGTACATTTTGTGGTACGTATGTGCATTATTTTGATAGCAAGAGCTGTTAGCGCATGTTTGTTGTGATTATGGCAAGCGTTTTTTGGTCCTGCATGTGAACGCCACTTACGCTTGCTACGTTTCTGCCCTCAATTGGTCGCCAAGTCAATACACCGGCGTGCATTTTTTGAGCTGCGAACATATCCATAGAGAACACGAGTATCTATAATTCGCGGCTTCCTACTTGTTGTATTCTTACGATATTCTAAGTCTCAGTCGTGGAGTGAACGCCTTCCCGCAGTTATGCTGTTCTCTCAGCGTACCTTGTGCTTTCTACGGATGTAATTCAGCAAAACATTTTTTCGTCCACACTGCTGCTAAATGAGGATGGCTGTTCTGCATTGTTGCAAATAGAGGCACACAACGCAACAAGTTTTATCGTATTGCTAGCCTCCGATTTCATGTATGTAACGGTCGCGGCACATTTCGTACATAATTGCTGCTAGGTATAATGGGCTGCTGATGTTTGCAGATGGAGCAGAATTAGATGCCGTAAAAAAGGCCGCCTCTTGAGGTTCAGGTGCCACACGACACATGGATAGAAGAAGGTATGTGATCTTTATTTATTTATTTATTTATTTGCCTTTTGGCATTTCTGGTGGCGCTTCCTTGCTTATTTACTTCATCTCAGGAAGTTCTTCGAGCGGAAGAGAGTGGCTGGAGCATCAGAAAGCGGTATATGCACAAATAACATATTGAATGGTTCCCCGTAAATGTTACTCTCAATGCCCAAACTTGTGTTCCCAGGATCCCGCATGCAGGTTCACAGGCCGTCACCTGCGCAATGGCGTACCCCACACAAACTCGTCTCGGAGCACCTTCCACACTGATAACGCAGCTGTCAACCAGCTTCTGATACTGTTCGAGGTTACCTTGATAATTTGAGTTTTCTCACAGATCTGATGTTCATTATGCCTGAGCCATACAAAACCCCATGTGATTGGCTGCCCTAGCTTCGTGCCCAGCACAGCTACTAATGTAGTGTCTCCTGCATTACTCTACACTCATGTTTCCCAGGGTTGTGTGCGTTTTACGTAATACTGTGTCTTTTGCGCTCGCCTCTGCAACACGAATGTGGAATAAATTTTTTTCATCTGCAATTTTCTGGTTTGTTGTGTCTGTTTAGCTTAGCACAAATAAGTCAATTGTTCTGACTCGCTGGCTTTCTGCACAGTTTTATGCATTCCTTCTCCCTTAAAGATCGTTTTTCTTTCCATTTATCTTTGCTAGAGCGACCATGGCTTCTCCTCACATCAGAATCGCACTGTGTGCACACTGTGTCAGCATGTGGCCTTTCAAGTGTTCGCAACGTCAATTGTCATACAAGACCTCTAAATAGACTCCTGTTTTTGTAATATACACATGTGCAAGATCTCCTTTTCTGTTGGTGCATTTTGGTACCTTGGTGTGTTCTGTAAATGTCTGTCCATATGCGCACAATGTACAGGGTGTTTATTTTTATTCGCATCAGGGCAGCGCTCAGTTGGCAGGCGGGTTATGTTAATTTTTGCTAATCAACCCATCCGTGTTTACAAACATTTCCGACATTTCCTGACGGACGTGTTTGTAACTACGGATCGATTAATTAGTGAAAATTCACATAACCCACCTGCCAAATGAGCGCTACTCTGTTGCGAATAAAAATAAACATCCTGTATAAAAAGCCACATGCTGGCGTAACCTTTACGGGCAGGTTCTGAATTGAAGGCCGTAATCTCTAATTAGTGGGTGTCTTTGTAACTTTTATAAAGGGTACTGCTCAGAGGGTACTTGGCAACTTCTGAAATAGAGGGTAAAATATTACGATTTTTTACCCTTTACTAAAGGGTACCAAGTTAAGAGTGTATGCAGAAACATAACACAAATGTTGCGTCAATATCATATTTCTGTTGGAGAAATATGGCTGTAATCCTTTTGAATTCAACCCAAGTCCAATCGTCGTAACTTATAAATGTGCCTTTTATAGGGACGTCGTAATTTCTAAACGCATTTCGCGTCTGCATTTCCTTCCTTTGTTTTTTCTTGATTGTTTGCGAAGTAACTTTTATAAAAGGTACCGCAGAAAAGTTACAGTGTTCTTGTTCTAGCCGCACATTCAGTACGAGAGTTTTGGATCAGTGTGCGTTACGTTATTGTGTCTGTTTCTGCATGAACTGCAGATCGTGTTCTGAAGTATGAATAAAGCACACGATTGAAGGAATCGAACTTTATTACGGTGTTTACTTTATCATGGTATTTGTACCGTATGTGCACTACAAAGTTTCCGTTGTTACGTACTTGCCTGAGAGTCTAGCAACGCTAATCGCAGCGTCTTCCTGTCTCGTCAACGCGGTTGAACCGTTCAACACAGTGTGTAACGTCCCTTCTTTGCTTAATCATTTCTCATCCTTGTGAATTACCTTCTCATGTGCACCTGATTTACCACAGTCGCGTCGGTGACGTGTCATCCTGAGATATCTGAAAGGAATAGGAACGTTCTCGACGTACTGATAGGGACTTGCAACAACGTGAGGACTGTAAAGAGTATACCCCGTTGACTCTGAATGTCGTTGACCACCTCTGAAGTGTCTGTATTGTGACGTCCTCGTGCTCGTCCCTCTGCTGTAGTGCAGATTCGCAAATTAAATGATAAATATTTTGCACTTTTTTTTCTTCTCTCAATTATTGTGCATGTGAATCTGTGCATGTATAGTGATCACGCGTTTTTCCCCACTGGATACCTCCAGATGAATTACGTATGCTATAGCTATGTGTTGCAAGAGACAGTTTGTATTCTGCAGTGATAAGAGCTAATTTTAAATCCCATTTCTGACGTAGTGTCTGGCAAGTGGCAGGCGTCTTAGAGGCAGCCATGCCTGGCCAAACTATAACTTTTACGTCTGTGTGGCGCTTAGGAGACAGTAACCTCTCTTCATTGGTGATCTGTGTAACTTTTATAGAGGGTATTGCCCATCTGCGTACATTACAGCGTAACTCCTGAAACAGAGGGTAAAAATGTTGAAATTTTTACCCTTTACTACACGGTACTAGATTTAAAGTGTAGGCGCGGTACTGCATGCTTAGCACAAAGTTTACTGACGCGCGCTATCCACCGTTTCTTGTGATGAGGGCATACATGGTGTAATGTACATTGTTAATATATATATATGACTCTTGAGAGTCCTCGTTAAGTCCGCTACATCACGGATAATATTTAGATGTATGATCTTGCCCTCTTTCGCCAGGGTCGCCGCCGTGCTGTGTAGGCATGCACACTTGCAAAACACATAGCAAAATGGGTTAATAAATCTAGTAACGGAAGTAGGATAAAGCATGGCACACACGCATTCATGAAAGCAACCCTTTACTAGCACACCAAAAATGAAAACACTATCTCAGCATCCCAGCAGAGTATACGGACTACGGAGCACCATACACAGTAAATCATTTTACACCTTAATTTGCTCAAACAAGGTGTATTCTTATAAAAACACCCTTTTCTATTCCACAAAGAGTGCAAAAAGTGAATTCCTAAAGGTGTAATATCGACATACACCACGTTTTATGCAATGTGGATCATTAAGGGTGTAAAGTGGGGTGTTGAAACAGGTGTTTTCCGTCGAATGCACGTTTTTTACACCCATTTGAATTGGGAATATGGTGTTAAAAATGGTGTTTTATTTCGTGAGAGAAAAATTATGCTGGTTTCACAGCTCCGCTCAGCAAGTAATCACATTATAGACAATAAACTGAGTTAAAAACACAGTATTTGACAGGGAGGGGTGTTAGAAATTTAGCTTATATCTTTGACTCGTTGCATGCGTGAGTGTTAATTGCAAAAACACATTCCCGCCACCGCTACAAACGTTTCCCGCCCCACCACATGTAACGAACGTGCCCCAACAAATTGTATTTCAGTATATGATCCATCCGACACGCCAATATAGGCTACTGAGGGTGCCCTAGGTCTCTTTATGCCTCTGCACTCACGTTGGTCCCACAGTGTTACCAAGCTAACGAGGCGTGCCTGCGACGCATTGCGCTCCGGTTTAGGTTCTACGATGGAACCACGGCTGGAAGTCTACCGTGTTCGCGGTGCTGCTTGCCATAGAAGCAAGAACGTCGAACTGCATGTCTCGGCCAGTGGTTTCGGTATACTGCCGCGGAAGCTCCTATTACACTATTTGCGGGGGAATGTTTGCTAGCAAATAATTCCATCATAAAAGGTGTTTTCAATAGAATACTCCCTTTTTAAGGGTGTTTTTGTTTTTATACACCCATTATAACAGTGTTTTACTAGGAATACACTTAACTAAAAGGTGTATTAGAAAACACTCATAATTTGAGTGTAAAGGCAACACCAAAAAGGTGTGCGCCATGGGACAAGCCATTTACACCAAAAAAGTGTAAAAAAGCTTACTGTGTAGAACGTTGCAGACCTTGCATTCAGTTTCGGTTTCGGGGCAAAAAGTCACGTTTCCGTAAGCGGCGAGAATGATCATGGCCCAGATGCTGCGAAGGAAAACTTAGGATAAATATCCCTAGAAATGGGCGGGCTCTTAGGGCGCAGTATTTTGTCGCAGCCCCACCGTAGAGCTCATGATGTAGAGCAATCGAGGTCGATTAGTTTCGACGATAATAGGAGCGTTCTTTGCCTAACTTATTTTGCTGAATTTCAGGTTTTGCGCAAAGCACTTTAGCACTCCTTGTTGACACGAAAAGTTCCATGAACGCTCTTGGAAGGCGCGTACAAGAAATCACCGATTTAATGACACAAGAAATGGGGACAGATTCAGTACCACTCCAAACTTTCCACCTGTGCACTCATGCAGAACTTGTGCGGTTTCATAGCCAGGTTGGTGAATTACGAACAGATACACAACCTGGTTAGTGCTCAAGTTTTTGCAAATGTGCTTTTCTGCAGCACACTTTATTATGATGAATGTTTATTGTATGTAAAGGACCTGGATTCAATTGACCACATATTGCAGCCGCTTCGTACAGCTGGTCATTTGCGTGCATCCTCATACTGGTTTTTCTTAAACATAATTTTGAGTTCCTATGTGACGGTGTATTACGGTATTACGGTACTTGTAGAGCAGCGACTTCTCCTGTTGGTATGCATGCTCTTTAGGCTTCCTGCACTTCCCCCTGTTCGGATAGTAAACATTTTGAATCTCTATTGTGCGCTCGTGATATCTTTCTGAAATATATTCGGGTAACATCTCTTACTGGGCTGTTTGCTCAATATTTTCGTGTCACATTCCATTTTTGAGTGCGCTAATTTTACTATTACATCGAGTCAGCATCGCAGTTGAATATGTGCTGCCTGCACATTTTTGTTGCTAGCGTTTATAATTTATTTTCAGATCCGCGTATAACAGTGGCATATGCCTCATATGTGTTAATAAAACGTTTTTCAGACCACTCGTGCGTATCGTTCTTCAAAATGTTATAAACACACACACAAGCTACAACGAAACGCATGGCGGCAAGGGTAATGGAATGCCGTCCGGAAAGAGCCCCCACCAGATGTCGGGAATTATGATCGGGCCTTTGTCCTCCTGCATGGTGTTGCAAAACGTACGTTGGAAGGGGACGGGCGCCCGATTTGACAGGAGCTTCCACCGTCATCGGTCTGCACGGCTGCCAACGGGCTGTACTGCATAAGTGCGGGACGACAACAGATGAAAAAACTACTCATTACTCAATGAGGCCGGTCAGGAAAAGTCCCGCGGGCAACGCACTGTGCCACATAAGTCGGCGCCAGCTCCCGTGGCATATTGGTTAGGATGATCGCTTTCCACGCCGAGACTTGGAGGGGACACGGGTTCGAATCCTGTCACCGGCTGTGCTGTCTGAGGTCTTCCCCGGGTTTTCCGAAGACTTTCCACACGAATGTCGGCACAGTTCCCCCTGAAGTCGGCCCGGGACGCATACTAACCCCTTGTCCCCAACTCCTTCCTGCTGTCGTCTCTCCATCTGTCCACGTCTGTACTCCGCTCATAGCCACAGTTGCTTCGCGGCGCTAACACGGAATAAGAAGAAAAGCCGGCTTCGTGTGCGACAACCGTCGCGCCGCGCAAAATAGAGGCCCAAGGATTAATGGCATTTATCTACCGTACTTTTACCAGATGGATGCGGCAGTTTATCGCTCTAAATCGCTTAATTTCCGCTCGCACCGCATTAATTTCGTCGCTGCCAACATTTCAGAAAAGATAAACCTGGTACGCAATTCCCTTTCCGCTTTCATTTTTCTCGGACTTTCGCAGATACATTCGTGTGTCTCCCCTCGTAATTTCTATCCAGAATCTCGACTAGCAGACAGCGAAATGCCGGCAAGAGGAAATTAACGCGCGGCAGGCTTTGCTTGCACGATTCCTCGTACGATTGCATTCATTTCCATGCAAATCGCTTAGCCATACCAGGTACGGTTGGTTGTAACTGAATTCCACGGGGGTTTGGGTGCCTTCAGAACACATCACATGAGCAGTAGAGCGATAAGTATAAAGAGGTTTCCTAACTACATAGTGACATTGATAGAAACCTCGAGCTGCACACTGGTCTGTGTTCACAGCCGCCGATCGCTGCAGCATGGGCGCAACGCTATTTTCAGTCATTTGAGCCAAAGATCTTCTTTCCCTAACCGAGAAGGGAAGAGCATATCGTGTCCTTAGAACATCAGTGCACAACCTTTGTGCTGTCATCGACAGAGAGGCATTGCGAATCCAGGCACCCGTTATGCAGTCTGGGAGTTTTCCTTGGGATTGGCTGAAACGGTCTACGCGAGCGTCATTCCGCAATGTCAGAAGGCAAGGCGGACGGTAAGTAATGACACTGCCTGCACGGGATACCGTCCTTTTCTGCCTGTTATCACCTTGAAAGGCTTCCTATGCTCCAAAACGTTGAGATTACTCCTGCGACTTCACAAATTTTGCGTGAATTTTCCACGAAAGGGGGACTGCGCAGAAGTTACTCTATGTCTATCAGACTTGTAGTTGCACATATACACGATAGCACAAAAGCTCGTCCTGTGGTAAAATGCAGTTTGAGGGATTCTGCCGTGGGTGTTTGAAACCCTTCAAAATAAACACACAAAAATAAACGCGTAAGAAGCCGCCGCTAGAAATAAATCTCCCAGAATATACCATCGCTGAAATATCCCCGTGTGAGTAAAAAAGTGAAGGGATCCACCTTTAAGAATATACAGTTACATATACAGAGTTTCAGAATCCCCCCAAATCCACCCTACAGTTTCGTTGGTTTCTACAGTCACGTGGTATGGGCGCGAGTGAAATGGACAATCCGCGATGAGAAATAGTCCCGAAGTCGGCGAATTTCATTCGCTTCTATGCGCTAGCATGGGCAGTGCGCAGGTTAGAATCACTCCACGAAATATGTTCGCTCGCTAAATGTTGAAATTTGTGTTTACACTGGCCGGTCTGCTATCGAGAATAATACATATTTGTTTGTTTTGTATCTAGATTGTAGATTGTCGTGCTCCGCTTGAACGTCCGTGTAACGTGAACTCAGGACACGAACGAACGAGAGCACAACACTGTCACACTTCCTAGCGAGATTTTGTCACTCGAAATAACGCGAGACATGCATAATACGTAGGCTGCATAGCCTCTCGATTACAACACACACAAAAAAAAACTTAGGCACCAACACACACACACACACACACACAAACATGCCATCCATGACAGTCCACTAGGATGGGGTGAGTGCTAACAAGGGCGAAACCAACAATGTAAGCTACCGCTACCCTCTGTGCAGAGATACATATGTATTACTCCGCTGCCGTGTTGGACGGTTGTTATCTGGATGTGGGTTTCTGTGAGGTTGATTCCTTATCGAGGAGTTTTCCGTGCTCCATTGTAAAACAATGTATTTGAAAGAACTTTTTTTAAAACGATTTATTCTTAAAGTAGCACAGAAGTAATAATTTGAACACGCCGTTTTCTTCCCATAAAACTGTTAAGTAGGCAGGTAAAATGCACCATGAGAAGTAATTCGCCCCACAATGTCATAATTACCGCAGTAAAATTCAAGCTAAAGTACGCCCCAAAAACTCGACCGTGCGTAACAGTAGTGGAGAGCAGTACGCCTCGCTTCCACACATACTGACTCCCAACTCCCCATTCATGGTCTTAAATGAAGGTGTAGTTGTTGTTCCTTCCTCCAGGAAATATATTCTTCGTTTCGCACTGAACAGGTAAAAGAAATCGTCGAAGAAAGAAACATTGCACCTATCCTGTGACCTTGAGCTGACGACACACCGTCCGCGCCTGCTGATTGGTTCAGAAAAATGTCGTCTGCTGATCAGCTGTTCAGGGCTCTGAAGAAGCATTGCACACAAAGAAACTGCGGCGGGACAATGAAAGCCTACATGCCAACGGTCACCCTTTTAATTCCTAATCAGCCCCCGAGGGAACAGGTTTGCGGACTACAAAAGGAGGATGCCCTCATACACACCCAAAAAAAGTAAAAAAAACAAAGACAGGCGGTGACCTCTGCGCTGGCGTCATGTCGTTATGGGCCGTCCTTCTCCTTGTTACACTGCGCAGGGGCGAGTCGACTCGAGACACGAGAGTGAAAGAGCGCGTCTGTGTTCGTGTACGTTTTTTTTTCTTTGTGAAAAAAAAAAATGAAAGAAAGATGCATGCATCGAAACCCTTTGTGCTGTTCGGCATATTTTCATCAGATATCTTAAACTGAGGATGCCCTCTTTACTCGTTTAAAGGTTTATGAGTGTAACCGCCCTCTGCCGTTAACCAGCCATTTGTGACAATAAATGAGATTTTCCCTCTCGTTCCTTTTGTTGTATGCTACCTGTATGTATTATATGAGTGAATGAAAATAAAAATAAAATGACTGATGAAATGCACACTCTAAAAACAAAACTTCACCGCATAGCAGCTAGCTGTGCGCCGACCTTTGCCACGAATGGTAGACTTATTGCGTCTGATTCGAAGAGAGGAGAGGCGTACGCCTTTTTGTGTTACTGATGATTAGAGAGCGAATTTTAATACACTAAATATGCGTTTTAGGCGTCTAAAAAGGCACTAAACAAGGCCCCAAAAGCCACGAATTTTCTCGGAATAGGAACTACCCATATTGCCATATTGCACTATCAGGACTACGAGCGACGTCTCTCTGTGACGACTCTGAGTTCTGTGGACGTCTACGCTTAGCTCGGAAATGTGTTCGAGGGTTTGTATCTCGCTAAGTAGAACACGTAGTCGGATAATTCACCCTACCTCAGTATTCTGGCGTGCAGTACAATGCGTCCATGATGTAGTGTCCCAGCCCTGTTTAAAGGTTTGTAGTTGGTCAAGAGTCGACCGGATACGCCGCATGAAACGTGTGCATCAGCCTGAGACCGGAAGTCCGCTTAGGTGCTACAGCACTACCGTAAGCGTTCTGATTTCTCTGTTGTTCCCCTTGACCCCAAGGTACACCCGTAAATATAAATGTCAGAAATTTGCATGCTATCAATGAACGCTTCCAGTCTTACAGCAAAGAGCACGTGTAGGATATCTGCACCGCGAAGCTCATCCGGCTGTGATGCCACGACAGGCGGCGGCAATGGGAAACCGTCTTACGAGAATCAATAGGTAATGGCTGAGGCTCTACCTCAGTGGTTCTCATCCCAGCGTTATTTCTCTGACATTAAATAATGATGTTGGTCAAACGTATTTGGTTGTAGTTCAGTGCTGTATTTGTGTTGCCTTTTCTGTGTTCCCCGGCACAGTTTTTTTTAAGGTTTTTACCAAATACGTTATCTGCCCCCTATTATAACTCCAAAGGAAGAGACGCATATCAATGTACTTTAATGCTTGTCCCGAGTTTCTGGAAAGTATTGTTTGTGCGAGCGACCTTACTCCTAGAGAGCCCTTCCAGTTCCGTGCGTACCCAGGAAACATACCGTCGAGGAGTTCCTGAGGATGTCATGTGAATGATACACAACTATACATTCTTAAAAAAGAACTTCACCGCATAGCACGCTCCTAGCCAGCCATCATCTCGAATGATATCGTTATCTGACCTGATTTGCTGAAAACGGGAGGCGAACGCCTTTTTTGTGACAATTATGAACAACATAAGTGTAAAAAAAGACGTAGGCCTCCCGTTTTCAATAAATCAGGGCAGATAACGATGTCATTCGAGATGATGGCTGGCTAGGAGCGTGCTATGCGGTGAAGTTCATCTTTAAGAGTGTACAGTGCGCGAAAGGGCCGAGTGGATTCCGTCGCTGACACTCCCAGATCTCCCCAAGGAGGAATTGCCCATTGGTTGAGAACCCCTGCTGTTCTGACAGAAGAGCCCAAACGTGTTGAAACGTTTATATCTCGACAGCTACACTATTAAAACGGAACCCCACGGCACAGCGCGCTTCCTGCCAACCACCATTCCGAATGATATCATTCTATATCCGGATTTGCTGAAAATGGGAGGAGGCGCCTATCTGGGACACATTATGCATGTCCCAGGTAGGCGGCCCCTCCTGTTTTCGACAAGTCACGAGAGAGAATGATATAATTCGGAATGGCGGTTGGCTGGAAATGTGCTGTGCGGTTAACTCGTGTTTAACAGTGTACAACACGTATATTTTTTCGACACTAGTATGGTGTGCAGTATGTTGCTGTGCGATGTATAAACACATAGGGAAATATACGAACCCCTTTAACACGTCTTTCACCTATACCTCCACTTCAAAATAGCGATAGTTTGATACCTATATTTCCATTCAGTCACGATAACCACAGTTACGTTAACAGTTCACCTTCCTGACTATTCCTTCTCGAAGCTTGGCGATGCTCTTCCAAACTCATAACTCCTCCACCCGTCGAGAATCCTATGTAAAAAGAAAAAAGCTCTCAAGGCACGGCCCCTCTACTGATAAAAACAAAGGACCATATCACATACATATCCAGCTGAAACGATGCGGGCCTTGCAATAACTGGCAGGGGGGGGGGGGGACGCAGGAAATAAGTAGGACCATCGTCAGACAACGGCCAAACAGGAGAGCGGAGCAGACGACGACCACAACTAGCAGAGAAAAGCAAATCATAAATCTTTGCTGTCGCCTTTCATAGCACTTGGCCAAGCACGACGACGTAAAATTGGATTTTCAAACCACACAAAAAGAATGAGTTTGACGCTTCGACTGGTCTCGGAAGTGCGGCTATCGATCTCTTCGATGCACCGAGGAAGAGCATACAAGCACAGGGTGGGTAAACAGAAGAACAGCCATTTAACCGACAGCCTCGTCTAGAAAGCTGTTCTCTGTGCATTGCCCTCTGGAGTAGAGAAGATGCCTCCCATTTGTGCTGTGTTGGCGTGAAAGGGAGAGATTTGAGAAAAGGCGTCTCATAGGCTGTGACAGGTTAAATGGTTCCCTTTAGGTGCTAAGTGCTGCCTTGCCTGTTCATTATGTATTCCTCCTCGTTGTTTGTCGTGAGTGGTTTAGCAGACGAGAATGGTGAAGCTGCCGTAATGGGAGGCAGCGAGCACCTGGGACGTGTTCGCATTCCGTGGATCAATGGAATTTGTCTCTTAGTCGTTCATGTCCTTTATTTATTCATCTTGAGGCATGGAAATCTTAAGAGTACGCGAGAAGGAAAGGTGAGAGAGGAGGGTGTCCAACTAAGGGAGGCGCCATCTTGAATCACCCAGTGTCATCCGACACACGGCGCGCGCCGCCGCTAAAGGCGGAGGCGACAGTTCTTTTCACATCCTTCCGTGTTGCAAAGGTGGAATTCAAACGAACGTTCACGCATTCCTTTCGGCGTTGCTGGTGTTCTCTTGACACGCAATTCCCGCTGTTAAACTTGTTTAAACTATGTCCAGCTTCGTGACAGTGTGTTGCAATCCGGCACAATGTGCGCACGCAACGCACAGACGCGCGTCTCCGTGCAAGTTCGTCAGCACAATTTGTCACTTTCGGAAGTTTCGTCTACGATGCCGACGTATTGTGCGCTTCCTAAATGCAGGACAAAGCAAGTGGCAGGATCCGGAGCGTCATTTCACAAGTAAGGAACCCATGTCTCGATAGCTGACGACAACATATGAATAAAGCTTTCAAACTTCACGAACACCATGTCTTTGTCATCGCAGATTTCCTCACGGGAATCCTACACTTCTGAGAAAATGGCTTGACAGCATAGGGGATAAGTCATTTCATCCAACAGAGCTGCAAAGGATTTTCTCCAAGCACTTCCAAACATCTCAGTACTACAGTGCCCACCAGAAATATTGTTTGAAGCCAGACGCTGTACGAACCATTTTTGAATGGAAGCGAGAGGGGGTAATGCACTTTTAAATCCAGCCCATCCTCTCAGCAAATACACTAATTTGTTACTGCATGTATAAATTTAGTAACAGTGGAAACAGTGGTTGATGTAACATACCTGAGGTCGAAATTAGAATGACAGGGAAATAGTTGCACAACAAAATAGCTTATTATTTGCCATAAAAATATAGCTCACTCTATGATGATGGTGGAGAGACGTGTAGCCTGCACGTAATCCTGCAAGACAGAAAAAAGTGCATTGTGAACTCACTGCATATATATGAATATATGTATATGAAATGAAAATTGAAACACAGACTACGAAGGTACGGGAAGTAAGAAAAAAGGGATAATTTATTTACATTTAAGATACTTGGAATGCTAAAAGGGTTGTCGACGTTTCGACAGTGGCACTGTCTTCGTCAGGACTAAAGATGCGTAGCTGATTACACATTTCTTAAATAGGTTTGCTACATGACGTCATAATCGGTACGGGCACGCCACAGGCGTTTGTCAGTGAGTCAGATTCGGGAATATTCCAGAAGGTCAAGTCCGGGTGGTGATGTCATTCGCCGTAGGTCACTGTCCGCTTTCGGGAAAATTCCGGGCAGGGTGAGTGCTGCTTCAAACTTTGCTGGCGGTCGTCAATGGGTCACGTTCGAGAATGTTGACTTGTGAGGTTCAAGTGTGATGTCATCGTCCTTGGGGGAGTGGCTTTGTCCAGGTTGGGCCACCCATCCAGCTGAAAAGGAATTGGATATATGTATATATATATATATTTGAATATAAAGAATATGCTTCCGTACGCCATTAAGCACAGGCACAAGATAAACTGAGGGACAACTTCCATGTTGTATCACAGGCACCAGATGCACTTTTAACTAGTCAGGCCATACAGCTCGGCAAGGCTGTGACATCTCAAGAACAATGCATACCAGCACAGATAGAGCATGAGGTAACCAAAATCTTCTGTCAAAGAGCATTTTATCTTATAGTAATGTAAAACTGTGCCTTCGATGGTTTACCCACATGGATCATGGTATGGGGCACACAAACCTCTGCCACCTCTATCAATGTTGCCTTGCGTTCCAGTGAGCATAAGCTCAGTGCAATGAGACACCGGAGACACATGATTCAGCCACACTTTGCAATCCTTCCTTTAAAGCTGGAGACCACCTCGTCACAACCAGACACAGTGAGCACTTCGTGTGAAACAGATCCAACAGCAGTTCGTGATAAATCTGCCTCCCTGGATGTTCCACAGCCACTTCAAGTATGTTGTTTAATGCAAGAGGAAAGACACCAGTAAAGTTTAAGTAAAAATTATCCAAGGTGCACCCAAGCCCACACCAAAGTACGCCTCAACGAAGCAAAATGCAGCATGAATTTGAGGAACTTCAGCATTCCACACTCAAGAGAGCAAAGACGCCGATATGCGGTATTTATATTGATAGATTGCTGTGCCATGTACGGCATGATAAAATATTTATGTGACAAAGGCAATGTACGAGGCAGTAATAAGCCTTGTACAGGCTTAACCATGACATGCAAAAGTCTTTTAGTGAACATGATCTTTAAGAATAATATTACAGGCACCTAACTGTAGCCCCTATTGTGTGCAGGAAGCATCTTCCAAGTCCACTCTGTCAAGTGCACACGCTATCGCCAACACCACATCAAGTGGATGTTCACCAGAGCCCGTTACCACAGACTTCTCCTCCCTCAAGCGTAGCCTTACCACATCAGCTTGGCACTGATCACACATACTCAAGCCAAACAACACCAAGAACGCAGCTGAGAACCACAAAGCGGGAATTGGGGACTGTCAAACGCAAGCTAATAGCAGCACAAAAAAGACTGCAGAGAAGGGTGGAGAAACTGAAGACACCGGAAAATGTAATTGCAGGGATGATAGATCAGGTATCTCAGATATATCAGATCATCAAATATATATCAGATCTGATATCTGAACATACAGAGAAGCAGCTACTATCATTTGGTGAAATCACAGACGATATTGTCCAGGACTGGAAACAAATAAGGATAGGAGCTCTTCAGGGTGACGGTACAGTGAGTTAACAAAAAAAGTTTCACATTACACTAACTCTCCCCAAAGGCATACGATTATGTCTTCACCCTATTCAACATACCATCAGTGCAGACTATACGAAAATGGCTGAAGGCAGTAGATGGCTGCCTGGATTTACGCAGGAGGCCTTGCAGCACCTCAAAGAGACACACAAGGAGAGTGCAGAGCGAGATAGATTGTGCATCATCATGTTGGACGGAATGAGTATTAGAAGACACCTTGACGTAGTTGCAGGTGAACAGACTGGCTACGTAGATTTTGGAAACGATCTGTCACATCAAGAATCGAACGATGTCCCCCTTGCTGGGGACGCATTAGTACTCATGGCAGTTGGAACAGGGGCCCCATGGAAGCTTCCAATTGGATACTTCCTTAAAAGTGGACTGTCCGGAAGGGTGCTTAAAAATATTGTGGACGTAGCTGTAGTTTTGCTTGAAGAATGCAACCTCGAGGTTGTTGCCGTTGTGTGCGACGGCCTCTCATCCAATATCATGATGGCTCGCCTCCTTGGATATCATGCGCACGTAAAACCACTAACAGACTTCGTGGCACACCCAGTACACCAGCATGAGGAGGTCCATACGGTCTTTGATGCCTGCCACTGACTAAAGCTTCTTCGCAACCTCTTGGGTGACAAGAAGTTTTTTCACTGCGAGGAGTATGGGGTAAGCACTGAGAAATCCACAACAGGCCTTGGACAGCCACTTTGTATTGTGACCAAGCCAAGTAAGCAGTACCAAGTGAAGCTATACCAAGAATTTTGTGACTCTGGTAGCCTACCCTGAAATTCACATATTACTCAAAGCACCCTATTAAAGCATGACTATGCCCACCAATGGGCTCCGGGAAGGATGTTGCCAGTTTTTTTTATCTCCTGTTCTCATAACATGGCACTGGATTTTAAAAGGACATCACGTTTTTTTTTCTAACTTTGTGTTTTACTTTGTGTTACTTTGCGTGTAACCTTGTGATATTGCCGTGGTGTTCTCGCCTAGACAGGGATTTGGTTCCCTTTTGCGTAGCACCAAAAAAAAAAAACAAATAAACAAAAAACACATAAACAAAGTGAGCCCACATAGAAAAACTACATGAGCTGCAGGATGCCGAAGGGCTGCATGCAGCAAATAAACTGAAGAACCTAGTGAAAATGTATCTGAGAGGCCTCTCAGGTCTAATATGTTATGGGACTGAGAGGACCTCTCCGACTGGTGGACCTCTCAGGCTGACCTCTCAGGTTGAGAGGACCTCTCAGATTGACAGGACCTCTCAGAAGCTAATGCCCAGATCTGACATCGGAACATCAATGTTCAATTTCGCCGTCTACGCTGCACCTGTCGTCGGAGTGGTACAATCATACAGTGCTATGATACACCAGAGACAGATACAGACAAGTACATGTCACAAAACTCTACAAATATTGAGTTGCTTCGATTGTGCAGATACACTCAAGGCATGCACACTGCTATCTGATTATGTAACAGTTATTTCAAATGTCTTACAGAATTGTGAATATGTAATATTTGTTGAAGGATCGCTCGCAAGAAACTACACGAAACGGTAACTTGCAGCAACAAAAACTAGATTTAGCACTTACATGTCTACGAAAGCATACGAGTCATCATCAACACATAGTGTCGTAATCCACAAAGCGTGAACTAATGGGACACAGATTCACAATGTCCGTACAGCGGCGATGAAAAATATTATTGAGGAACTCTGCTTCTCGGTAATCAAGTTCCTCTGTTTTACGTATTCTTCGGGACTTGCGATGCACCGTCTAGTTTCCCTTGCTTGCGTAAGCCACCAACTAACTGGCGAGATTGGGTTCTCACCACCTTGTGTTCTCACCACCTGTCACTTCGTACGAGATTCATCTGTAAGAAATACAACTTCAAAATGTCAGTGTAAGTCAGTGTGTAGGCATCGAAATATATAACACACCGTTTGGTACCCAGCGCCGTTGGTAACGTTACGTGTTTGGTAATATTCCTATCGCGCTCATAATGCGTGTCTGCGAACAGTAGTAAAAGCCTAAAGTGAAGAGGAATGCCTGTCAATCACAAAAGCATATTTGAGACATCGTCTAATAACCTCAAAAACAGTTACAATCCCGAAGACAAAACGCAAATTACTTGAGATCCGCGGCCGACGTCCTCACACTTCAACGTTTCAAAACAGACTGATTCAACCGCTGGCGACTGGCCGAAACGCTTCCACTTACGTGCAGTGCAATAATGCACGGATTGCAAGAACAATAGCTTCAAGGGGGGACGGCAATACAAGGTTATCACGGCACGTGTTCCTTGAAGGAATAATGCACAAACACGTGAAATCTTGCGATCTATTTTCCAAAGCGGACGAGGTAGCATATTCCGCGGCGCGGAAAACACGTAGCAACTTGCTCTGGGAGGTGTTGCACGACGCACTGTCGCAAAGCTGTCTGAGAGGTCCCCCCAAACCTCTCAGGGCTACATGAATGATTCTACAACGTCTTCCAGATTTTCTCGAAGAGGTCCTCTCAGACCCCTCTGTGCTGCCTGAAAGGTCCTACCAGACCTTTCAAGATTTCTTGAAAGGACCTCTCAGACCCTTCAGAAGTGCTACAGGGTCCCACCAGACCTTTGAAGATTTCTTGAAAGGTCCTCTCAGACCTCTCAGGAAATGTTGAGAGGTCTCTTAGACACATTTTTGCTACTGAATACAAGAGACAGGACATGAAAGTACGTCTCGCAGCACAGACGTTCAGTTCCTCTGTCTCCAAAGCACTGAAGTTTGCCAAACAACTCGGACTAGAGGGATTCCAGGACTGTGACGGTACAGCAAATTTTCTTGCAGATGTAGACAGATAACGAGGTCATAGAGGAAAATAGAAAATATGACTGACTTGATGTTTTGTTCAGGGCCTTTGACCTCCTCACTTCCCATTCCCTCAGAGCAGTCAACTTCAAGGCACCACTTCGGAAGGGCTGCTTTTCATCTCAAAAAGAGACTATGCTCATAATTTATTTATTTATTTATTTATTTATTTATTTATTTTAACATACTGCGAGCATAGAAGCCCTAGCAGGAGGGGCTCTTTCAACAAATATGTGTGATCTACAAGAGCGCACAACTACTATAGAGAACACGGAAACAAAACCGTAACAACACATAACATCAAGAAATAATTCTTTCCAGCTCTTTGACAAAGTTTGGAGACTGGAAAGCATCGGGTGGGAGAGAATTCCAGTCCTCAACTGTTCTGGGGAAGAAACTCCGTTTAAAGCAATTCGTTTTAGCAAATATTGGGGACAGTAAACGATCGCTCTGTCTATGTCGGGTCCGCCTTGCCGTCAGCGGTTTTATACAGTCTGGTAATTTCAATTTGAATTTTCCAGACAAACAATTATGTAGGAACGTTAATCGTGCTATTTTTCTTCGTGCTTGTAGGGAGGGGATGTTATTCTGTTTCATTAAGAGAGTTGGTGAGTCAGTTCTTCGATATTTGCCAAAAATATACCTCACTGCCTTCCTTTGAACTTGCTCGAGACGGTTAATATCTTTCTTGGTTCCGGGGTCCCAAACAATTGCCGCGTACTCTAACTTAGACCTGACACAAGTATTGTAAACTAAAATTTTGGTACTCGCTGGTGCGTTTTTAAGCTTCCTTCTCATAGTCCATAATTTCCTTAACGCTGAAGAACAAATATCTGCTATGTGAGATGACCAACTAAGATCACTAGTAAATGTAACCCCCAAATATTTATATTTTTCAACGCATGATACTGTACAGTTATTTAAAAAATATGAAAATATACTGGGTGACCTCTTCCTTGTTACCCGTAAGACAACCGTCTTGTTGTTATTAATTACCATTCCCCAATCTCGGCACCAGAGAGAAATTGCTTCAATAGTGTTCTGTAATAAAATATGATCGGCCGTGGTCGTAATTTCTTTGTATATTATGCAATCATCTGCAAATAATTTTACAGAAACACCTTCCGGAATTATACTAACTAGATCGTTTATGTAAATTAAAAATAATATGGGCCCCAGTACACTACCCTGCGGGACACCAGATGTCACATCACAAACATCTGAACGACCGTTTTTGACTTCCACAAACTGCCGTCGGTCATTCAAGTAGGCGGCAATCCAGCGAACAATACAGTATGGGAGCCCTATACTTTCCAGCTTACGCAATAATTTTATATGAGGGACTTTGTCAAAGGCTTTACAAAGGTCAAAAAATAAAACATCAGTTTGTCCGGTACTGTCCAGAACATTAAATAAGTCATGTGCAACAGACACCAATTGGGTTACAGTAGACAGAGATCCCCTGAAACCGTGTTGGTGAACAGTAATGAACCCCTTATCATTTAAAATATTTCGCACATGGCTTGATATTGCATGCTCTAACATTTTACAACAAGTATTAGTAATGGACACCGGGCGATAATTGCTGACTAACAATGCGTCCCCTTTCTTATAAATTGGGACAACACGACCTACACGCCAATCCTCTGGGATCTCACCCGTCTTAATTGACGTATTAAAAAGTTCCGTCAGAAAATCAACAATTTGCACAGAATACCTTTTTAAAAATTCATTCGGGATACCATCTGGTCCCGTGGATTTTTTTGTATTGATATTAAGCAGCATGTTCAATACACCTTCCCTAGACACTGAGAATTCCATTCGAGGATCTGCTACCGATATTTGGAAGTAACCCTCACGATCGGCGAAAACACTATGAAAATAATCGTTAAAATTTTCAGCAATGGAACGTGGGTCAGTAACCATCTCGTTATCAACTTTTATTTTTTGAACATCTTGTTTCGTTCGATTCAAATAACGCCAAAACTTTTGCGGGTCTTTCTTTACAAACTCCTGCAGTCTATGACCAAAGAAGTTCTCTCTCGCTTTTTTTATCTTTGTATTTAAACTATATTTGAGCATACCGAACTCCGGCAATGACGTTTTACGCTGTTTTCTTAATTTTTTAATTTTTCGCTTAATGTGGATAATTTCTCGACTCATCCAAGGGTACGGTTTATTCTTGTGCACCTTTCTAGCCGGCACAAAATCATCAATACAACACTTTACAGTGTCACAAAAGTGCCTCCAAGAGGCCTCTACACTGGTGTGTACTAAATCAAGTCGCTCGTTTAGAAAGTCTATTATAGCAACATCATTCGCTTTCGCAAAGTCCTTTACCACAGTTACTCCTTGGGAACATAAATCCACACGTTCTCTAAGAATAGGGGTATAAACTATCAACTGATGGTCAGAAATACCACGCTCCACAGCCACGGGTCCAGAAGTGAATTTTTCGCTCACCAACAAAAGATCCAGAATGGAATTCCCACGAGTATTACAATTAACTAACTGTGTCAGGTTTAGGGACAGCATCATATCCAAGAGGACATCGCTAGACGAGGATATTCCATAACTTAAATTACTCCAGTCAATAGAAGGTAAATTAAAATCTCCCGTAATTATTATATTTTTACCGGACAACGGCAACATGTAATCGTACAATCTACACATAAAAGCATCGTTCACATCAGGAGCACGATAAATGGCACCAAGGTAAAACGAAACTCCCCAGACAGATACTTTCAGGAACAAACTTTCATGGGAGGTAATCTGATCCACAATAACAGAATCAACTATATGTTTTGTTATAACGGCTACTCCTCCACCACGGGACCTCCTATCACGTCTATACATCCGATAACCCGGGGGTACAATTTCGTCATCACCGACACCCTCATGCAGCCACGTTTCCGTGATAACACAAATATGTGGGTCATACGACAACAAAAGATACTCAAGTTCATTTATTTTATTAACAATGCTTCTTGCGTTCAGTGATAATAACCGGAGCTGGTGAGTCTTTAATCGCTAGCACTGCATAAGCGACGAATCACCTCTAGTGATCAGTCGCCTACGACCTGCCGCATCGTCCCACATGTACATATCATTATCAATACGCAGTCTATCACGCACCAGGGAGACCCTCTTACCATTATCTTTATCAGCCTTGGCAGTGTTCCACAAGAGCTTGCGTTTACGTAGCGTGTCAGTGCAATAATCGTTTTGAACATAGATACGTGATCCTTTCAATTTATTGGCATTCCTTAAAATAGCTTCTTTTTCCCTATAATCTTGAAAAAAAATTATTACTGGTCTAGATAGAGAGGGTTTCCCAAGTCTGTGAATGCGTGCAACAGAAGTACATGTCACACCAAGCTTATCGTCGAAGACTTCTTTAACAACTTTTGTACGCAAGTCTTCTTCTGTTTCGTTTTCGCTACCTTCAATACCAAAAACTATCAAATTCGACCTCCTGCTTCGATTCTCCAAATCAACCAGTTTGTCCTGCTGTAATTTGACCGCGTCATCAATTCTGGTTACAGTGGAAGACAACTTGTCTAGCGACAAAGATTTAAGCTGAACCTGTCTCAAATTTGTCTCCAAGTCGGCTAATCGGCCACCAAAACTAGAAATAGTCTTTTCGGTGATGTCTAAGCGCGACTTCAGGCCTGCAATGTCATCTCTGATAGCCTGCTGCCCCTCTACTAAAGTTTGAAACATCTCCTCTACGGAAGGACCTGGGTTCAATTCAACGTCGCCGCACATAAGCAATTGGCATGAATGAAAACAGTCATAGGCAATACTCAAGCAAGTACGTGGGCACGGCACAACTATCAAGAACCTATTGTCACTGCGCAAGCAAGAACTGTAACTGACCTGTATAATGCAGACAAAACGCATAGTGAACGGTTCAGTTCCCATGAACTCGCCGTGCCCACTGAAGGTGCCCGGGTGAAGACTTGTCTTTATGAACAGAGCGGTGGATGACGTCACAAAACGCTGATCCAATGATGTGAACAGTGAATTGGTGATTACGGCGTTGTCTCCGATTCCCATTATCGAAATACTTGTTGACGCTGATAACGGCGAGTCGTCACCACACGAAACTGCTCCATCAGTCGATAGAATCAGGACCTGTATAATGCAGACAAAACGCATAGTGAACGGTTCAGTTCCCATGAACTCGCCGTGCCCACTGAAGGTGCCCGGGTGAAGACTTGTCTTTATGAACAGAGCGGTGGATGACGTCACAAAACGCTGATCCAATGATGTGAACAGTGAATTGGTGATTACGGCGTTGTCTCCGATTCCCATTATCGAAATACTTGTTGACGCTGATAACGGCGAGTCGACACCACACGAAACTGCTCCATCAGTCGATAGAATCAGGACCTGTATAATGCAGACAAAACGCATAGTGAACGGTTCAGTTCCCATGAACTCGCCGTGCCCACTCAATCTCTGCAAAGCTGATGTCACATGTGTGTTATAGCCATGACGAAGTGCGCATCGAGCGCGTGGGGATTTGGCGCGTGGTTGCGAGCCAATAAACGATTTTTGCATGTGGTTGTTAACCGGACTGGTCGCTTGTCTCGTTCGCTCCTGCTAGGACTAAAACAAGTTATTCAGAAAGTTCTAGAACATAACCACGCTTCCACAACGATGTCTCTCCCCGACGGCGACACACAAGAGCGTTCGACGTTTACGGCATCCTTGGCTACATTCAATGCAACGCCACCGGAACCTTTCACGTTCAAGACGCCGAATGACTGGCCCACTTGGAGGAAACGCTTTCTACGTTTCCGTGCTGCCTCTGGCCTCAACGACAAGGCTGAGTTAAGCCAAGTAGATGCACTGATCTACATTATGGGTGAGCAAGCGGAGGACATATACGCCACGCTGAAGCTTAGTCCCGAAGACGCACGCAAGTTCGACAAGGTGCTAGAAGCGTTCGATGCCTACTTCGTTCCGCGCCGCAACATCATCTTTGAACGTGCAAAGTTCAACACGAGAGTACAACACGATGGGGAATCTGTGGAGGAATTCGTGACTGTCCTGCATTCAATGGCAGACTTATGCAACTATGGAGCGTTGCGCGAAGAACTGATTCGCGACAGACTGGTTGCAGGCCTTCGAGACAAGAAAGTTTCGGAACAACTACAGCTCGACTCCGAACTCACTCTACAAAAGGCTATCACAGCTGCTCGCCAGCGAGAAACTGTCCGGCTGCAGCAAGCTGAACTTCACAAAGGCAATGACGCTACAGTACATCGACTAACGACGCACAAAGTGTCACCGGGGTCCGATTCAAGGAGACTGGCAACCAGGAAGATTCACGCAGGCACAACCGGTCCTTCTTCAAAGTCAGCTTCCCAAAAGCTCTGCCGGTGGTGCGGCCGTGACAGGCACGCAAGACAGGACTGCCCAGCAAAAGACAAGATATGCTCCAAATGCAAGAAGAAGGGGCACTTCTCATAAGTTTGCCTTTCGGCTAAGCAGACCCAATCTGCCCCTGACGGAACTACTGCATTTCTAGGAGTTGTAGCTCATGGAGGAACGTCGAAATGGCAAGTCCCAGTCCCTGTTCAAGGAATACCGTTAACGTTTAAAGTTGACACAGGGGCTGACGAAACGGTTATACCAGAGAGCATTTTCCTTAAGCACTTCACGGGAATCCGGCTCGAACCTCCCAAACGTCGCCTGCGGGGTCCAGACGGCCAAATGCTGAAGGTCACCGGTATGACCTCTCTCCAGACAGTTTTTCAAGGACAAGAAAGCCAACAAGACATTTACGTCTTGAAGGAACTTCCTACATGTTTGCTTGGTCAACCAGCCATAGACAGCCTCAAAGTCCTTCCGACAATACAAATGCTCTCGAAGGCATCCCCATTCGAGGAATATGCTACGGTCTTTCAGGGACTGGGAGTTCTACAAGGAGATTACGACATAAAGCTAGCTCCTGATGCTAGGCCCTTTGCCCTTTCATCTCCACGGAGAGTACCATTGCCCCTATACCAAAAAAACCAAAGAGGAACTTCAACGTATGGAGAAGCTAGGAGTCATAACGCCAGTCATGGAACCGACAGCCTGGTGTGCGCCAATGGTAACCGTCCCAAAGAAGTCAGGAGGAATTAGACTTTGCATTGATTTCACTCAGCTCAACCGCTACGTACTGCGTGAATTTCATACTATCCCTTCTGTCGAACATTCACTCGCAATGCTAAAAAATGCAAAGGTCTTCAGTAAACTCGACGCAAACTCGGGTTTTTGGCAGATACCGCTGAGCGAACAAAGCAAACACTTGACGACGTTCATAACTCCGTTTGGGCGATATTCCTTCAACAGATTTCCATTCGGGATATCGTCCGCGCCAGAACACTTTCAAAAACGAGTGCCAACGCTGCTGAAGGACCTCCACGGAGTTTTGTGTCACATGGATGACATACTCATTTGGGGAGCAAATCAAATCGAACATGACCATCACTTGGAAGCTGTAATGACACGCATCCAAGAAGCAGGGATGTCGCTCAACAAAGACAAATGCATATTCAGTGTTTCACAAGTGACCTTTCTAGGTCACATCGTCGACGGCTCAGGCATTCGGCCTGACGAAGAAAAGGTGAACGCCATTCTCAAAATGACTCCCCCTACGGACAAGACGGGCCTCAGGCGGCTACTTGGGATGGCAACGTACCTTACACGCTTTGTACCCAAGGCAGCAGAACTTCTACAGCCACTATCGTGTATGTTAAGCTCCAAGCAGGAATTTGTGTGGGGCGCACCACAACAAGAGGCGTTTCAGAAATGGAAACAAATCCTCTCTACAAGCCCTGTCATCGGCATCTACTACCCAGCCAAAGAGACGGTCGTCACCGCGGACGCATCTTCCTTCAGCCTCGGAGCTGTCCTGCGACAAAAACAAGACGACGGGAAATACCAAGTCATTGCCTACGCCTCCAGAATTCTCACTGATGTCGAGCGTCGTTATGCTCAAATAGAAAAGGAGGGTTTGGCACTGCTTTGGGCGAGTGAGAAATTCCGAGACTACCTGATCGGGAAAAAGTTTGTTCTAGAGACCGACCACAAGCCCCTGGTGAGCCTGTTCTCGACAAAACAGCTTGATGACTTGACGCCGAGGTTACAGCGCATGCGGATGCGTCTCATGCGATATACCTACGAAATAACGTACGTGCCAGGAAAAGACCTTCTAGCGGCAGACGCCCTGTCCCGTACACCTCTCCGGAAAACGGACGGCACAGACCTTACAGAGGAGATCGAGTGTTTCGTCCACTATGTTGAGACTCACCTTCCAGGGACAGCGAGAAGTCTACTTGACATATAGCAAGAACAGGAGAAGGACGAGACGTGTCAGCATATCATCAGGTTCACCAGACACGGGTGGCCTACTCGACGGGATCTCGGGCAAGACCTTAAACCCTTTTGGCTAGCACGGCACCAGCTGGCAGTAGCCGATAGTCTGCTAATGCATGGAACGCAGATTGTGATTCCCAAGACCTGTCAACAGCAGATTCTCCAGCTTTTACACGAGGGCCACTTCGGCTTGGAAAAATGCACCACACGAGCTAAACATGCTGTTTGGTGGCCAAGTATCAACGACGACATCGCACAAACAGTGAAGAACTGTCACGAATGCTTGCAACTAAAGACAAACAGGAAGCTACCCCTCATTACAACGGACTTCCCAGACAGGCCCTGGCAGAAAATAGCTATGGACTTGTTCCATTTCCAGGGATCGTGGTGGCTCATTGTAGTTGACTATTACTCGCGGTACCCAGAGCTAGTCCGGCTACATTCATTGTCCAGCGAAGCCATCGTGAATCACTGCAAATCCATATTTGCACGACATGGAATCCCCGAAGTTGTGATAAGCGACAACGGTCCGCAGTTTTCGCAGAGCAGCAGCTCCCCTTTCGCCCGATTTTCAACGGAGTATGGCTTTCGACATGTTACATCCAGCCCAGGCTATCCGCAAAGCAATGGACTTGCCGAGGCGGCAGTGAAGATCGTTAAAATGTCTATGAAGAAGACAAAAGATCCGTACAAGTCGCTCCTAGCATATCGGGCTTCACCCTTGAAAAATGGCTATAGCCTAGCGGAACTTCTAATGGGACGACGGTTGCGCACGAACGTACCTGTCGCGCAGTTACAGCTTGTACCGTACACCCCTGACTACAAGAAAGTGGCAGCCTTCGAAACTAAAAACAAGAGGGACGAAGAGAGGCACTACAATAGGAGACACGGGGTGCGGGAGCTACCTCCACTTGGAGTCGGCACAGATGTTTGGGTAATAGATCTGCAACGGAAAGGCGTTGTCCAGGGACAGACTCCGCAACCCAGGTCCTATTCAGTCTCCACAGAGCAGGGAGAAGCCAGAAGGAACAGGACGCATCTAGTTCCTCTCCCAGGCCAACCAGAGCCCAGTACATCGACAGCGAGCGCTCCGCAAAGCAGCCACCTCGAAACGGACACAGACCAACAGTGCACCGACACGACCCACTGGCACACAAAAAGAGGGCGTTGCATCATCCCTCCAAAAAACCATCAAGCTTGATCTTTATCTGACTTGACTTTGACTTGACTTGACTTGACTTTATCTGCAAAAGGAGGGGGATGTGTTATAGCCATCGAAGATGACGAAGTGCGCATCGAGCGCGTGGGGATTTGGCGCGTGGTTGCGAGCCAATAAACGATTTTTGCATGTGGTTGTTAACCGGACTGGTCGCTTGTCTCGTTCGCTCCTGCTAGGACTAAAACAACTTGTGTTACCCTCTGGAACACTTGCAATTCTAGATGGACGACGCATGTCCATCCTCAGCCTTGCATTTACGCTAAAGAGCGTGGCGGAGCTTGCAAAGACGCTTTTCCAGCAAGATGCCTGCAGGCCCTATTGGAAATTCCTACTTGACTCCATATGGTATTATGACACCAGGTCCTACATGATGAAGGAACCTACATACAAATAGGATCCTGTTTAATTGTGGGTCCTACATGCAAATGCGATCCTACATATAAACAGGATCCTATTTCGTTGTGGGACCTACATGCAAATGCGATCCTACATATAAACAGGATCCTATTTGATTGTGGGACCTACGTTGGGTCCTACATGCAAATAGGTCCAAGTCTCTCGTGGTGATCCTGTATAATTTGTGCACCCTATTGTGCTGTGTATATTAGGAAATAACAAATCATGCAGCTTCTATTTTTTATTTTTTATTGATATCGTTCATCATCCCTCTGACATGACTGTTGAACAATCACACTCTTGCCTGATGTACAGCGTCTTCAACACCTTTACAGATCATGCTAGATGATAGCTCTAAGATATATTTCTTGTAGGCATCTGAAACAATGAAGTGAGTTAGGAAGTTAGATTTAACAAGGGATAATTAATACATTATGTGTCACATAAAATATGCCAAACTCGTGCACAGGTTAACCAGACTTCCCACATATGCTGTTACTTGAGGTCCAAAGAGAATGGTTTTGTTTGTTAGCAGTAAGATTAATTAACTATGACAACTGGGGCTACAGCAAGGGTGTCAGTAAGGCATTACCTGAACAGGGTGAAAACAATGCACGTTGAGTTATAATATCCGCAATTATTTACATTCTGTACATATTCCTTCCACACTCGGGGAAAATATGCATGACCCAAGCTGAGTTATTATGAATTAATAACCAAAAAAGGAAGATATTTAGAGCACCGGTACCCTGTAGCAGGGCCGCTGAAGCATCACACATGATATCGACCTGATGTTAATTGATGATACAGGTTAACCAACAGGGTAAGAGCAGAAGATTACAAATGGAGGATAAGGCAATAGGTAACAATAGGGTAATAATCGCACTGAGCGGATAAAGTTATAGGAACCCACACGCTAGGAAGAATACCAAGCAAAAGGTGCACGAAACATGGCATTACATGCACACAACTAACCTTCAATTCACGAAATCCAACGGCTTTCGGTCTTCCAAGGTACACACACAGAAACAGGTCCAGATACCACTAGTAAGGCATGAAATACAGTCACAGCACTGCGGGGCACCAAAACCACCAAAACTACGACGAAAGACGCTTCCCGAACGAGAGCTCTCTGGACATGCGTCCGAACGCTTCTAAGATTTCCCTTCGAAATGAGCTGGAGGAATTCCAAGCTCCAACGGCGCCACCTGGCTGTAACGGCTCTCCACCATGCTCTCCTCGCGCTACATCCAGAAAGCAGAAAGTCGCGCGTACGGGTGACCAGTGCCATTGGAAAGAGGACGTTTTTCCCGTCAAAATAAGTCTTCAATCACATTTCTACGCCAACAAACAACCGACATCGAAAAAAATGCCCGCAGCCCCATGTATAACGAGCCGCTTTTGCCATGTTGTCCTCACTCGAGAATGGAGAGAGATAAAAAGATCCGGCAAGTTTGTAGCCGTTCGGTGTTCGGAGTGCACGAATCCGTTAATAGGTGATTCAGATCTCCCACAGCTAGGGTTCAAACCTAAAAACAGGGCCGAAGGTTGCAGAACTAGGAGAGTCAGCCTAAGGAATTTCGGGAATAACGTAACCTGTAGCAAATAGACGGAAGGTGCGAATTGAAAAGTTGTAGAGCAAAGAACGAAGAACACGCATCCAAAATTTCCAGTAAATTGGACGTTAGGTAAGCGAGATTACGGCACTAAAGGACCGGCACTCACGGAAGCGTCTCCGAGCGGCGTCAACCAGACTTGCTGGCGCCAGTGCCATGACCCTCCAACTCCAAAGCCCATATCTGGGGAACGGAGAGTCGCGCGCTTACGGGATTAAAGCGGTTGGAAAGAGCACGTCAAGAGCTTCAAAACTATGTCAAACACGACTGTGTAGGTGCGATGGAAACGGTTTTAGGGAAAAAAACAGCCGGCAGTCCCATGTATTGGGAGGAGTGTAAACACGGAAACCGGTAGCTCGAGAACCAGAAGACTTTGACAGCTGTAGTAAATTTTGCCACGTTCACCGATTTGAGGCGAGTACACTCTAGAAAGATGAAAACTGTCCATCGCGGGCTTCCGTCCGAAAAAGGGCGTCAAAGCTTAGAAAAACAGAGTTACGAACGCGTCTCTGCCCACAACCCCCGAACCGCTAAAGACCGACCCATGGTTCTATTTGACCGATCGTAGAGCGACTCAAGTCCTACTAGGACGGAAATTCTGGTGTCGACATGACCAGCGGGGCGGATGTTACGGAGCTCCGAATGTATCGAAAGCAGACGGAGGCCTGGAATTTTCAAGCATCTCGACTACTCTTAGGATTCCTGCGAGCCGTGAGCGTGTACGTGAAGGCGAAGGATTGGGGAATCCGTCACAACAAACCGCGTCCTGATAGAACCGGTTTAGTCCTAGAAATTAGACCGAGAACCCCATCGACACCGCAATGTCGCTCGATGGGGTTCAACCGCCACCTCGACCTGTTGCGCACTGCTGTCGAAGTTTGTGCTTAAATAGCACTCAAAGGAATGCACGCATCATTGTATGCTTGATGGTTCGTCGACTAGTAATGTACATACTCTATGCATGTTCCATAAATGAATGCAACCAGTCCATTCAGTTGTTTTTAACCTAAAAATATATATTTATTTGCGGTGGTTCTAATAGAATTCGCACTTGATAACCTGCCGTATGTATGCGCGTTGGCAAACATGATTGAATATGACTAGTTCGTTCTAGGCCCCAGTTTTGAAGGATATATATAAATATATGCAATCAAATAATGTTTGTTGCTGTGTTAAAATATCACTTCCATATCTCAAAATAATTCCCCAAGTCCTCCACACATGAAACCAAACAGGTCACGTAAGATCTCCCATAGCTCCTTTTTGATGCCTTGTAGGATCCTACAAGTCTGCTACGTAGCCGGATATAGGCAATGTAGTGTCCTACAACTCTCCTATATTGCCGAATATGGGACAAGTAGGACACCACAACTCTCCTACATAGCCTAATATGAGACATGTAGGATCCTATGACTCACCTATATGTGAATGAATATAGGACATGTAGGATCCCACAACCTTCCCACATGATACAAAATAGGACATAAAGGATCCTACATCAATTTGTATAAGATAAATAGGATCGCATACAACCTATTTGGCTTTTTTTCAACAGGGGGTGGGTTCTCTATGAAAGCAAAACGTGCAGGGTAATGAAGGGACCGCACTCATCAGCTTTGCTGTGCACCTACAGGTATATCTGCACCTACCGGATCAGACAGGATCATTTAGAGCTCCTCTTCAGCTGCATCCGCCAACCATGGGGGTGGAATAGCAATCCTTCGGCAGCGCAATTTCGTTATGCGTACCGAGCCATTCTCTTGCATGCTTAAGTAAGGGGCTCAAGTGTATCAAATGTTCCGCCACACCTCGAGGGTAACGTACTCCTGCGGCACCAGGGCAATCTAGAAACACATGAAGATGAGCAGCTCAGTGAAACAGAGGACATTGTGGCTCAACCGGCACTCCCAGGCACCAGCACAGAAATGCTCAGCGACTTCACCTTTGAAGTAATATGTTACATTGGAGTATATGTGGTGAGGAAGATGTCAGCAAAGATTGCATCTGCAGAGTGCATAGACATTCTTGTGAAACAAGACGTGACAAGCGTGCTGATATACTTGCGTAACAATGGTGGTCTAATCACCCCATCAAAATTTGTTGTCTCCACACTGTAAATTTCAGAACACCTTTTTTGGTGTGTTTGAGGTGTAATTAGGGTGTAACATTGCATATACTCCCCTATTACACCTTCTATGGAAAAAACAGTCACCAGAAGTGGTGTTAATGGGGTGTTAGTGTTTCGAAACACCCTCTTTCCAACGTGTTATCACATTTTGGTGTAAATATGGTGTAAATGAACAACATATATACTAATGAGACTTTGATTTGGGGGATATCCACAGCGGGTGAAACATGTGTTCCAGTTTGACATTTTCGTAAGAAAAGGCAATGAATGGATATGTGGCGAATAACGAATTACCTTCTTGTGCTGTCAGTACCTAATATTTACGACATGACTTCATCATTAACTAATACCATAAGTAAAAAATACTTGTCCTGCCCAATGTTTTTGTGGACATTATGTCAGATGTCAGCCCAACACAGTGTGGTAAGCAAGTGCAGTGCATATTCAGCAAAAAAGAATTACGATAAAGGATTGGCCGAGCAAAACGTTGTGTATTCACAGAACAGAGGAAGAGAGCATTTGCATAACGAATACAAGGGTACATACTGCACTAACAAACACGAAACCATGAAGAAGTGTATGTTCAAGTGAACAAAATTTGTACTAATATCTGATTTATTAATTTTATTTTTATTATATTATATTTTATTTATTTATATGTATTCATCTCTATCATCCGTATCATTTATGTATCTGTATCAGTTTGGCTTACAGTGGTTGCTGGAATTAGATTGCTGGGATTCCAAAGCCCAGCCATGGCATCTTCAGACATTCCTCAGACCCGTTCGCGGACTTCATTTCGCCGTGTCTCATATACGACACATGGTGCACTCCATTTACACCCTTTCCAGAAGGGTGTACAGATTCCACTGGGTGTAGGATTACACCAAAAAGGGAGTCAGTTATGATACCGTTGAAATACACCAATTTGGGTGTAAGGAATACACCTTTTCTGAGGGGTGTAACTTTTCCAAAGGGTGTTGATATACACCAAAAAGGGAGTCAGTTATGATACCGCCGAATTACACCAAAAAGGGTGTTTTGAAATTTAGTGTGCATTCTGGAGTGCTCTGAATGTGTATTTAGGTTGCATGCTTCTAGCCCACAAGAGTTAAGAGTGCAGCGGCTCCTGATGATGAGCTTCCGTGAGTTTGCCAGCAAACATGAGGGACTGCTTCCAGGTCTTGTGCATTATACAGCAGAACCACATCATGTACTTGCACTCATAAGGGCCGTAATGCAGCACTACTTGCGCTTGAGGCTACATGAACTCTCCAAAAGAGTCACAGAAAAGGCACAGAAAGCTTATGTCAGATGTCAACTGACCAAACAAATGCGGTTTCTGGATCAATAGAATGTCCAAGGCGTTCAACATGGCAAGCGACCGGACGCCGCACCGATTTGATTCAAGATGTCCACCGTGAGCTTCGGACGACGGGAGGGGAAGGGTGCGCCGTTCAAAAGCTTATGGTCTCCTCCGATTCCCTCTCGCCCACCTTTTCTTCTAGCCTCTCCCTTATGATTTCTATGTCTTGAGGGGAACACCTTGCACCAGGACGCTGTGTCATGCAACGTTATTTCAATCAAGTATTTCTGAGTGGCTAGGCGCGTGGTTTTACCGTGGGGATATGGTCCACAATCAGATAAATTACTCACATTACTCGGATAAATTATTCCAAGATTGCTGTGCGGCCTATAGCCTTTGCTTTTATTTTCCCCTCATGTCCCCAGTAACTAGTATGCTACGTTGAGCCCATGTTCCTGGAAGCCACATTGGCTAAATAGAAGTGGGGTTGCAGTCCCTCCGCCCTGAACAATTGAAGTATGGCCTAATTTCCACAAATCTCGAAATAGCGACCAGTGCACCCTGCTGTTCACCATTTTTCTCCTTTTAGGTAGGTGTCGGGAGCGCGTTCATGACTTCATGAAGTCATGAACGCGATCCCGACACCTTCCTAAAAGGAGAAAAATCTGGAAACCCTCCTTTGCTGGTGAAAGCGTGCGAAAGTGTAGAGCGCAGAAATCGTCGCACCGCCTTCTTTACGCCCTCCCCCTAATAGAGCCACGAGGCATGTAGAGTACCTATTTAAAAGTAAACCAAGTACTACATGTCAATACAGTCGGGGTAATTTTTTGCTTGACATTATGTGTATATAACTATAGTATATACCGGGTGTTTCAGTTAAATCCCCGAGCTAAATAATTCGCGAACCGGTGTATCAATCGAATAACTTTCTTTTTTACAAGTATCTGTCCAATACCGCCTAAAAGATACGCACCGCGTGTATGAGCGAGAGGCGCTCATTATTTAAATAAAAATTCAAATGAGTTTCGTGAAAAAAGCTAACTTCTAAAGCAGGGCGCCGTCGGCATTAAAATTGGTACTACCCCTTTTGGGACCTTAAGTGGACACCTTTTAGAGAAAAATCTGCCACCGAAGTGGGTCATTTGTTGCAGTAATTAATTGGTTTCGGTTTACGTATTTTTGTCGCGGCTGGTCGCGGCGAGGCGCACAAGGACGTAATTCATTGGTGTAAGCACGTAATTCATTGGTGGATAAGGGGGTGGAAGAGCGTCCTTTTGCGCTTCACCGCGACCAGCCGCGACAAAAATATGTAAACCGAAACCAATTTATTACTGCAACAAACGACCCGCTTCGGTTGCAGATTTTTCTCTAAAAGGTATCTACTGAAGGTCCCAGAAGGGGTAGTACTCATTTTAATGCCGACGGCGCCCTGCTTTAGAAGTTAGCTTTTTTCACCAAACTCATTTGAATTTTTATTTAAATAATGAGCGCCTCCCGCTGATTCACGCGGTGCGCATCTTCTAGGCGGTATTGGACAGATACTTGTAAAAAAGAAAGTTATTCGATTGGTGCACCGGTTCGCGAATTATTTAGCCCGGGGATTTAACTGAGACACCCGGTATAACAAGGTCAAAGAGGTTAATATATCAGACGGCTACGAAGTTGAATAAAAGTAAAATAATAAGACGCGGACGACAGATTACAGGAAAACAAACTAATTTTTTTTAACGGGTAATTTAACACATAGATTATAAAAGAACGGTCGACGTTTTGACAGTGGCACTGTCTTCGTCAGGACAAAAGAGGTACAAGGGTTGCATATTGCTTAAATAGGTTGGGTAAGTGACGTCACAATCGGTGCAAGTATGCCACCTGGCAGTTGTCCGTGAGTCATATTCTGGAACACTCCGCAAGGTCAAGTCCGGATGGTGATGTCATTTGTCTTGGGGAGCCAGCTCAGGGTGAGCTGTACTGAGGCCGTAGCTTAAAAGGAAAAAAAAAGAGGAGAAAAGAAAGAAAAATATACCCCATCTAGGCAACCAGATTCCTTACTGCTGAAAGTACACCGGGATCTTCGTTAATAATCGACTGGAATTTATAAGTGAGGTAAGACTCGCGTTGTTCCCTGCCTCTATCGGAGCTAAAGTTAGATTGAAGAATAAAAAGGGCGACGTCATCTATTGAATGACCCGGCTGTTTGAAATGACGACAAATAGGAAGATTTGGCTTTTTATTAACGTCCGACCGGTGGATGTTGAACCTGATCCGAAAAGATGTTTTGGTTTGACCTACGTATTGTGCTTGACACGCGTTGCACTGAATGGTATAAATGACGTTGGATGAATTACAGTCAAAGTCACCATGAATTTTGACGAAGAAACTAGAATTTCTGCTGTTAAGCACGTTGGCACTTTGCATTAGTTTGCATATTTGACATCTGCGGCCATTGCACGGATGCAGCCTGCTGCCGGACTTGTTGGTCGGTTGACTTTGGAGCTGACTAGATTATCGTGGGGGGTTTTGCGTGCGCCTGTAGGTCACACGTGGGGGTTCCGGGAAGATTTGTCCCATGCGCTCTGACTGACGAAGAATACCATGGTGGCGATTAAGTATACTGTTGATGTTGGAAACATTGTTATTGAATGTTAAAACGAGGTTAACGGAACCACTGTCTGATTTGCCGTTGCGGTTTTGGAACAGAGCTTTGCGATCTGCCCTGCGGGCCTTCCTTATTGCGTCTTCTGGGAATTGGCGACTGATGAATGTTTGTTTAAGTTGGTTCAAATTTCTATCCAGATCACTGTCGCTGGAACAGATGCGTCTATAACGAAGTGCCTGGCTGTAGGGGATAGCAAGTTTTGTGTGCCGCGGGTGGCAACTATCGAAAGCTAGGTACTGCTGGGAGTCCGTAGGTTTGCGGAACAGGTCCGTAGTCAGGACCCCGTCCGTTAACTTTACCTGGACATCCAGGAAGTTAACAGTTAGAACTGAGTAAGAATATGTGAATTTGATAGCCGGATGTGCTTGGTTAAAATCGCTAATGAATATATTTAGGTCGTCCTCCGAATACGGTCAAACCATAAAGATATCATCCAGAAAACGCTTGTAAAACGTCGGCTTTTTCTCGCGTTGGAACAGAAATGCTTCCTCCAGATCACCCATAAAGATGTTTGCGTAATGTGGTGCCATCTTAGCCGTGTCACTGACTTGCAAGTAATGTTTACCATCAAATTCAAAGTTGTTATTTTTCAGAATAAGGTTAAGGAACGTGAATAGAACAGAAGGATCGTATGAGTTGTCCGAATATTTTAAAAACGCCCTTTGAGCTGCAGCAATGCCATCTTCGTGGGGGATGTTGGTATAGAGGGAAGAAACATCTAGCGTGACCAGCAAACTTGAGGGAGGAGGTTGGCACTGACTTAATATTTCCAGGAAGTGATTTGTGTCTTTAATGTAGGATGGAAGTTTGGGGGTTATATCTTTAAGAATATAATCTACAAAGCTGGAAATATTTTCGGTAGCTGTACCGTTACAAGAAACTATTGGGCGCCCTGGGTTCCCAGGTTTATGGGTCTTTGGGAGCATGTAAAATCTGCCTGGCACGGAATCTCTAGGGGTAAGTACTCGTACAGGGTGGAGTCTTTTTGCTGGTTTTCAGATCCTTCAAGCTATACGGATAACATTCGCAGTGATCTGTTCCGTAGGGTCAGCTTCGAGGACTTTGTAAAATGATGTGTAAGATAACTGCCGAATACCCCCGTTAATATAATCAGTTTTGTTCATTACCACAATTGCACCACCTTTATCAGCTTTTTTTATAACCAGATCATCGCGTTTTTGAAGGTCGGAAAGGCTACGGTGTTCAGCTGGCGATAAATTGGACTTTGATTTACGATTGGATGGATGGCTGTGCGCGTTAATAATATCCTTTTGGACTGCGCGAATATACTGCCGAATACCCCCATTAATATAATCAGTTTTGTTCATTACCACAATTGCACCCCTTGATCAGCTTTTTTTATAACCAGATCATCACGTTTTTGAAGGTCGGAAAGGCTACGGTGTTCAGCTGGCGATAAATTGGACTTTGATTTACGATTGGATGGATGGCTGTACGCGTTAATAATATCCTTTTGGACTGCGCGAATATACATATCCAGGGCTTTATCACGGTTGCCGTCTGGTGTAAAACTGGACGGCTGTTTGAAAGAGGACTTGGGCTTGTCATGGAAGTATTCCTTGAGGCGTAAGCGGCGGGCGAAGTTATCTAAATCTATGTGAAGTTGATATTCATTTAATTTATTGTTGCTGGGACAATATGAGAGGCCATGGCTGAGTAGAGCTATTTCGGAATCAGTGAGAATATGGGATGCCAATTTAACGACATCATGAGACTTGGGGCATTCGAGATTACCGGGGTCAGCGGAGGCGGCGTCTTGATTTTGATTAATAATAGTGTGCTGGTCCTGTGATGACGTACTAGTAATTTGGGCAATACTTATCGGGTGACTATCCTGAAATGTTGTTTTAAGCCCAGAAGGGGTAACCTGGCTAAGTCCGTCCCTGGCGCGCTTTTTACGTTTACTGCAGTGCACGGCTTCGTCCCAGCTCTCAGCGAAGCGTGCTAAATCTGAGTTATGGTTGTTATGTATGTTGTTATGTTGTCTGAGTTTTTCTGAGCTATGAATGTATCGGAGCTAATATATAATATTATATATAAGTATATAATAAGTTTCGCGGATAATTTGTACTGCAGCTGGAATTACTTTTGGAAATGCTTTGCATACGATTTGACATGCGCTTTTGCACGCTTCGCATTCGAGGCATTTACGAAGTTTCCGTAGTACTTCTGCAGAATCAATTCCCTATCACATCCGTCGCGGTCGATTCCGAACCTACAGTGCTATTTTAGTCTTCATTCCTCACCGACAATAACGCCAAAAACCCGACGCGAATTCATGGAGGATGTTGAGAGCATTCGGAACTCCTCCCTCCGTAAACGTCACTTGGTCAAGGCCAATCAGTGAGCGCCCTTTGACGCGGACAAGGCCAATCAGGGAGCGTCAGAGAGACCTTGCGTCCGTCAGCATAGCATTAATTGTCTACAACGGTAAATGATGACATATAACCCGCGAGGGCGGGAAATTTTGCGCAAAAACACGAATTAAAGGTTGTATGCGTAAGGTCATGTAGCTCAGTCTTGTTCTAGCCCACAAAGTCTGTCGATTTCTGTTCCCGATGTGAGGTGGAGTTGCGTCCCTGGCTTTGTTTCTCTCCTTCACTAGCGTCTGTGGGAGCGTGCACTCTTCCAGTGATTTTCCCAGCACCCCTCCACACACCCCTAACGCCCCCCAAATTTGTCGAACACCGCCCAGGAATTACTCACGACACACACCACCAGAGGAGTGTCACCTGGCCCTGTCGAGTATTCAAATCAAACCTTGATATTTACGATGCCTACTGGTTTTGAACGCTGTGAGTAAAGCATAAAAAAGTAACAGCGGTTTAACGTGGCTCCACCGTATCATCGTGCGAGAGCACGGTGCACTCGGTGGATCACGTTGCTAAATGTGTGGTAACTGTACTCGTGAACGTGATATACAGGAACGGAGATCGAATGTTGTGCTCTTGCACTAAAATATTGGTTTCATCGCTTCGGCTGCCAGTAGAACCAGCTCGCCTCTGTGCAGCTCTCGCGCGAGATGCGTGCGTCTCATGCATGTTAACGCTCTGATGAAGATATCCATCGAAGGACCACAGATTCCGCGACAGCAGGTGACGCCTGATGGCAGCGCTGACAAGTACCACGAGTTAATATAAAAGCTTTCGAAAAATGGGTTCGGAAACCAAGGAGTCTATGAAGGGGAACTTACCGCTTGACATGTAGAGAACTGCGCTGCGTCGCGAGTGCTTGTTTTCTTTTTTCTTTTCTTTTTTTTGCGTTTCTCGTGACCTGTTCTTGTTTTCTGATGATGATGGTGATTGAAATAATTTTTTCGTTTCTGTTTTTATTGTCACACAACATTTTTACCAGAAATGATGATGCTGGAAACTCTGAACTACCTAGGTGGTATTTTGGGAGCAGCAAGGCCATGATCACCGTAATAAAGCGTTGCTGTTTGAAAATTGAATGACGCATCATTTAGCCAGAAACACAGTTGATGGGCAAGAGTCTTCTAAAGCGCATTTGTACCCCCCATTCCACTCCTTCAAATCCCGATTCCCCCAAAACGGAAATCCTGGGAAAGCCACTGGGTCACATCATACGTGACGTCATGGGATATGGTGACGTGGTTGTGACATCATGTGACACCGTCACATATTATGTCGCCCCCCCCCCCACACACACACACAGGTTTCCAACCCCTACCCCCCTAGAAGAAAATCCTGGGAAAGTCACTGCGTTCTTCTATTCTGTTGATATGCCAAAAGTGAGTTACAAGCAAAAATTTCGCAAGGAGTGGCTCTGGGACCCCCTGCTAAGCGCGTGGCTACGGTGCAGAATGGCGGCAGATGGGACAGAAACGGTGGAGTGCGGGTTCTGTGGCTGCGTGCGAAGTAGTGAGACCTGAAGGAACATGGAGACAGCGCAAAGTACAGAAAGCCACTGGGATACTTCACGTCTGGTCAACAGACAGTTCGCGTCGCCCCGAGAAATGTTGATCCACCGCATGAGGCTGAAGGCAGGACAGTGCATTGTATTGCAGTTCTAACTACCGATCATCTCAGGGAACTTTACAAGAAGTCTTTCCCGAACAGTGCTGTGGCAAAGGAATATAAGATAGTAGTACAATTAGGTTGGGAGGGAAAAGGAATGAGAAACGTCGGCACCCCGCCAGGGCAGCGCTACCGTCGCGCGGACTTCACTCGCGTATTTTTTCTCGCGGCCGGGGGGGTAGCGCGTGTGCGGAGGGTTGTCCGTGCTTACCGGTGGGCGGAGCTTGTCCTGAGGGCTGCTCGCGCGTTTACCCTCGCACATTCTTCAACCTGGGCCGACTTCTTTCGCCATATTTCCATCTGTGCCGACTTCAATCGCAAATTTTTTCATGCTACAACAGGTGTGCAGTAGGCGGTTTACATGCAAAGATATATCTTTGCATGTAAACCGTGCCGACTTCAGGGGGAACTGTGCCGACATTCGTCTGGAAAGTCTTCGAAAACCCAGGGAAAACCTCAGACAGCACAGCCGGTGACAGAATTCGAACCCGTGTCACCTCCCAATCTCGGCGTGGAAAGCGATCATCCTAACGACTATGCCACGGGAGTCGATCCCTTTCTTTCTATGAATATTGTTGAATGGCGTACAAGAGAGTATTAGATGAAAATCGTCCGGTGGTCCACCGCAATTGATATGTTCGTTGAGTTTCAATAAGTGATGATACATCAGACCTTGCACGACAATATCGAACTTCTGTTGATTCGACATCATTGCAAGAACTGGGAGAAGAAAATAAATGTGTAGACGCTCTAGTGGGACATATCACGTGATAAGATTTTGTTATGCATTTTCCATTTCAACCGTTAAGTGTAATCTCAACAAATCCGTAATGAATCGCGCGATATACAGGGTGTTTCAGTTAAATCCTCGGGCTAAATAATTCGCGAACCGGTGCACCAATCGAATAACTTTCTTTTTACAAGTATCTGTCCAATACCGCCTACGAGATGCGCACCGCGTGAATGAGCGGGAGGCGCTCATTATTTAAATAAAAATGCACATGAATTTCGTAAAAAAGCGTAACTTCTAAAGCAGGGCGCTGTCGGTATTAAAATTGGTTTCGGTTTACGTATTTTTGTCGCGGCTGGTCGCGGCGAAGCGCAAAAAGACGCTCTTTCACTCCCTTATCCATCAATGAATTACGTCATTACACCAATGAATTACACCAATGAATTACGTCCTTTTGCGCTTCGCCGGGACTAGCCGTGACAAAAATACGTAAACCGAAACCAATTAATTACTGCAACAAATGACCCGCTTCGGTGGCGGATTTTTCTCTGAAAGGTGTCCACTGAAGGTCCCAAAAGGGGTAGTACCCATTTTAATACCGACAGCGCCCTGCTTTAGAAGTTACGCTTTTTTACGAAACTCATTTGCATTTTTATTTAAATAATGAGCGCCTCCCGCTCATTCACGCGGTGCGCATCTTGTAGGCGGTATTTGACAGATACTTGTAAAAAAGAAAGTTATTCGATTGGTGCACCGGTTCGCGAATTATTTAGCCCGGGGATTTAACTGAAACACCCTGTAGACTCCTTGTATATGATAATTTGAATTGATTTGTTTTTTGATTAATGCAATGCCCATTACAATGATTACAATTACATCCGGTCTAGTGTATTTCAATTCTTCGTTAGCAAACCTCAAAAACTCCACCATCAATCCCAGCGGCCCTTCCGATGTTGACGTACAAATATTTTTATAACTATTGTAGATTCGGCGTACAAGCTATTGCACCGTCAATTCCATAATTTGAACCATATCTCCGAATACGACCGTATCTAAGACGTATTGAAATGTAGTGATAATAGAATCATGTCGCTGCTCTTCTTTTTCGAAGCAGCTTTTTATCATGTCCTCCCATGACCTATGGTAACGAGTACAAAATCCGTCCATCTCCTTGTTTGTTCTGCTTCCTAGTGTGCTTCTACACTTAATTAAATCATATCTGTGTTCATTTTATTGATTAACAATTTATTATGTCATCGGGTGTAGAATGTTTCTAATATCCCGCTGTGGGAATTATGAAAACTGGTTTACAAAAAGATTCGATGTGTAAGGAAAAACGTGTCCTTTCAATGATTCTATATATAAGACCGCTCTAGAGTCCGCCCCTCCCTTTCTTGACTTGCAGGAGCCAGTTTACTGCTTTGAACTATACATTGTTTACGAAAACCATTGTAGAATGCCCCTACTCCCTGCGGGCGTAACCTTGACGAATGTGTAAGGGAGCTTAAAGGGGCATTAAAGTGGTATCTAACATGGCCAAAAACTGCTGTCATCTTGTAAAGCAGTATGTGAAAACCATTCCCACAAAATATTTCTATCCAAAGTTGTTTCACCACGGTGCAATTAATTTAGAAAATCGCTTCCGAGGTGACAGGCCGGAGCGCTGCAGACCAACACCCACCCTACTGTGACGTTGGTGGTAGAGAGAACCTCATTCGTTCGGATAGGGAAAACCGTCTGCTACGAACATTGCGAGTTGTTTCTTGTTGACTTCTATTCTTTATATGATTTATAGCACGTTTTCTAAAAAACAAAGCATATATGCAGCCTGAGAAAATAAGATTACGATCACAAGAGTAATATATCCGTGGCTTCTGTGCAATCTCAGAATTCACAGTAGCAGAACGCAAGCGATGGCGGCGGTATTGTGGCGCCATCTGTTAGCCACTGAACCAACTTCGCGGTGAAAACAGTCTGACAGGCTGCACACTGTCGGTAAGCACGGGGTTTTCGCTGTACAAGCGCAGTTAATTTTGGGCTGCAGCACTCGTTCTGCCCGTGGTGTCTGCGGTCCCAAAAAATCGTGGTTGTGTCGTGGACAGCCTTCAAACCCTCCGTTTCGGACATCACGTAGCCAGAGAACGCATGGCGTCTCCGAAGCGGTAGCAGACGCTCCGGCCTGCGCGATGTTGCTCACCTCGATCATGTGATCCCAGGTCCGACGAGGAGCGTCCTTTCCACTTCCTTTCACGCGCGTGGTGGCGCTCATCATGTGCCTGTCGTGAAGGCAGCCTCCTATATACAGACTGTGCCCGTCAGATCCCCGGGAGAACAATGAGGCGCCGCCGTCGGAGATGTTTCGGCTTTCCGCCGCTCCTCTTGCGGGCGGAGAACACAGAGAGGGGTATCATGTGCTAATGGTTCCGCTGGCTGTTCGCGCTTGATTTTTTTTATATGGACGCACTTTGTAAATCGTGGATCTGGGCAACGGAATCATGTAGCGATGGCCACGATAAGAGCCCTTTCATGAAATCATTGATGACTCGTCGGCGTATCTCGGTGACGCTGCACAGACATGACAGAATGTAACACCGGCACCGTTCCGAGTATAGGCTGTGTGAGCTAGAGTGACTCTAGTGTGAGCTGAGTGTGCCTAATCTAAACGTGCTTCCGTTGAGGTAATCATCGACTACGGTACTTTATTGCAATGAAGATCAAGACATAGACAACAATTGACAGAGACAACAGAAAGGCACATTTTACAATTTCACATACTTTTGCGACAGAGGCTTGGTAGCAAATATTTTACGTACATCGTTTTTGGCTGTCGCTGCAGACGCATAGTTAACAAGCAATGGCTTAATGAATCTGGTGCATATTAGTTCAGCTAAGGTCTGGCGGTGTTGGTCATGATCACAGCTGCAGCTAAGCAAACTTGATTCTGAAACAGCCGGAACTGCCACTTTCAACAGTGCTTTCAGTGGCTTACCAAGCTTTGGATTTGTCTTCAGAATGGTCTGCACCAGCAGTCTCAATGTTTCCAAAATGTACAGAAGCTTGTCCGAGGGATAAATCAGCCCACCCCTATCTTGGAGTTGCGTGAACCGTTGCAGTGGCTGGTTCGTGAGTTGCTTTGTTGTCAGAACGCAGCATGCCTCACAGCTGATGTGCTCATGTACAACTCGAGCTACCCACCAACATACACATCTGCCGAGAGTTGTAATATGGGAAGTTGAGGTGGAACTTCTTCTGCCTTCATGCGGTTCAGCTCCAGAACTGCTGTTCCTGGTATCTCACCTGATTCCCTGGACACCCCAGTCGCTGCAGTTGGTAGCATGTCACTGTGTCCAGAATCTTGGCTGCGCAGCACATTGCACTGTTCTGAAGCTGCAGCAATCCCAGTTTTCAATAGTTTTTTTCCAAACTGGAGAGCACAGAGCGCACGTCAAGTTGATCGTTGCAGCCCATGGATCGCCTCAGTGTTCCAAACAAGGACTCAATCGGGTCACTGCTGAACTTGCGTGTCAAAACAAAACAGAACTTTTCTGTTTGTAGCAGGTACCGGATGCAAGCAGTAGTCGAGTATGTTGTCAGGATGTCAGGTCGTATGTTTCTGCAGTCAGAAATCCCCTTTGCGTATTGGCACGTTTCTTCAGTTCTTCCATGTATACAGGGAAGGTAACCTCAAGCCATTCTAGCCGAGGATCGTTCACATCATCGTAGTGCTTTGTGTCAGGATGCTTCTGCTGGATGTGTTGCACCTGGTTGCTTGTGTCGTGGAGTAAAAACCAACGGTAGATATTTTTCATGAACTGCACTGTTGGGCCTGCTCTGGTGAAGGATGCATGACAACTGAATCCAGCTTGTTCCTTCAGAAACTCCAACGCAGAGGTGACATCTGGCGCCAGAACTTCCACCGCTCGCTTGACGTCCATCTTTTCGATGTTGTTCGGATACACGTGTTTTCTTATAAGATTCCTCACAGGCTTGACTAACGACTCAGTTTGCATTTCGTAGAGTTTTTTCAAATGCGACGAAGTAACCTCCCCGTCCTTGCCAATGTCCCTAGTAAGGAACTGGGAACGAACGTTTTTCACTATATGGCAGTAATCAAAACTTAAAAAGAGAAGTCTGTCTTTGTCGCATGGGTGCTCAATTCTGTAAGTCAGAATTCCACCACAGAGGTCTTTCATCGCATTCACATTCACTTTATGATTGTCAGTTACAAGGCGCACTATCCTGAAGCCAGCTTCTTCCACCTTCTTCATTACATAAGAGATCAGCTTTGACAGCTCGTGACCACTCAGTCCTTTTGTGAAGAAGTAGGATGCTGGAATCCTATAGGATGTGGAGAGGCCATTTATTACAAAGCACAGCAATGAATTTGCTAGCACAAGTTCACTTCCAGGTTGCGTGGCCACCCCCATGTCGACTTGACCAACGAAGCGGTCTTGCTCTTTGTTGTACTGGAGCTTTTCTTTCATGCGCATTTCGTCGACGATGAGGGAGCAGACCTTGGACTGGGGAGCGGGCAGCTTCTCGTTTTCTCCTTTGGGGTGTGCTTGTATTAGATCCGTGAACCCTGTATCTCCAGAGATTGTTCCAAGGAAATTTTGAAGTGTGTTTCTACTTGGAAGCTTCAACAGTATTTCCTTCCTGATGTGCTCATAGGACTTGCTGGACAGGTGCCTAAGTATTATGCAGTGCCGAACTACATCTTCTGACCAGGTCGGTCTCTTGCGTTTGAATTTTTTTTTCTGATTCACTATTTGGTCCCAGAGGAACACAGCGGGAAGGTGCTTTTTGCCTGCTTGTTCCCTGATGTAGGCGAAATCATCGAAGTGGTTGTCGTCCTTCAGCTGCTGGAGTTCGTCTTTATAATGGTCAACTGTCTTACGAAGCCGTTCTATCTGCCTTTTTAGGTCCCTCTCTTTTCTCCTCCATTTCGTCCTCTCCATTGCCAGCAAACTTGATTTTAGATCAGCTTGTGTCTCTTGATCCGAAGAGGCTATGTGACCAAACTGTGTAGCGTCAGTGGTGCTTACGAATTCCTGCTCACCCTCTGCAGAAGAAAGGTCTCCAATGCACGGTGTTGTTGCTTCTTCTACTGCATTTTGTGATATTAGGCTATGAGCAACAGTATCTTCAAACATCCTTTTACGTTTCCTTGGGGGCTCGTTCTCACTGCGACATCCTCGCACGGATCTCTTCAAGATGCTGTCAGAGTTCCTTTCCTTTAGAACTCGTGGCTGCATGTACGATGGATATTCTGGAAAAACCGAAGGCACAACTCCCTTCTTGAGGCGCCGTCGTTTTCCTTCTGCGAAATGTGTTTCCCTGAAGTGCTTGCTGCAGACCCTTGAGTAGTTGGATGTGTCGCTAGGCACCCATTGATCCTTTTTTATGGCTTTCAGCCACTGCTCGCGCAGTGCCGCGTCTGCAGGTATCTCGTGAAACAAAATGCCGGGTAGTCGTTGTTTTCCGTCGGTCCGGCAGTACGGCACAAGGCAGTATGCCATGGGGCTGTGATAAACACTGTAATGTCAGTGGTATTCGAATTAGTATATCGTTTGAACATGCCATTAGTGCGATGTATGCAAAGAAGGCAAGCTAATCATCACGCGTGACTCCATGCGCTTCGTGTATCGTATGTAAACACGAACGAACAGAACAAGTGCACACCGACATGAATTCGTACTGATCCAAAACTATATCAACAAGAGATGCTTACCGTCGAAACGCGGCGATAAATTCTCGAAAATTGCACAGGAAAATGCAAGGAATAAAGTAGCCGATACGGCACAAAGCGGGGGCGGCGTGGGTATCCCCTACGTAGTTGGCGCCCTCTTGCGATGAGCCAGCGAGCTAGAGAGGAGCAGCCGCGATGGTCTCTCAAGCGCTTTGTGACGGGCACAGTCTGTATATAGGAGGCTATGTGAAGGCGAAGGAGGGTGTTTCGCGCACGGGAGGTTCGGGGAGCTATTGCAGGCGTCCTAATTTCGCTACGGTTGCACTAATTGTTGGAAAACTGTTTTCGGCCGCCTAACATTCCATACTGACTAAAAACAGAAACAAAGTTGTGGACCTCTAGACTGCTCCTTTAATGGTTAGCGGCTTCCCTCTCTCACTTTATTTTTTAACTCACTAGTGGGTCCTGAATGAAAAAGACGTGTTTCTGATGTGTATGCGCTGCTTGTTTAGAAAATGTTTGCCTGAATTAATTACTGCTTTGACTTTGTTTCAGATAATCACTCGATTGATATAGTAAATACAAATAATCTACTAGTTGGGAACGTATTTTTGAGCTGAGTGTATTGATTTCCGTTGTAGAAAACTTCTACATTAATTTGCATTTCAGATGTGTTGATTGTTTGTGGTTTCTGCGTGTAGAAATTACTGTTGCAAAGTTATCACTAAAAACAATGATGTAATTAAATTTGATTCTCGTTTTCGAATGAGTATTGTTTCTATCATTGAATAAACTTGACTTTCTCTCTTTGCTCCAGATGTTCACTCAATTGATACTTTGCTGCCGTGGCATCGTGGTTAGGATGACCGCTTTCTATGCCGGGACTGGGAGGTGACACGGGTTCGAATCCTGTCATCGGCTGTGCTGTCTGAGGTTTTCCCTGGGTTTTCCGAAGACTTTCCAGACGAATGTCGGCACAGTTCACCCTGAAGTCGGCCCAGGACGCATACTAACCCCTGTGTACCCCACTTCTTCATGATGTCCTCTCTCCATCTGTCCACGTCTGTATGCCGCTCATAGCCACAGTTGCTTCGCGGCACTAACATGGGATTTAAAAAAAAATAAAAAAAGTCAATGGATACTTTGTGAGTTGGGAATTATGTATGCATATTAGTTGCGTCTGTTGATTTCTTGATTAACAATAGTCTGAAATACAATTCACAATGTCTCTCCTTTTGATTGAGTATTGTTTCCACCGATGGTAGCATAATGTTTCTCACTTGTTTACATAAGGTTTGTGTAAAACCAGTTTGCAATGATATTGATGTCTGTTCGTAGATTTTTTGCTTGCTAATGATTGCTTTTATATAATTTTTATTGTGTTCTTGAGAATCGAATAATACTAACATCTATTTGCAATAGTTGATCAATAAAAAGGTTCGCCTCTGTGCACCAGTTATAAGAATATTCCCCTTTGGATGAAAGAATTTGAAAGAGAGAGTCCCCACCCCACAGATTCACAAAGGACCTGAGGTTTCTTCGCTTTGGGGTGAATAGAGGGAAAGAGAGAGAGAGTGACCCCACCAGGCTCAAGGAGCAAAGGTAGCTGGCTTGGTTGGATACCTCTGTCAAGGTAATGTTTATAGTGCCTGAGTGGAATGAAATTTGTATATTGTTCGACTAGATTAGGTCGCAAGGATGATTTGATGATAGTTCAAAAGATTTTTTAAATTATTATTTATTAAACAATTTATTAAAGTTGTAATGTTTCTTGTTTGATAGTTTGTTTCGATATTATTTTCCTGCATGTGTCTGTTGTTTACACGTTGGCAGATGCGCCGTTTAGTGTGTTTCTCTGCCATTCAGTGTTAAGTGCGTACATGTTTCTCGTTTTGATAGATTGTTTTTTTTTGTTCAAATATTTATCCTTTGTGTACCTCTTTATTACGTGTTGGGTGGTGCGTTGTTTTGGCTCTCTATTAGCTGTTGATCGTGTTTCTCATTATTTCCTTGCATGTGTGCTATTCACGTCATAATAAATTGAATAATTGTGTCGTGTTGAAATATTCAACTTAGCTTCCCATATTTTTTATTATGCGTATTGCGTTCCTTCTGCTTTCTTTTGGATGAATTTTTCTCTCAACTTAGCTTCCCATATTCTTTATTATGTGTATTGTGTTTCTTCCGTTTCATGTTTTTGGCTGGGTATTTCTCCTTCACGCAGAGTCGCAACATAATTCCCGCCACTATTTGGCTTTACTATACTTGCATGTAAACCGTCCACCGCACGGCTGTTGTAACGGAAAAAAATTACGAATCAAGTCGACCCAGGGAGAAAATCGCGACTGAAGTCGGCCCAGGTGTGACGGTACCATCGCTTGGTGGGGTTGTCGGTGTGCGTGTTCCTACTTGTATGTAAACCGTCCACCGCGCAACTATTGTAGCGGAAAAATTACGAATGAAGTCGGCCAAGAGTGAAAAAAATGTGAATGAATTCGGCCCAGGTGTTGTCATTGTGTATGCCCCTACTTGCGTGTAAACCGCCTACCGCACCGCTGTTGTAGCGAAAAAAATATGAAAGAATTCAGCCCAGGAGGAAAAATTGCCAATGAAGTCGGCCCAGGTGTGACGGTATCATCGCCTGGCTGGGATGACAGTGTGCATGTCCCTACTTACATGTAAACCACTCTCGCACCACCTGAAAAAAATTGCGTGCGAAGTCGGCCCAGAGGGAAAAATCGCCAAAGAAGTCGCCCCGGGTGTTGTCAGTGTGCATGCCCCTACTTGCATGTAAAGTGCTCACGCACCACCTGAAAAAATAAAAAAATACGAACGAAGTCGGCCCAGGCTGAAAAATCGCAAAAGAAGTCCGCCTGCTGAAGAAGTTCGGCCCGCTGGTAAGCACCCTCACCTGCGCGTCACCAACCGCGCCCTTGAAAAACGAAATCGCTAGAGAAGTCGGCCCAGGTTGAAAAATGCGCGACGATAAACGAATGCACAACCCAACTTAACTATTGTTCTTGAAGTTACGTACATCCTATCAGAACTTTGTAATTAAAACTTCACTACGGTACTCACGTATAATAATGTTAGACTTTTCATAATAAAAGTTGTAATTTTGATTGTAACCATATTGATTAAAAATCTCTTCTTTGATTAAATGTGCTATCCTATTTTAGTTCTGCTTAATTGAAAACTTGCGTGATTACCATTAATAAAAATATTGTGTATGATGTGTGATACCCCTTCAATGCTATTGCATCATACCTGTAATAAGTATAACCTTTGTTACGTGTATCGTATTGTGTTTCTTCTGCATCAGGTTTCTGGCTGGGTTTTTCTCCTTCACACAGAGTCATAACATAATTCCCGACACTAATGACTTTAATAAATATATTTTCACTTGTACTTTTGTGAATGACTATCCTTTGCATGTCTATATTTGCATGTAAACCGCCTACTGTACACCTGTTGTAGCATGAAAAAAATTGCGATTGAAGTCGGCACTGATGGAAATATGGCGAAAGAAGTCGGCCCAGGCTGAAAAAATGTGCGATGGTAAACGCGCGAGCAGCCCTCAGGACAAGCTCCGCCCACCGGTAAGCGCACGGACAATCCTCCCCAAAAATATGCGAGTGAAGTCGGCGCGACGGTGGTGCTGCCCTGGCGGGGGTGCCGGCGTTTCTCATTCCTTTTCCCTCCCAACCTAATTGTTCTACTTAAGATGCATCCGGTCCAAATGTTTAACTATTTTGAAGAACTGCTTTTTTCTGCACTTCAAGAAGGATCTTCATCGCACCTTCAGCCAGCTGAACTTGATAAAGAACAAGTTGCGCCAAAAAATGAAGCCGGAAATGGTCGAAGCCATCTGGCAGTTCGCTCAGCCTTGAGACGACACGGGAAGAGCTCCTTCGAGTATGACCTCCCTCCAGAATTCGTCGGAAACATGAATGAGAAAGCGAAGCAAGCTCCTAACACCATAAATACAAGTGCGATCAACATCAATGTCAACACCTACAGGCGCTTTTCTGCGTTTAGCTGATTTTAGCTGCGACTTGACAAAATTTATCGGATTATGGCGGAATTGGTTGGCTACTTTGGCGGATGTTTCGTCTAGAATTTTGGAAATACTGCTCTTCCAAACGCCGCCTGAGCCTGGAGTTGACGAATATGACGGCGTCTCGATGTCTTGGAGGAATGCGGTAATTTCCAACGTGAACAGCTCCAGCACAGCTTGAAGTTTGTGAAGCTTAAAGTGAGTAACCTTCGTAGGTAACGGATACAGCACATACGGCCATAGTCTATACAGGTAAACGCCCTTTGTGTCTTTGTTTTTTAGCGTTCGTTTGAGGCACTATTGTTCTTCTAGTCGTTTCAGCCCACAGAGTTAATGAAAATGAAAACGATCCTGGCGATGCGGCGTATTGGCGTGCGTAGTGGCGTATCTAGGGTGTGGCAGGTGTGGACAGGTGCCATGGGCGCCAGGTGAACAGGGGCGCCATTATGTTGTCGGGTGTGAATGTGCCAGGTCGGGCACTCAACCTGGCACATTCATAAATGATCTAAAGCACCCGCCATTAGAGAGGTTGTAGTGTGAAACGTAGTGCGGACCACACGAAAACGCATCCCCAAGGACATCATGTTAACCACGAGGTAGCTAATCTGGGCGCGTGACGTATTTGACGAGAACGGGGCACCGTGAGCAAACCGAACCAGCTCAGTGAGCGACTGTCACGGCGGAGACCAAAGCAGCCTAAACAAAAGGGAGATCCCACTCGAGACGTGACAGCAGCATTTGAGGATGTTTAGGTAGCAAGCCGATCGCAGCAGTGGGATTTTGAGAGAGATATCTGAGCAAGAAAATCGACCCGACGAAAAGAGGAGTTCGTATCGAGCGGACCAACAAGAGGGTCGACCTGAACCCATGTGTCGGGCTGGGGCAGGTGTAAAGGTGTAGGGGCGATTTCGGCAAATTTTACACTTCGGATGTTGACGGCAACGAACTGTACGAAGAAATTTTGGACTGCAGAATGTTGCTCGCGAGGCGCACAGAAAACAAAATATCGAGACCCGAAGAGCTTCTTGAATTTATTGTTCACTATGGAGATGAGAATGTCTTCCCGAACCTTCGGGTTGCGGTCCAGATAATGCTTACGATCGCGGTTTCAATTGCCAGCTGTGAGCGGTCATTTAGCAAGCTTATACTTTACAAGCAAGCTTAGCAAGCTGATACTTTCGTATTTAAGAGCATCAGTGGGCCAGGACAGGCTTTCCGACCTTGCTGTCCTAAGTGTTGAAGGAGAAGAAACAGAAAAAAATTGGTTTCAGTGACATTATCGACAAATTTGCAGCAGCAAAAGCCAGAAAGGCTATCATGTGACATTAGTGGGCCATTTGCATGTGTAGTAGTTATGTGGACTTTATTAAAGTATTTACAAAACATGACCAACTGTGTCCTCGATATGTGCCTGAACAGGGGCGCAGACTCATTGGTTGCCATGGGCGCAGGTAGCTCTAGCTACGCCACTGGGCGTGCGTGTGCTACTTTTAATTTGTAGTCGACGCACTGTGGTTTTCATCTTACATGTTCATTCAGTACCAAACGGCTGTCCCTCTACGCGATCCCGGGAACGTGTCGTAAGTTCTCACTTTCAGTAAGCTTGGAATTATTTACCGTCTAATACGTTACAGATACGAATCCTAGGTAACCTGTATTTGCGCCCTTTATATGAGCGTGCTTCGACGGTAGGACTTCAACTTGGCCGGTGAGGTCCATAGATTGGAAAAGACACGAAGGAACAATGAAATCGGTAGCCGTTCATGAGGCGACAAGGGACCTGAGGCTGAGAAAATGTTTGGAAAGCGTTACTCATGCTTGCTTCAGCAAGTCAGCACCTATGCCGTATGTGCTTTGGGTAATAAAATGGTTACATTTCCTGTGAACCTTATTTGTGTGCAGTGCTTGGGATGTCTAAACCAACATTCAAAGTATTAAGGGGGAACACTAAAATAAATGTAAAATTACATTGAACGTGTAATTTTTATTGTCATGGCAGCGTTGGAGAAACCTTGCCAAGCGCTGTTTATTAAATGCTCTCATGTCGTACAGCCTGGTACGTTGTATTCACATATAAACTGCGTTTCATATATGTTAAATATGCGTTGATCGGCACTCGTTAACTTAACGTGTTTGTTGTGTTTGTTTCCGAGCGGTCATTTGCCATCGTGAATTCACGTTCGCTTTCATTGTCGATTCAACATTCATTTTAGTAGATTGGTAGAAATCCAGCGAACCGATAGAGATGTAGGAAGAGAATTGCCTCAGGACGGAACGTCGTTCACACGACCCCTGCACACTCTAACAAAGCAGCCATTCACTCCGGCCGTAGAAGCCCGTACGGGCCCTTTCTTCCCTCCGGGCTGTTGACCCGCAATTCGCATGAACCTTTAAACACGTCACACCTAACCCCTTAAATACCATGCCAACGATGAGGACGGTGCCAAGAAGAAGAACAGTCTCTGTTCGAAATATCTGCGGCTTCTGTCCTGAGGCAACTCCCTTCCAACATTCATTTAGTTGGTATCCAACCTCTTTTCTACGACGAATTTACAGTGTGTTGACTGGGACGTAATGCGTACATAGAAATCTATTGATTACATCTTTCTGCTCAGTGTATGCTTTTAGAAGAATAAACATAATTTACTCGAACAACAGGTGCATTTGTACGGATTACTTTCGCTCATGCTTTCAGTAGTCCCAGCTGCAAAGTGGCCTGATCCAGGACCACTTACCAGAGGGGACCACTGGATCAATGCCACTGGTTACACTTCAAACGAGACAATTGTAGGGCGCCGAAGAGAACGAAGAATAAAGCGACAGGGGGCACGCGCAGAGTGTGCGGACCCTGGCTACGAACGGACAAGAAGGGTCTGATCTCTTTACATTGGCGCAGCCGAAAGTTCGAACTAAGATGTGGGTAGAGTTCCTACTCGAAAGGTCACCGGACGGTCCTGTGGTCAAAAGTTGCGACGATGGCGAAGAAGCCTTCACCCTGGATGCCCAAGCAGACCAGTCTGCCCTCCTTCGCTACATTGCCGAGAAACTCGGTACAGATGTGGCCTCTGCGACCACAAAATGATCCGTGAAGGTGAATATGAAACTGGTGGATTTCGATCGCCTTGTTCGTCCCCGACGGCAAACTGAACAAACCCCCACTGAACAGACAGACACGAACACGAATATGACAAAGATTCTTGGCATCGTCGAGCAGCAGCAAAGTCAAATCATGCAACAGCACAAGATGTTGCTCGACCTTGTACGCGACATGACGGTCCAAGGAAACCGTCATCACAGTTTGGTCACACCAGATAAGTTTTGTGGTTCCACGAGCCCTGACTCATGGATGGCCACCTATGAGTGTGCGTGTGAACGAAACGCTTAGACCAAAGACGACGATAAGGTTGACAACTTGCGCGCTCTCCTGGGAGGCTGCGCCAGAAAATGGTTTGATCTTCGACTTCGCGAACACCGAGAGGCATCGTGGCAATCATGGAAGGAAAGTTTCCTGCTGTCCTTCAGTGAAGACCATGTAAGCAGATGGGACGATGCCATAACGCACAAATATGTTCGTGGACCTCTTGTGGACTACCATTTTGAAAAGTTAAGGCTGTTACAACTGGCTGAACCACAGCTACCTGACACGTCCGTTGTCGCATTGATCTTACACGGTCTCCCCGTCCACGCACAACAGATGGTAAAACTCAGAGGAGTGAAACGACCCGAGGCACTTCTTCAGTGCTTGCGAGACATTGGAGAAATACGTGAAGTCTTTAGAGAACGGGACGGACACGATACGCGTCAGCAGATTCAGCCAGTACAACTGCCTCTGCCACTACGTCAGCCCACCGGAAGCTACATGAGTCGTTCTGGCGCGACAGCGCACCGCTCTCGACAGCAACAAGGAGGTCCGAGACAATGGACGTCGACCCCCAGGACCTCAGCACGAGCTGAAGATACCGTTGACGATTACTCGGAACAAAAAAACGAATAAAGGAGGGTGACAGTTTCCACCCGACGACAGAATACGAGACTGTCTATCTGACAAACACGAGGCTGATTTATATCGACGTAACATTAAATGGCACCCCGGCCCGGGCCCTTGTGGACAGTGGGTCCTCTATAACGTTCGTGAATAGTCGACTCCTCCATCCCAACTCTGTACTCCCTGGAAGAACCGTCAAAGTTAAAGGCTTCGATGGCACATCTAAAACTTTCAATAGTGGGACTCCAGTCGTCATAACAGTTTCCAACAAGTCTGTAACTACTGACGCCTTAATCATCGATGGTGTAGATTACGACGTCTTGTTGTCACGTCCAGACATGAAGCGCCTAAAGTTAAACATTTATTGGGATGACACCGTCGCTGTTGATGACGACCCTGTTGGCAGTCCAGGAGGAGACCAGCAGGCCCAGCCCCCTACTACTACTACTATAGACATTGCTACGGTCAGTGACATACAAGCACTGTATCCCGAGCTCGTCTCCTCCACAGGCTACCCTTCCGCGACATCAGCGATTCAAGTCCCCTTTGACATCAGGGACACTACCATAATCAGACGTAAACCGTACGGTATGTCGAAGGACAAGAAATACTGGCTAAAAATGGAACTACAGGCCATGCTCGATGCTGATATTATTCGCCCATCAACGTCACCCTATGCTTCACCCATAACAATAGCCCCTAAGGCTGATGGCTCCTTCCGTCTGTGTACCGACTAGAGACTCATCAACCGGCAGACGGATATATTCCCCTTTCCGATGCCTGGTGTGGATGACAATATCAACGACACTGGAGGAAGCAACACATTCTCGTGTATAGACCTTTGTAAGGGGTTTTGGCAAGTACCCTTAACGGAGGACACCAAAAAGTACACTGCCTTTGTGACACCATTCGACTTGTAGAGTACAATCGGCTCCCGTTTGGGTGGAAGAACTATTCTGCATGGTTCGAAAAGATGATGACAACAGTACTCCAGCCGTTTATTGGAAAGTTTGTCCATGTTTACATTGATGATATCCTTATTTACTCGAGGTCAACTAAAGAACACTGTGAGCACCTTCACCGTGTACTGCAAGCACTACGAAATGCTAATCTCATGATCAACCTCAAGAAGAGCGTCTGCTTCCAGAAGAGCGTCACTTTCCTCGGAAGACTGATTGACGGAAATACAAAAACAACGAAGGAAGACTCTGTCCGGAAGATTAAGAACACGAAACAGCCGCGTGACGTACATTCGCTGCGCGTCTTTCTGGGGCTCGCGGGACGTTTTCGCGCATTCATTCAAAGTTACGCTTCCAGGACAAGGTGCTTAACTGCCCTCCTACAGAAAAATGTGCCATTCATATGGAGTCTGGAGTGTGAGCGTGCCTACCAGGACATCCTAGATGCTATATCTTCGAACCCAGTCCTAGACCTACCGGATTTTAGTCTCCCTTTTGAACTCTGTACCGACGCCTCTCATTTTGGGACGGGCTCAGTGCTATACCAACGTGACGAGTCGCGGCCAAAATCTCAACAGCTACGAGTCATCGGATATCAGTCGTACACGTTCACTCAGACCGAGCTCAATTACGGAACAACTGAAAAGGAACTACTGGCCGTTATTCAGGCAACCAGATACTTCCGAACATTCCTAGATGCACGAACATTTAAACTGTTCACAGACCACCAGGCCATCTGAAACATTCTCGGCTCAGCCTCTCTCAGTGCACAGCGCCCTCGTGGACGCTGACGCATTGTCTAGGTTGGGGCTGGAACAAATTTCTGCGACCTCCTTCGACGACCCAAAACTATGGGAAGGTATACGAAACCTTAAACTTCAAGGCACCCGCTATCGTGTTCAGCCTACGCTTCAACAGGAAATACTCCATTTGTATCATGCCAGTCCAGAATCAGGAGGCCATGATGGCATATGCCGGACGTATCGCAAGCTCCGCCAGCGCTTCACATGGACTACACCCGTCCAGGGAGTGAGGACACAAGAAGTGTAATCGCAATGCTGGGAAGGGAAGTCTTCCGGAACACGAAAACCATTGTTTGCGACAATGGACCTGGATTTGCAAGCAAGGCCTTAGCCACGTGGGCTCAGGAAAAGGGCCTACAGATAAGGTTGACAGCGCCCTATCATCCCGCCGCAAACGGTATGGCGGAGCGCGCCATCCGGGATATCAAACAGTTCATCAACCTCTATCGCAATTTTCCTGGAGGATGGAAACCCTGCCTAGAAGCAGCAACACATCATCACAACCGCTCCCATAACAAAGCAATTGGTTGCTCGCCCCACTTTGCACTACACGGAGCACCACCCATCCTTCATGCGGACCACCAACTTGGCATCCAGGAAAACCTCTGCCTGCAGGAACGTCGCAAGACACCCGCCCAAATTAACCGCTACCGACTAACTTTGAAGAGGAATTTCGATCGTCGCCACAGCAGTCGTATTCCTGATATCGTCGTCGGCGATCTTGTACTTGTGCGAAAAGGATTACAAGGCACCAAAGAACTGCCACAAGGTCCCTTCTGAGTAACACAAACTGCCTCTTTGCAAGGCATATTGAGGACAGTCGGGTATACGGCAGACGATAACAAGTTCCACATAGCATCTATCAACAATATTTTTAAATATCGTCCCAGGAGGGACGCGTTCAGCAACCCGGGGTCTATGTAGGGCGCCGAAGAGAACGAGGAATAAAGCGACAGGGGGCACGAGCAGAGTGTGCGGACCCTGGCTACGAACGGACAAGAAGGGTCTGATCTCTTTACATCAATCATGAACTTGGCTCCACTTTCACTAAATGGTCCCACATTCAAAGTAGGGCCTGTCCAGTAAACCAATTGGAATGGTCACACTCCATATTTATGAAACGCGAGAAACGCATCTTGAAACGCATCTGATTGACATTTTGTGACACTTTCTGGTTCCTCGTTTGTGACAAGCGTTCCACAAGTTCGGGATATTTGTCTCCCGCCCCAAACTACTGGGTTTTCTCCCTTTTTTGATTTATTTCAACTACCTGCGGCTAAGTGGTCTGGGGTGGCCAGTCTGGCTGTGTCGTGACTTAAATCCCCTTTTTTTTTCTTTTTCTGTCACATCACATCGCATCACCAGACTTTTCCCTGTGTTGTAATATTGAATAGATACATATCCACAAGAAAAACATACATATGTATACGCCATATTACTGCCACTTTTGAAAACATCACTGTGCATTGTTCCACTTTTATTGATAGCTAGAGTGCTACCAGAACTTGTAACGAATCTATGTACTTTCGCCGTTCACGACAGTCTTTTTACGGGTCCTCGTTATGCGTGCCAGGAATTTGCAACTTGTCCTGGTGAGGGGGCTAACAGATGGATATTCTATCCCGCTTCTTATTGCGGTGGCGCATGTCACGCATTACGTGGCACAACCAAGGCTAACCACCAGTCATAACTCCAACTAAGCTACAAGCAAAGTATAACTACTGGCTCACCTCAGTAGCCAGCTATTGTAACGAGATACTGGTTCAGGAATAACAATCTCACGTCACTTATTTACCACTTTTGTTGATAAGAGCAGTACGACTTCTGTGTGATTAGGTTACTCGGCGGCTGTGCTACATTCCACGCATCACTTGCGCGGGGGGGATTTGAATGGCCGAAAGAAAAGAGAAAGGAAAGGTCGAAGAGGCTTGCTATTGCCCCAAACGAAAGGAAGACAAACTTTGTCTTTTCATTACTTGGGAAGTTATAACGAGGAGCCTCCGCCAGCACTCAGCTTGTACAACTTGTAGCTACAGCTACAAGCTTAACTTGTAGCTAGTTATATTTCGAGATAAAGAAACGGTGGTTGCAAATGAAATACTATTTTCACGAAGTAGCCGTAACTGCAACATAGTTACATTTCCAAGTAACTCACTATAATTAATATCTTGTATAAAGGGTGTCCCAGAAAACGTGTCATTGAATTTTACTTAAAAAACTATGCCACATAGAATGATGAGGTTAACGGCATTTGTTCTCGCTAGGCTTTTGACACCTCCTGATGTGCATATCATGTAACGTAAGTTTAATTATGTAATTTTTTGGGAACTGAACTCAGAGGTTACTTTTTTGCTCCACCAATGTGAAGAACGTGCCGAATTTACTCAAATTAATGATAATTGACGAGAATATTGAGGAGCTATCGTATCGAAAAAAATTGCCGAAAATCATACTCTACGGAGCTCGCAGAGGATAGCGCGCGACACATTTTTCAGCGAAATCATTGTCAGTCAGACGAAAGGAGGTTGGAAACCAAGCCCACACCGTCATGGTAGAAAGAGATAACGCAGACACAGCATATCGCGTCCAGCTTCGGCTGGGATCATACCTTCCCTCTCCCACTTTCAGAAACTGTCACTTCTTCTACTGTCACTCTATGAGCTGGGTTTCCAACCTCCTTTCGCGCGACTAACACCGATTGCGCGCAACAAATCCTCGCACGTTATACTCGAGTGGTCCTAGAAGCGTGATGTTCGGCTATTTTATCATAAAATTGAGTAAATTCGGTACGCTCTTCATGTTGGTGGGGTAAAAAAGTCACCTTTACTTGGCAAATTTTCGAGTTCACTTGGCAAAAATTTACATAGTTAAACTTAGGTTACATGACATGCACATCAGGAGGTGGCAAAAACCTAGTAAGAACAAATGCCATTGACCGCATGATCCTGGGTGGTGGAGTTTTTATTTTTAATGTTTTTATTAGAATTCAACGACACATTTTCTGGGACACCCCGATGAACTTGTAGCTTACGTCTTGTTGCCGATATTTCGAACAGAGACTGTTCGAGGAAGAGTCGGTGTTAGAAATATCACCGATGGAATCGGTAATAAAATATCGGCGGGTCTCGTCTTAAAGGAGCAGTCTAGAGGCCCACAACTTCGTTTCTGTTTTTGGTCAGTATGGAAGTATGTTAGGCGGCCGAAAACAGTTTTCCCACAATTAGTGCAACCGTAGCGGAATCGGGACGCCTGCAATAGCTCCCCGAACCTCCCGTGCGCGAAACACCATCCTTCGCCTTCACGATAGGCACGTGATGAGCGCCACCACGCGCGTCAAAGGAAGTGGAAGGAACAAGCGCAGAAAGTTGGGCTAGTTGGTGAGACAGCATACTGCAGATGTTGGGACGCGGAAGACAGGGACTGAAGGAAGTACACAAACACAAGCGTCACTCGCAACTAATATGTATTGCAGGCAAAAGAATGCTTTTAAAACACAACCGGTAGGCGACACGTGCCGGGTTATAAGCCTCAACCCGAGCTGATAGACGCACGGCAGCCAGTAGATAGTAAGGACGTAATTAGGTACTTAGGAAGGCAAGTTCTTTATCAGAAAGTGTTAGAGATGGTTGACTGACACACTTGCCTTCCCCTGCCAAAAGTATGTGATGCGCTTCTATTATCTCCCGGGTAATTTGAGATCTGGCCCTCCCCAGGAGAGTGGTACCCCGAAAATCCGGAACACAACCACATCTATCGCAATGGTATGCCAGATTGCCCGAAGGCACATTTCTGAGGCTGCAGGAGTGCTCACGTAGTCTAGTATTTAGGCACCTGCACGTCTGGCCAATGTAAACTCTATTACACGAGAGAGGGATTTTGTACATAACACTAGAGGAACAGGGCACGAATTGCTGGGAATGAGCAATATCACACACAACCCCACGTTCAACTTTTTTGACCATGCCACAGAGGCCACCAACCTTGTGAGGGGCCGAAAGGACCATAGGGACCTGGTACCTATTGGCTACTTTCTTGATATTGTGGGATAGTCGATGGACATATGGCAAAATGACCGGTCTACCAGGTGGCCTTTTCCTCACCGTATCCCGTTTTGACAGTACCGAAGCCATCAGTCTCTCAGCCTAAAGAACTTGCCTTCCTAAGAGCTTGATAAAGAACTTGCCTTCCTAAGTACCTAATTACGTCCTTACTATCTACTGGCTGCCGTGCGTCTATCAGCTCGGGTTGAGGCTTATAACCCGGCACGTGTCGCCTACCGGTTGTGTTTTAAAAGCATTCTTTTGCCTGCAATACATATTAGTTGCGAGTGACGCTTGTGTTTGTGTACTTCCTTCAGTCCCTGTCTTCCGCGTCCCAACATCTGCAGTGAAGTGGAAGGAAGTGGAAAGGACGCTCCTCGTCGGACCTGGGATCACATGATCGAGGTGAGCAACATCGCGCGGGCCGGAGCGTCTGCTACCGCTTCGTAGACGCCATGCGTTCTCCGGCTACGTGGTGTCCGAAACGGAGGGTTTGAAGGCTGTCCACGACACAACCACGATTTTTTGGGACCGCAGACACCACGGGAAGAACGAGTGGTGCACCCCGAAATTAACTGCGCTTGTACAGCGAAAACCCCGTGCTTACCGACAGTGTGCAGCCTGTCCGACCGTTTTCACCGCGCAGTTGGTTCAGTGGCTAACAGGTGGCGCCACAATACCGCCGCCATCGCTTGCTTTCTCCTACTGTGAATTCTGAGATTGCACAGAAGACACGGATATATTACTCTTGTGATCGTAATCTTATTTTCTCAGGCTGCATATATGCTTTGTTTTTTTGTTTTTTTTGTTTTTAGAAAACGTGATATAAATTATATAAAGAATAGAAGTCAACAAGAAACAGCTCGCAATGTTCGTAGCAGACGGTTTTTCTTACGAACGAATGAGGGGCTCTCTACCACCAACGTCACCGTAGAGTGGGTGTGGTCTGCAGTTGGAGCGCTTCGGCCTGTCACCGTGGCAGCGATTTTCCAAATTAATTGCACCGTGGTGAAGCAACTTTGGACAGAAATATTTTGTGGGAATGCTTTTCACATACTGCTTTACAAGACGGCAGCAGTTTTTGGCCATGTTAGATACCACTTTAATGCTCCTTTAAGGCTCTTCCCTTAGCATTGTCTCGTTCGATTTTCCACCAACCTACATCTTGGTGCATTGGTATAACGAAATGAAAACTTCAACTCTATGCTGTAGCAGATGTAGTTGCAGCGCCAGGTTACGGATAACTAGTCGACAGCTTACCTTGCAAGACTTTACATGAGATACAAGAACGAGTACAAAGCCTGCGATAACAATGGTGCATCCTAGTAACAACGTATAGGCGGGGCATTAGGCACGGTTGTCGTCGTCCTACACATAGCTACCACTATTATATAAGTGTCTTAGCTCTTGTTGGGAGTATTTCCTTGTACGTTTTTCATTCTGAACAGGGACGCGTTCCCAACGATAGCGTCTTGGACGACCAACTACGCCCTTTTGCTGTCGTTACCTGGTGTGCCATTGCAGTTTTGGGTAAGCTGCATTTTCTGTGCTTTCTATGTCTTATAACGCAATTATAATCGCAATTTCATATGCGCAGCGAACCACGCAGGTTTCTCATTGCAATAAACTGCACTCCTTTAGACCGAGACGTTCGGCATATCGTACAAGACAGCCTGCTTCAAAGCGGCATTAAATGAGCAGTCTAGAGGCACACAACTTTGTTTCTGTTTTCGGTCGGTTTGGAATGTTATGCACCCGAGTAGTATAGCATCTATGAGAAACACAGACATTACCACCAGGTCAGCGCCACCGTCGCGTTTGGGCCGACTTCACTCGCGATTTTTTTCCTGCGCGCGGCGGGCGGCGCGTGTCGGAGAGTTGTCCGCGCGCTTACCCGTGGGCGGTGCGTGGCCGGAGCGCTACCCATGCGCTTATCGACGCGCATTTTTCCGCCTGGGGTGACTTCGTTGGCGCATTTTTTTCATGCGCAATGGGTTGACTTCACTCGCAATTTTTTTTCTCCTACAACAGATGTGCGGTGGGCGGTTTACATGCAATACAATACAATCCACATAATAGGGAATATACTTACGATGCATTAGCATTGAAGCATCACACAGAAATAATGAAACACAATATGTTTTTTTAATGATAATCATACAGTATAGAGTAGAGCTCTATGTTAAACGTTTAAACGTTTTGTTAAGAAACACGTTTTGTAACACGTTTCGCAGATTCGCAGATTAAACGTTTTCTTAAAACACGTTTAAACGTGTTCTGTTAGATATACGTTCAACAGCACGTATACGCATTTAAACGTTTTCCCAGGATACGTTCAAACGTTCGTTTGCATAAACGTACAGTGGCACGTATATGGCAGGTATATAAACGTTCTCCTAGGAATTT